>NC_140663.1:114865992-115465992 GCF_054131305.1 Coturnix japonica
ACCCACTTCTGAGCACCACCAAACCTTAAGTGTATCTCAGGCTGACTTGTAATTCTTCCAAGCAACAACTTTGAAACAATATGTCGCTGGCACTTGAGCATGCTCCCAGCCATGCCCTCTAGGCTCAGGGATGGAAGTCTTCAGTAACTGCTGCCACTAGTGCCACTTCTTCAGCATCGGAAGCTCCACACGAATGTGCACAAGAACTTCTTTACAGTGAGGGTGACGGAGCACTGGAACAGGCTGCCCAGGGAGGTGGTGGAGTCTCCTTCTCTGGGATCTTCAAGACCCGCCTGGACGCCTACCTGTGCAACCTGGTGTAGGGAACCTGCTTTGGCAGGGGGGTTGGACTCGATGATCTCTAGAGGTCCCTTCCAACCCCTACAGTTCTGTGATTCTGTGAGTCCCAGCTGAGGAAGTTCTTCCACAAAGCAGACAACAGGTCCACTTCTGGTCCTGCCGCCATGGGGATGGGAAAAGCCCATCTGTGAATAAAGGTGAGGACCCACAACTGGGACACATGGCAGAGCAGAAGTGCCAGCACATACCCCTTCTCCATCCATAATTTAAGGGACTTTCACTCTTCTGCTACTCCTCTTGCTGAGCATAGAGGATACTTGCCACCCATTGAAAATATGAACAAGGAGCTTAATTCACTGAATGTAACAGTGAACATAACTCATTGTTTGCAGTATGACAGACAACAGGCACTGGAGTTACCAAGACGAGGCAGAGGATGCATTCAGATGACAACTTATTTGCAGAGGGCTTTTTTTTTCCCCTGTCCTATGAGACTCAAACAGTTGCGTAGCTGCCAGTGCTCACAAGCGTGCAAAATTCTTACACCCATCTGGTTCTAAAACATATCTAAGGAGTGAAAAAACAACCCTGGTTGCTCTTTAGACCACCAGAGGCGTTAAACTGAGATAAACAATTCCACTCAAACCTCTACTGGTTTTACCATTATTGCATGTAGCCCAATAAAGGTTCAATGCATTGTTCACACAGCAGTATCGCTCCCCTGCAGTGCTCCCACCCCATAGAACGGCCCCATTCTCCAGCAATCACAGAAATCAGAGCATTACTCCAAAGCCTGCACAGTGCATCTGTACCTAGCGGTGCACTGACTGCAAGAGAGGAAGAGGCCTCGTGTAGTGTGAGCACATGGCAAGAGGGATGTGTGATGGTGCACCTCGTGCATGCCTCGCCTACAGCACTGCTGCTCAGGACAGGAGATGCAGGGCTGTATTTGTCACCACTGGAGCCCTCGTGTTTATTATTGGCAAGCTACACAGCAACATTCAGCTTGGTAAAGTCCCCTAAGACCACACAGCCCAGTCGGCGACCCATCAAACACAGTGCCCAATAAACCGTGTCCCCAAACGCCTCATCTGTACATTTCCTGACCCTACAACCCGATTTCCATCTGGTACAACCTATTTATTTTCGCACCATCACCCTCAAACACGGCTCTCACAACTCAGATCCACACTCGGGGCTACTCCTTTCCGAGGGGCGCTTCAGCTCCGGCCGTTCCCCTTCCCGTGTAACACAGCGAGGCCGGCTCCGCTCCCCTCCCCCCGCACGTCGGGGGTAGAGCACCGCTCGTGTCCCGTGGGGAGCAGCGGGACACGCGTTGTGGCGACGCTCACTCCCGAGCACCGGCTCCCAGAAACCGACCTTCCGACCTAACTTTTAGGGTGTAGCTTTGTTGCTTCCCCCCCTTATTTCTATACCGCGTGTCCATCTGGGAACGCACCGACACGGCGTTAAACGGGTCAGGGGGTCAGCAGCCTTTACAACACCCCGGTGCCGCGTTACCCCGCGGGCGGAGGGGAGGAAGGAGGGCAGGAGACGAGGGAGGTGCCCGCCGTGCCGCCGGCCTCGGGGCGAGCAACAGGTCCGGAGCGCCGCGCCCTGCCCCGAGCTCTGCCCGCTCGGGGGAGGCCGCTTGTTTACCCACGTTCGGAGCCGACTCTGCCGCGCCGCACAGCGGGATGAATGGGCTCCCCTCCCCCCCGCCCCGCACCGCGCTGCCCCGCGGCTCCCCGCGCCCTGCCCTCAACGGGAGCCCCTCAGACGGCGGCGGTGGGCACATATATACACACACACACACATATATACGCGACGGCCCCGCACCCTGCTCGTGCCGCAAAAAAAATATCAAGGTATTATATAGGCGCATATAGAAAAATGAAAGCGTGAACGAAATAAAGAGCGAGAAGGGCAGAAACACGCCGTGCTCCCACAACTCGGTGTGCTGTGCTGTTCGGGCGCTCGGCTCCGCACTCTGCGAGCGGCAGAACCGCAGCGGGCAGCGGCGCTCCCCGCCCGGACACACACACACACACACACACACACACACTCACTCACTCACCTGCGCGCGGGCGCTGCGGGCGCGGCTCCGCTCCGGGGGCGGCGGGAGAAGCCTGGGCCGGACTTTCCCTCACTTGCCGCGCATGGTGCAACTCCTGGTGCCGGGGTCCCGGCCAGCCCCGCCAGCAGCCTGCGAACCCCCCCCCCCCGCGCCGCCGCCGCCGCCGCCGCGCACGCCTCCTCCTCCCCCTCGGCGCACACAAGGAAGTCCCGGAGAGTGGGAAGGGGAGAGCGGAAAGTTTTGGGGCTGAACGGCGGCCTCGGGCTCGCGGCGGCGGCGGGATCGGCGCTGAGAGGAGCGGGCCGCGCCCGGAGCCCGCCGCCGCCGCCACTGCCGGGCGGGAAGGACGGGGGGGAGGGGAGGGACGGCGGGGGGGGGGCGAGCGGCCGCGCCCCCGGCCCCGGCAGCGTGCGGGGCTGCCCTGCCCGCCGGCCGCGACGGGGGGAACCCCCGCGGTGCTTCCCACGCCGCGCACACGCGGAGGAAACCTCCCCTCCCCCCACGGCCCCTCGGCTCCCCGCCGCCGTGACCGGGCCGAAGCCCCGGCTCCGGGAGGGCCCTAAGCCGAAGTGTTAAACGCGCTGCGGGGCCGCGTGCGTGCACGGGGACGGGGCCGCTCCGCTGCGGGCAACACACCCGCTCTGCCCGCGGAATGATGCAACGCGCCGCGCTGTGCCGCCGCCCCTCCCCCCTCAGCCGCCGCCGGGCGTCGTTTCCGCCTGGCGGGTCGCAGGCAGCCTCACTTCGTGCTGCCCCGTCACCTGCGCCGCAAAGTAAATAACACGCTGACATCATCGCACCGCCGTACCGCACGGCCACGAGTAGCTGCGCAACAACATCCCCGCCAAGCTGCCCCCATCGCATCCCATCCCGTCCCATCCCCCCGCCGTCCGCTCGAGGGCTGGCGGCACCCACAGCCACGCGAGCGGGTTCGGTTCCCGGCTGACCTTCCCTGCCCGCTGGGCTCGGTGTCGCTCCGGCCCCTTGGCGCTGCCGGCCCCGAGGCCGTTGTGTGCCGCCTTTGTGGAGAAACGTGGCGCCGCCGGAGGCAGGGAAGCGGCGATGTTGCTGCGGGCACCGGGCTGTGTGCTCTGCCACACCTGGGCACTGCCGGGTGCTGCTCTCAGTGCTCACACAAACGCGTTCTGTGCGATTCCGAACGAGCCACCTTTTGATTTTTCAATAGCAAAAAAAAACTGTATCGGGTTTCTAGGGTTTTATTAGCCAACGGTGTAAATAAACAAGCTACCCCCAGGCCTGTACTGAGACGCAACCAACTTTCAGCTCCTGAGAGCAGTCTGCTTGCTTTGTTCTAACTCCCTCAGGCCTACAGTGGGTCAAACACACCCTCAGTGTCCCCAAGCAGAGGCACCAGCGGCACCACACAGGGCCCTGCAGTGAGGGGACGGCCTGGCAGCAGCCTGATGCTGCTCCCCAACCTGTGGGGGAGGCCAAGTGAGGCTCCCTCTCAGGCCTGTTCGGTTCCCTGCAGCTGCAAGATGGAGTCCTGCAGGTTCAGCCCTGTATCTCCCCTCTCTTGGGGAGCAGAGGTCCGTGTGGCCTTTGTGCAGCTGTGTCTGAGCATGGGGCATTGCAGGGCACAGCCATCCACAGCTTAGCAGCCTGTGCAGCCTAGAAGAGGGAAGGGGCAAAATGTTGGTGTAATGTACAGCCAGATCATAAAGTGAGGCCTGTCAAGGAACTTGTGTTTTTCAAGCTTGGCAAGGGGCAGCAGCACAGAGCTGAGGAGAAAGATGCTGGGTTGGTTTTGGTTTTTTTTTTTCAGTGACAGTGAAAAAAACAACCCTATAAAGGGATGCTACAATAAGAGTGAATCATTGCTGTGGCTGTTCAGAAAATGTCAGCCTTTGTGCGACAGAAAATCCTGGATCCACGCGCTATAAAACAACCTCCCCTCCCCCCTTCAAGACTTTTAAGAGTCTTTTTTCTTCAGTTTCATAACTGGTGCTGCAGGGAGGGCAGCTGGCAGCAGCTCTGCTCTCCCCCAGTGCTGAACAAACACAGGGGGCCAGAGGTGTGGTGTCTTACCTCATCCACATGGAAACCCGACCCCGAAGCAATCACAGTCAAGGGCTTGTGCTGGCCTACTGCAGGGATAATGGGATCATAAGACAAAATATTTTGCATTTTAAAAGATTAAAGTCACTGTTATTTTTCTCCCGCTTCCTCAGGACGCCGTGTGTTTTTAACTGTTTCTAACTATGTTTTCCCCCACGCTGTGGTTTTCTGTTCTCTGTCTGTACAAATGAAAGTAAGTTCCCCTGAAAGAGTGAGTCATTTAGAAATAAGTCAGTGGTTCTGCGCTTATGTGGCTGTAGATAAAACCTTCTCTTTGCCAAAATGTCCAAAATACAGATAATTTGCTCTTGTTATGAACTGTAAAATATATGTAATCTTATGATGTCTTTAAGAGAATTAGTAATAAAAACCTTTTATGTGATAGTGAAAACCAAACTGGAGCTTCAGCCTGAGTAGATGCCATGTATACAGCTGCAATATGTAATTCTTGTGTTGAAATATGGAGATATTCTAAGCACTGAAATGCAGCATGTCAGGCACTAGTCTTATAGCACACTTAATTTTCCTGTTACGATTTGTCCCACAAAATAACTTGTGGTGCAAAAACAAAGACTTTTAGCACGTTCTTATTACTACTATTATTTAGCACATAGCTGAGACTCGATTCCTATTTTGTGAGCATCTTTACAGTAGTTTTTCCAGATAAATGTTCTCACAGAGTCACTCATGTGAGCTCCACAGCATCAAAAGGTTTCTCATTCAGCCATTTGTTAATACCAAGAGTTTCAGTTTTAAATGGCAATTCTAATTGACTCCGATATTGTCAGGAATTGACAGTGTCATTAATATTTTTTCTTCACACATTGCTTCATGGTTTTTCTTTGGACTAGACTGAAAGCTCTTGCTTAATTGATGAGCACATCTGCAAGCAGACCTTGGGAAGAACAGCGTTATTTGTGAGACTCACGGATGTGAGAAAAGGTGTTCTATAATCATCATGTTTCTTCAGTCTGAAGTGGGAAATGAAGCCAAAAGCAAAGTGGGAGACCTAGTCACAGAGCTTTTGGAAGTCAAAACAACCAACGTTTTTCTTATTTTTGTGGAGAGAGCAAAATCTTACCCTCTTTTTTTCCCATCCCATTTCTATCTATACTTTGTTTCATGTGGCTGATGACACCTGCATTCTCCAGTGATATTCTTCATCCACCTTTTTGCGATGTGAAGATCTAGATTCTTTGGACAGGAATTAGATCTAATCTAGTAGGAACCTAATCAGTTCTGACAGCAGTTCTGATGCTATTACTCTGCTGAAGTCTCAGACTGGGACACACTGTTCATAGTCTCTCTCCTGTGCCATCACATGATCAATGCACACCTTCCACTGCTCAAGCACACTGTATATTAGGTAAGCGTTAAGCCAGGAGTATTATTGCATCTATACATTAGAAAAGAATGTATTCATTGGTTCTTCCAAGGTGAAATTTGCTAGATAAGTGAGGGAAACATTCTTCTTTACTATATGGAATGTATTGTTTACTATGTAGAACCCGTGTAATTGTTTTTACTTAAGGTAAAATAAATCAGAAACCCCGATGTACGTAATCTGTGCTCTTCTGATCTATTTTAGTGGGCTGATACGATGGGCTGAGCTGGCTGTATGGGTCCCCTAGGATACCCAGATGGAACAGATATTTTTTTATGTTGCTCTAATTTACTCTTAGAGACATTTTGGCCTCCTGCCAGTCTAGGATATAGAGAACAGAGGGGTGATCATCTCTTCCCTTGCCCTCCCTTATCTGCACAGTGTTGCACAGCCTCAGCTGTGCTTGAACAGCGTGTGGGACAGCTCATGGTTTCAAAGCCTTTCTCCTTCCTATGAAAGGTTTTAGAAGAGAAGAAACTTTCTGAGCAGGAGCTGGCTGCAGGGAGTGAAAAACCTCGAGAATTATGAGGATCAGATCTCCTGCAGGGATGCCAAATTTGAACAGAAGCTGTGTTGTGATTTTGAGGGATGTTAGCATTATATAATCTCCCTGGGCTGCTCAGGTACTCTGGAGGTACATTAGTTCTGAAATTAGGAGTGGCCCTGGCTCACTTATAGAATCATTTGAGTTGGAAGGGACCCTTAAAGGCCATCTGGTCCAACACTCCTGCAATGAACAGGCACACCTACAGCTCAATCAGGAGTTCAGCATCCCATTCAGCTTAACCCTGAATGTCTCCAAGTACCTCCAAGTCCTTTTTGGCAGCGCTGCACTCAATGTTTTCATTTCCCAGCTTGTAGTGCTAGTGGGGGTTGCCTCAACCCGGGTACAAGACCTGGCACGTGGATTTATCAGACTTCATGAGGTTCACCTGGGCCCGCTGCTTGAGCCTCTCTAGGTCTCTCTGAATTGTAACCCACCCCCATATCTTGTCAGTCACACCAAGATCTTCTCCAAATGGCTCAAGGCAGGTAGGAGCCTTACACCTGCTAGCGGGGAACTTCATATCTTCCTGAAAAACTGTTGTTAACACAGAGTACAGGAGCAGCCCTGCAAAGAATTTATCAGGAATCCCTCAAGACAGGTCCAGTGCACACAGAGGAGCAAGCAAATGAGTTTCATGCAATCAGAAAGGCTATGCTCAAATGAGCATGTAGGTTGGTGCAGGTGCGAAGACGAAACAGTGCTTGCAGGGGCCAAATATTGCATTGCACTAGCATCAGCCTCCAGATACACCTCGGGCCTGGGGCTGGTGGAGCAGACTGCCTGGCTGTCAGCTGGAGTGCCTGGGGCATGCTCCCAAGGCACATCTGCTAGCTTAGCTTCATCCCAGAGGAAACCCAGTTCTCGTGCTTAGAAACCACTCTGCTGTGTGTGTACCAAAGTAAGGCAAGCAGGGAGAATCGGGAGATTCATTTCAGAAGTGCAGACCTGATTCAAACTAAAACTGCTCTAGATGAAGTCACTGATAATTCCCTGTTTCCACTGACATTACATGGTACAATATTTACCACTTTTAAAGGTTCCTCTTAATTCAGTGGGATCACTCAGAATTCAAAGCATGACTCACCATTGTGAAATGCAGGACATATGGGTTGCTTCCCTTGCCAACAGCAAAATTTTGGGTTCAAGAATTCTAAAATGTTTTGTGTTGGTTTTTTTTTTTTCTTTACAGTCCCTGTAGCTCCTTAAGCTTGCAAGGTATGCTGCATCATTTCTAGATGCGAACTACCATTTTTAGGAGCGATGAATAGGAGGGTGAAGGATTCTGAAAAGCTCATATAAGTGATGCTAATGCTGGCACAAAGTGAACTGAATGGGAGTGCTTCTTGTGATGCCACGGCCAAAAGGACGGCTGTGATTTCTGGATACCCAAAAAGGGAAATGAAAGGAGGGAGAACAGAGGTTATACTGTCTCTGTGTTTGGCGCTGCTGCGACTACTCCTAAAGTAGACCCATTCGATTATCTGCACTTCGAGAGGGACGATGATAAATTGGAGAGACTACACAGAAGAGTACTGATAATGACTAAAGGGATGGAAAATGGCTTATTTTCAAAGATAGCGATCTGTTTAACTTATCAATGAAGTAACTTAACCGTTTAGAAGAACCAGCGCGTGGGAAAAGAGCTAACAGAGGACTTTTCAATCTATCACGTAGCTGTGGGGAGAATCTACAGCTGGATGCTAAAGATGAAGTAGCAAACAAAGTTTTTTTTAAGATGAGAGAAAACCAACCAAATGGTGTTATGAATGAAGAAAATGATTTGGATCTTTAACTGGGTTGTTAGCTCAAGCACAGTTAATGAGTTTCAAAGAACACCAGGAAGTGCTGTGGCCCATATTATGATCTTATATGGTAAGAATATACTATTGCAGTGGTAGTTTCTCCCCTTAAAATCTTCAAAAGAAGGCTTCAGAGAAGTGGTATTTTTGAAAAGCCAATGTCTGGTTGGCTGACTAATTAACTGTCAGTGTATTTAACACACATTTCCAATAACACTCAATATTCTGACAGCAGAGAAAGTTTACTTTGCCTTCCCAATTTGCACACACATTGTTTCTACAGGTGCTTGCTGTGTGACTGTCTTGCTATTTTAAATAGCAACAGCTTTGTATAAAGCAAATATATTTGTCTGAAGGTGGGGCTGGGGTTTCTTTTCATATGCCAAAAGTTTTCTCAAGTATTTTATCCAAGAAAGAATATTCAAAGAAACATGTAATGTCAGAAGCCTCTTTTGCTAGAACAAGGCTGATGAGTCAGACCTGCTTTTCAGTCTTAATTTTCATATGACTGTACCTGACCTCATGCAGTTTACAACCTCTGTTCACAGGGCCCAGTGATCTATATGGATATGAATAAAAACGCATAAAAGAGAGAAGAAACTCGGCTCATTTTTTATGATTAAATTTAAGATACAGTACCAGGAAATGTTCAAAAGGCAGCGTTTCAGTGTCTGAAATGCGCTATTAGTGGACATTTAAAAATTCAAAGCAGACTTCCAAATTCCACACTCCATCTAGCCTTATTTAAAAGCTGAGGATTTACATGAAGATGTGCAGGCATCAAATCTATTTTAGTCTGTCTTATTCCTATTGAAATCAGCCGTGGTTATGCCACTACTTCAACAGGAGCATAATAAGGCTCTTCACTGTCTTACTAGGACTGGAAAAACAGTGGATAGAACAGGAATGAATGCCCCTCTATTAAGTAATCTTTTTTTTTTTTTTTTTTTTTTTTTCCCCCACATAGTATCATAGTTCCTAAAAGAACTTATTTGAAAGTTTGAGCAGTGAGGGAGAAGCAGGTTCAATAAATCAGTTCAAATCTCTGTTGCAACAAAAAGTGATCCCTTAATTCTTTACTGTCCTTATTTTCTAAATCTCACATTCCTACTTTGGCTGTCAGTGCTAGTAACCTAGAATTTCCCTTCCCTTCCCCTTCCCCTTCCCTTCCCTTCCCTTCCCTTCCCTTCCCTTCCCTTCCCTTCCCTTCCCTTCCCTTCCCTTCCCTTCCCTTCCCTTCCCTTCCCTTCCCTTCCCTTCCCTTCCCTTCCCTTCCCTTCCCTTCCCTTCCCTTCCCTTCCCTTCCCTTCCCTTCCCTTCCCTTCCCTTCCCTTCCCTTCCCTTCCCTTCCCTTCCCTTCCCTTCCTTCCCTTTCCTTCCCCTTCCCCTTCCCCTTCCCCTTCCCCTTCCCCTTCCCCTTCCCCTTCCCCTTCCCCTTCCCCTTCCCCTTCCCCTTCCCCTTCCCCTTCCCCTTCCCCTTCCCCTTCCCCTTCCCCTTCCCCTTCCCTTCCCTTCCCTTCCCTTCTCCCCCTCCCCCTCCCCCTTCCGCTACCCCTCCCCCTCCTTCTCCTCCCCACTCCTCTCTCCTCAAGTTCTAATATGAAAGCTCCCTGTATTAGCCCGAGGTCGCATATATTTGCTGCACTCCCGTCATCACACAGATTCTACAGTTTTATCAAATTCTACAGTGCTGAATTATTATTATTTTTTTTTCTCACTTATTTCAGCATCTCCTTTAATGTTGGAATTAGAAGCACCAGTTAGGAAAGACAGTAGAAATGAGGTAATTCCTGTATGCCCCTCAGACATCTTCCTTGAACGTCTGCTAACGTGGCTAAGTTTAACTGTGAATTCTGAGACTTCCAAAATCAGACTTGACAGCTTTGACTTCAAACTACAGCTTCCTCTGCATTATGTCATGGTAAATTTGTGCCTGGCAATATTTTCATGAGCTGCAGTTGCTTATGATTCCTTTATGTAATAGGCTCCATGTAGGCTACTGGCTTTAATTTTATTTTTAATTATTGATAATAAAAGGAAACGTACCAGCATGTCATGTTTTGTGCTTTTTGCAGCAATCTCTCCTGTTACTTTATTTTCAGGATTTTTAAACCTTTTTTCTAAATTGAACCAACGTTATCTAGCAAATAATACAGACCTGTGAGGTCCACTTGAAATATTCTGAGGCAATTATTTAGAGTTCTCCGTTATAGAATTGTTTCTGTACTTGTCCTTCGAATGGAATTAGATCTTCAGCCCTGAGTTTTTTCTGTTTCTTTGAGAGGAGTGCAACCACTCAATTCTAACTTACATAAATGACATCTTAAGCTCTGTCAGCCATGAAAGAAGGGGAAAAATACAACTGAGATATGTGAGGTGAGCCCAGAATTTTCATAAATACACCAAAAGTGGAACTGAAAGTACTTTTGGGTACACAGTGATTGAGCTGACTCTGTTTTTATGTTTGTTTGTTTGTTTGTTTTAAAGAAAAAGCTTTGAATTGAAAACAGCCATTGTGTAGATGATCAGAAATTGAATGCCTTTGAAAGAAATGTTAGCTGCAAAGTCAACATTTATTGAGGCATTTTTCTGCTTGTTCTACCACTAACTACTGTGTTTTCTGTTTCTGTATGTTAACAACTTTAGGTGAAGCTCTCTGTGATAAGGAAAGAGGCGGTGTCTTTACATACTTGTGGTATTTCTGAGTGTTCAGTCACTTGTTACCTGATTAGAGCCTGATGGAGGCCAGATGCTGGAATTATGTTAGGTAAAAGTGCCTACAAAAATACGCAATACAAAGACTGTTTGTAAGAAAGAAATACCATGGTTAAAAACTCATCAAATAAGATAGCATCTAACTTCAGCACTGAGCATTCACAGAATCAGCTTCAAGATGAAGGTAGGAGTATTACTCTGTAACTTAAAAGACAGGGAAAAGATTGTGTGTTTTTAGGTCTCAGTTGTACAAATCTCCATCCTTAAGCTGGACTTGGACTTAGCTGGAGGTGAGAACAGCTACAAGATTTTCAGATGTCATTCAGTTTCAGTGTTTATATTTACTGTTGTATCAGTAATGAGTAGCTCAGCTAGAAAGATTTATATGCAATCTAAAGCCATCTGACCACGTGCAACCGGAGTTTGGTCACTAAATAGAATTTAATTACTTTTTATCTCTTTCCTTCACCCAGTGCCACAAGAATCTAAACAGCTTGTCTCCCAGAAGGATGAGCTGCAAGCTGATTGCTCACAAAGACACAGACTGTCCAAATCTTTCTGGTATAATATATGTTAACTTTGCTCATTATCTTCTTTATCGTCTTTAAAATTACTGTGAAAAAGCAAATGCAACTATCAGACTTATAAACCAAAACAGACATGAAATTATATATTTTTCCATATTATTTGAAAATTCACAACCACAAATGGATATTTATGTATACGCATCAGCAACAAACGCATAGATGTAACACACATACATACTTCATAGAATCGTAGAGTGGCTTAGGTTGGAAGGGACCTTAAAGATAATTCAGTTCCAAATCCCTGTCAGAAGCCCAAACTCCTTCTCTATGGGGCTGCTCTCAATTTGTTCTTCTCTCAGTCTGTACAAGTCTGGGATTGCACCAACCCAGGTGCACCACTTTTCACTTGGTGAAATTCAGTTCACATGTGCCCACTTCTCAAGCTTCTGCAGGTCTCTTTGGATGACATACCTTCCCTCTCTTATATCAACTGCACCACTCAGCCTGGTGTCACAAGCAAACTTGCTGAGGGTATACTTAATCCCACTGTTTACACCACTGATGAAGATGCTGAAGAATACAGGTCCTGCCTGAAATGCCTCATCACCAGCCTCCACCTGGACATAGGGCAATTGACCACAACCCTCCGACTGTGACCATCCAACCAATTCTTTATCCACACTTCAAACATAATATCCCTTCAACTTAGAGAGAGGTATGTAGTGTGGGACTGCAGCCCAGGTGGATGACATCAGTTGTATTATTTTGTAGCTGAACCCAGAGAGCACGCGTGGAGGTGTGTGTGCATGTATGCATACACATTTGCCTTGGAGAATGAAGTTTCCAACAGGATGCTCTCATGGGGGATTAAGTGGTAGAATGAGCCTTCCAATCTGATGGAACGGCTGGATTGAAACAGAAAGGGCAAGTTTCCTGAAGGTCTGTGTCACCAGTGTGGAAAAAGCTGCGCATGCATGCATGTAACTCTGCCAGTTGGCACAAGGTCCCCTGCAGGTGCCTGCTCTCAGCCTTTGTAAACCTATTGTATTTTTCCTAATGTGGACTACTAATACTTTAGAAATACTGTCCACAAGAAGTGGAGTCACATGAAATGCTTTTCTAATTACTGCAAAATTTGGTGTGTTTGCACGACCCACCAGCAGATCAGTTAAATACTTTCTATACCTTTTATTTGTACATGGCAGAACAATTTCCTTGCTGAAATTCATCAGTGATGATGATCAGAGTACAGAGTTTCCTCCAGACTGTGAAAGCTTTGGGATGTAGTGCTGGCCTTATTAAAAACTGTCTTAAAATGACCATAGACTACGTCACAATTCATGTCTAACCTCAAAGTTTATTTTTGAGTACTAAATAATACCACATTGGGAAACATACGAGATTTCATACTACCAAAAACAACAGCTGTTAAACAAAGAAAATAGGTTAATAAATGAACTCATAGAGGGAAAACTGGGGAGGCATGAGCGTACATCGCAAGAAATGAGCACCTTTTTCTTCCTAAAATGTCTGCACGCAAAGTAACCATTAAAGTAATACGCACCATGGGCAAACTTTCCAGTGAGGTATTTAAAATTATGTTCATTTGTCTCTATGTTTTTGTTTACATTTATGTTTTAGGATTTAATTGTTTTTCCTGTCTCATTAGGAGCCTGTCAGCTCAGTCAGCCCAAAACCTCTCATTTCCTTTTTAAGAGAGATGTACAGTTGCTGAATAATTTATGTTGTATTCATAGGATGAATCATAAGCGCTGGTGCTTCTCACCCCCAAATCTGAATGCTTTTCAGATTAATAATGCATTCACCCTCCCTGTCCCCTGTGAAATGAGGTGAGGACAATGTCTTGCAGAGAAAGTAGCAAAGGCATGAAGCGCTGGGTTCAAAAATGTTGACTGCAGGTACACAATGTCCATCCAGTAAGGACATTTCGGTCATGAGCTGTTCCTATGGCTGCAGGGGATATGAGCGACCCCTTGGGAGAAGGACATGCAACTCACTCATGGCGGCTCCTTGCAAGGAGGTGACTTTCTATGAAGGTGATAACAGCTCGGCACGGTGTCCATAGTGGACAGGGCCCTGCTTCTTTGCAGGTGCACAGCTGAGCCACCCACTTTCACTCAGCACTGGGCCCTGTTTTGGGCAGGGGATGGGACACGTGGCCCCTTTCAACCTGACTTTGTGTGAATCTGTTACTCTAAAGTCACAAAAAAACTCCACCAGAGCAACTCAGGTAGGGTGAGAACAGTACCTCTGCCTAAACCAGGATATCCTTGGGGGCCACATTTCTGACATTCTTATGTGATGGCAAAGTATTTGTTTTACCTCGCCCTAAGAGTCTGCTAAAAGGCAAAACCATCCTACATGTGTGGAGGGGAAAGGCAAGAGTTCAGCACTTCCAACAACAATAAAAAAGGAGAATGTTTGTTTAGAAATGTGAGTCTGAATTTAGTGGCCTATTATTAATCAGGCAGGTCTGAAAACGATGGTCAAATTATAAATAGCGCTGCGAGGTACCATGTGCAAAAATATGCTGGTATTTGTAGTATAAATGTTACATATTAACAAAAAACCCAAAAACCTAAAAAATAAAAATCCAGCTCTGAAATGTTTCAGGCTTGGATTCCATCTGCTGTATTAACATGAAACCTTCTCTCTCTTGGTTGTTATTTTTCATTCCTACGTCTGTGACTGTTGGGCTGCGAATGGCCACCTCTCACAGCGCTGACTCCTCGCTGCCTGCCTCACAACTCTTCATCTGCTCTGTGCGGGAGAGACCAGGACCAAGTCCAGCCCTTTCCCTGCTGAAACCCTGTTTGGGATCATTAACAGGTGGGTTCCTGCTGAGATATTTGGGTGTAGCATGGCTGCAGCCACCTGTCACCATCTATCATTTGGGCAACATGTTGTGGGTCTCTAGCCTATGCTTGTGGGTGTGCGAACTGCTACAGCTCAGAGCCGCCACTGGTTTAGAGACAGACGCAATGGCTGTCAGACCCTAATTTGCTCTGCAGTTACTGCTTTGTGGAGCCCTTTAAGTCCTTACCTTTTCATGTTAAGTTCTGTGGGCTTTTTAAAGAGCTGATTTACAATTAAACAAAATGAAACAAACAAAAAAATATCTCAAAATGCAGCCAGGAACATATGGAGATTTTTATACACCTTTTGAACTAAATAAGGATGTATGATCCCTCAACCTCCAGGAAGGAAGGAAAGAAGGGAAGGGAAGGAAGGGAAGGAAGGGAAGGGAAGGAAGGGAGGAAGGGAAGGAAGGGAAAGAAAGGTGAATTCATAGCCGTCATTATTTAAACTTATTCATCCTCTGAAGGAAAAACTATGGAAAAAAAAAAAATTCTTCCAGGAATTTTTTCTGTTTTTTTATATAAGGCTCATTCAAGGAAATGCATCAGGCATGGTGAGAGCTCTGTTGTCTCCTTATCACTTTCTAGCCATTTTCCAGTTCATCTTGTCTCTCTTTGCTACTGCTAATATAGTATTTTCTGCTCCTGTGCTCTTCCTAAGGCTCCTTGACATTTGCACATTTATTCCCTAAACTGTAGCAGCATGTCCCCATTAAAAATAAAGTGCCTTATCATATTGTTCCCGATGCTGAAATCACCTATGGTTTGCTTGGGTTACTCTGTAGCTGTTAAAGTCAATAGGGATGCCTACAGCCTGCCTGGTGCTCCATGCATCAATACTGGGCTGGTGGGGCTGTGCAGAGGGGCTGCTGCTGCTCTCACTTCTGGACAAGATGGCTGGCTGCTGGCTTCTTTTCTCTGTCTTGCATCCTTTCATCCATTTCAAAGAATAACATTACATATTCAATCGCTCCTTTCCCTTCCCTATCACTATTGTAACCCTTTCATGCTGTAATTTGCTCACTTATGGGGGCATCAGCTCCAGTTTTCCTACACGCACAAGCATATGGGCTCAATATGTGAGCTGGCCTTGCAGAAAGAGATCACATTTTATTCTGTCCCTGAACCTGAATAAGCAATTGTCACAATCCAAGCTATTGTGCTAAATTTAAATAAAAAAGGTTATAAAGTGGGGGACTGCATACGGGTGGCAAAACTGGGTGCTACATAAACATTGTGCAGAGCAAGAATATGCTTATTAAATAGGCAGTGGAGAATTAGAGGAAACTATTTCAGTTTACATTCAAGTACATTATGGGACTGTTTATAGGGCCCAAAAGAACTTCCCGAGCATTAACACACGTGGTATGAGACGCAGAGGTGGTAGAATTTATATAAAGGTGAATAGACATGTAAAACCAGAATAACTTGTTAGCATTTATATCGTTGCTGCCTGGAGGGTATGGCAACTATTTCAGCCACCTTTAGAAACTCATTCAGCAATACTGGATTAAAAGAAAGCATTTTTTTGAGAGGTCGGGGAACAACGTCAGTGATAAATCAAGATAAACTTACCCTGTTCTTTTAGAATATCGAAGGACATGTGAGAACCATGTAGAAAAAGGAATTGTTATTAATAATGGATTATGCAAGAAAGAGAGGAAGGTCAGGTTCATGCTCTTTTTCCTTCTCTTTAATTATAAAGATCAAATCATGCATATATCTCTGGAAAGTAAGAGAAGGAAGTTTCCCATTTGCGTCATGATAGAAATTCGTCTTGTATCACCCTTTTCTGGGTGATTCCTCTGAGTCTCCGGCTTCTAAACAAAGGAGATCAGGCAAGGATAATTGCATCAGAAAAACCTATGCAAATAAATGCCAAGTAATGAGAGGAAGGTGAGTTTCATTCACACTGTTTGGTTTTGATTTTAACTCAAGTACTGAAAAACACTCAGGAGAAAATTTATCTCTCTTTCTTCAGGGCAGAAAAAGTTCAAAGTGAACACATGAGGTCTCCAATGACTCTTCAAGCAAGGTTACGAGAGCATTAGCTTTCCCGGTAGCTTAAAGGTAAGAAAACAAGAAGAAAATCCTTTCCTCTGACACATTTTATCACACGTTTTATCATCATTATAAATTATTGAGAAGAGCACCAATTAATAGTTTATCTTTTAAAGCATTCTTATCTAGACTTCTGAACAAATAGAGAAATGGATGGGCATTCATCCATTTTTATTACTTTTTTTTTCTCCACGTTAGGGAGTGCTATACATTTCCACGAGCTGTAACAAATGGTCCCATTTGCCATGGGATTTGCTTTCAGCTGGGACAGAGACTGTGCTATGTCTTTGGTATCAGAAAGATGTCTGTTTTAAAGCAGGGGAATCAATATGCATTGTTATTCTGCTCTAAATTCCCCATAGTATCAAATATAGTTTTAAAGTACACTCAGTGAGGCCAGCACTAAACTTGACTATGAGACATAGCTTTGCTCATGCATTTTAGGATAAAGACAAGAGAGATTTGTTTCCTGGAGGATTTTAATGGAAAAACCAACCAACCAAAAAAAACAAAACAAAACAAAACCTGCAAGCAAAACACAGAATGTCTCTCAATTGTCTTACAAAGCAATAGTGAAATTAAAGGTTGATCAGAAAAAGAAGAAAACGAGATCTCTCTGTTGTCTCATGTTGTGCACCACGACATCTTGACTTTCACTCTGCATCCACTGAATGGAGTCTGTCATTTTAGAATACAGCCAGCATTTCAACAAATGTACATCGCCATGAATCTCCTGCAGTCAGTGGTGTTATGGAACTTACAGTAGATGAAAGCTTGACCTTTTATTCTTCTGCACTTGTCCATCAATATCATTGCTTTTCCCTTTTTAACTGTCCATAAAATTATGATTTTTCTAAGGGGATTAAATAATTATTGCTTTCATTGATGTCTCCCAACAAAACCCAAACACTCAAGATTAATTCCCTCACATACAGGATTTATGCACCACCTAGCATTTCTTTATTTTACCACTAGGCCTTGATGGTAACTGGAACTTAGCCTAGGGGCCACCTGAAGCGATGCCTGTAAAATTAAGATGACAAACCCTGCAGATGGAGGAGTTCCTTGTGCCACAGAAAAAGTTCTGTTTCAATATATTTAGATCAGCTTTCCAAACCAAGTTGTATTGATTAAAGAGATGAATTTTGCTAAAATGGCTGCGTCTATATTTGGGTTTTGTTAGCTGTATCAGTTGAAGGTAAACTAGCATGATATTTTAACAGAGATCAGACTTTTTCTTCCATTGTAAGACAAAACCTACGTGCAATTTTAAACCTGAATAAAAAGAGAGGATACTGTAGTGATATTTGAATTTGGTTGTCCTTATGTAAGGCAAGCAAAAATAAATTGTGTCCACTCTGGGTAAACTGTGATTCAGATTGCTCACCTTTAAGTTGAAGAGCCTCTACCAGGAAATACGGTTCTGTTTTTAAGTAGACGTGTGTGGGAGAATGACATTAACACCTTGTACTGAAGGAACTATTCTTTCAGTCCCGTTTCACGGCTGACTACACATAAACGACACCGGTTTAACAAAGAGACACAGATGGCAGAACTGATTATAGTCCACACCGAATAAGGAGATTGATTCAACAAGGTAAATGAAGGTCAGATTAATCATGGATCACATTTTCCTTACCAACCAAATCCTTTACACTACATTATATGCTTGACTGTATTATATTTCTAACATTTTGATCCAAACCATGGGTTCTCCACCAGCCTCATTAGCCCTTGGAACAGACTCTACTGTCTTTGAGGTTTCTACCAGTGTCACCTCTACTGTATGAGCGGTCAGCACAAAAATACATTAAAAGAACAAGAGGAAAGCACAATTCTAAAGGTATCAGTATCTTTATCCAAGCTACACTGAAGAGTTATATTATCCACAGCATGAAAGATTCCCATATTTAACTGGGCAGGCATGTACTTTAAATGATCATTTATGAGTTACTTTTGCTAGATGTTCTAGCAGCTTAGATCACCTAAGTTTGGCTCCAAGTTAGAGGTAAAGGACAGCATAAATTTGAAAGATCTCTTTTTTGGCATTGCTTCAAGATAACCCTTTCTGTTCTACTAAATCGTTTCCCAATTACTCTACAACATTAGACCACATTTCAGAAGACGGGGACCTAATGGCAGTTAAAGAAAAATATTTTTAATTAAGATTTTTTCTCACCTTGTTAATATTAAGCATTACAACCATTTACAACATGGCCAAGAAGATAGAGCTCAGTTACTCTTTCTATAAGGTTGACAGGACTTCTGACTATTGTAATGATAGCTTAACGCTCTTCACCTAATTTTACGTGGAAAAAAATATGATGAGTAGCCACTCTGAACTCTAGTTTGGGCCACTGTTTCCCAAGTTCAACTGAAAATTCTTGGAAATCACAGAAATAGACTTAATAGCAAGATGAACAGTATGTGTACATTGCACAGTGCAGCACGCTGTGGGGTGTCTCACAGGGCTAAAACGAATGACTGCTTCACAGCTATTCCTTCTGCTTCCAGAAGCCAACATGAATTTGCATATCTTTTTATGACTCTACAGTGTTCAGAGTTGATACATCTGTAGGTTTTTGGAACGTACTTTGTGTACATTGTCCATTTAAATCAGAATAGGAATTTAACTGCAGGGAAACTAATGCAAAGACAGTATGAAGAAAAGTAGGTTAGAAGCCTCTAAGAGGACCATAGGAAATGCCTTAAAAATATTTACTGAAGTTCCTTTGGTTTGGCCTGAAACCATCCTAATTAAGTGTATGAAAAATAATCCAAGGATAATCACAATAAAGATGTATTTATTTAGAGGGTGGGGAGAGGAAGAAAGAGAGAAAATATATAAAACTCAGTGATTCCAGTGTGCATTTTGGATCTGGTCTTTTGGAAGCATTTGCCTAGAAACAGGGCAAGGCAAGAGATAGAAGCCAGAGAAAATGAAATGTAAAGAGAAGGGTAAACATGGCTAGCTTGCAAATCAGGGTGGTTTGAGATGCATGAAGAAACAGGAGCCAGGTTTGTAGACAGAATGTGAATGACTTAAATAATAAACTGCAGAACTTTATAGCTCTCTCCAAAAGTGAATAGACAAAAAACACGAGGAAGATGAGTAAGATGTGTCATAGGTAAAAGCAGTAGTTACAAGAAGGCTGCAAGGCTGTTGTCTGGCAGAATATGCTTGGAAAGTTTTGATTTTCACACATACATCCATTAGTGGATGGATGCATTTTCTGCTTTGGCCGTAGTTTACTCAGATGTGTAATGGAAAGAGGAAAAGGTACTCTTAGGATGTTAAATACAGTCTTTTGAGAAGTGTGAATAGAAGGATGCCTAAACCATGGGCTGCTATTAAGGTCCGATGGAAAACATACATTCAGGAAATATTATAAATTGGCTTAACTATATTTGATGGGAATATAGACATTTACCTTTGGTAACATTTGGCTCTTTTTCTGCTCATGCTGTGCTAAGACTTTTCACGCTGTCATGGTGATCTTATTAACATAGTGTTAGCGATTTATTGAAACCCACCTGTCCGGATTCAAATACTCATTCAGAGACTCTGAAAGTCCTGAGTTGATCCTGGAAATGCTGTACCATGAAAGCTTTCAGAACTGGCTGTAGCATGTTTGGTATCATGGAAGACCAGACCCTTTGTGTTCATCTTAAATAGCGTTGATGTCTTGCATTTTGTTTGTTAGTTTCACATGCAATGGCACTGAAGAAGCAGAGTGCAAGATTACTGATGAGAAATTTCACAAAGAGCTGACAGTCCTAGAAGGCATTTTTGTAACAAGAGGACAGACACCTGGACTTCAGGGCAATGTGAATCTCCTTGGACAAGTACTACATTTTTCATTTCTGTTTGATTAACACATGGCATATTTAGGCCTGGCTCTATGGCAAGAACACTTACCCATTTTCACCATCTAAATAATGTAATGCAATGTGTATGCGTATATGAAAATTCTAGCCACATTTTAAAGCAGTATCTATCTTATAGCACAAGAGTATTTTCTAGTAAATGAACAGAAGACATCACTTGCTTTTGAACACTGCCAAAGTAAACCCACTGAGGAAAGAGGTATTGCAAACCCTCTGAGCTCTTTATTCTCAGGTTGTTCCTGCAGACAGGGCACATACTGTGGCAGGGATAAACATGGGAAAACCTCTATCTATCTGTTATTGAGACAGAACAGTTCTCCTGGGCTTCTCAAGCACTGAGTGAGAGAGGAAGCTGCAATGAGGAGGCCTCTGTCACCATAAGTCCCCGACTACACAGAGTCTATAAGAAAGTGAATTTCCCAGAGAACAAGGTTTTACCTGAGATTGCAGTGTCAACTTAAAACCATACGATGATTTAAATAAAAAGCTTGTATGACATGGAATTAATAGGGAAAAGATTGAAACCTAGGTCACTTACAGATACAAAATGGATTTATTATTGGGAATGCATAAAAGTGTCCAGGTTTTTCAGTGGGTTTCCTAGAGAGCAGTTCCACCTGATGGATGATCATTCCAGACACTGACAAAGCATCTGTGCTAATAATGTGTGCAGATGACAGAGAAATTGGCAGGGTAGTAAACAAGGAAAAAAATTAGCTGTGCTGTGCAAGCTGAATGACTTAATTAGCCTGTCACAATGGGCATGGTTCATTTTAATAGAACTAAATAGAAAAAAATAAAAAATAAAACAAAACATACAGAGCAATATTACAAGCTCTGGTTTGAGAATAGTAAACTGTCATGGCAAGCAGTTGCTTGGGAGTCATTTAGCAATCTGTGGTAAACACTTCAAGGGGAGGAGGAACTCCACTGAAAAGAAAGCAGATGTACCAGATGCATCTGTGAATGTCTTGGATCTTGGAGGTACAAGATAGGGTTCCAAGCAGAACAGTGGTTGTGCCTATACAGGTAATGCCTCATGTACAATGTTCTGTCCAAGGGGGAGAGCTGCATTTCTGGATGAATTCAGAAATAGGAGAAAAAGATAAAAATGCATAAAATAATGTAAAAACTGCAAGGAATTGCATTACATGCAAGAAATTAAGTTTAGAAGAGGACAATTGATAGCCTTTTACACACTGAACAGCTGTTTGATGGCTGAACCTTCTGATCTTTCCACGAAGGCATAATAAAATCCAATCACTGTGAAGTGGAGTTTGAGAAATTGAGCTTCTGAGTAAGGTGTAATTAAAATGATTAACACCTAGTATGATCTTTGCACTGGATGTTTTTCCATTCTGCCATCATGGTTTAGCATCTGAAGAAAATATGAGATGTGGATGTCCAGCTGCAATTTCAAATTTGACTTCACTTTATGGGAGAAAACCTATATGTTCTTATTATACAACCCTGCCCCCCCCCCCCCCCCCCCTTCCCTCCCCACAAACCCTCTCCTCCCCCCAGAAAAAAACAACAACAAACCAACAGAAGTAGCTAAGGAAAATCTCTGTATGAAGTTAATAGTTTTGGTCCTTATCTATTTGTTGATAATGATCATACCAAACAGTGAATGTAAGAAGTCATACGGTGGCAAGAATCAAAGCATTAATCTGCACATCTTTTTTTTCTTTAAAACTGAACATAAGTGAGGCCTATGATAATATTCTACTACAAATCCATTACTGGTCCATAGTAAAATATTCATTTAATCTTAATTTAAATAATCAATTTAATTTTAACTTGGGTATGGTGAGGATGACAGAGCACTGAACAGGTTGCTTAGAGGGGTTGTGGAGTCTCCTTCTGTGGAGATATTCAAGACCTATCTGGATGCCTACCTGTGTGACCTGTTGTAGAAAACCTACTTTAGCAGGGGGTTGGACTTGATCTGTTGAGGTCCTTTCTAAGCTGTATGATTCTGTGGTTCTGCGTAATCTAATCACATTATCTGTTTATTTTGGCTTTGTGTGTGTGTGTGTTAGAGCACATCTCAAAGCACCGATGGATCCATCAGTGGTTTGTCTCAGACTGCCAAGTTTATCCTGTCCTCTGGTTCTTTACTCATCTATAAAATCTGTTAATCTATTATAATTTGAGGAAAAATAGATTATGATAAATACCACATGTAGTAGTGCAGACAAAACTTTTCTCATTGCTGCATGTCTTTGTTCCTTGTTGTTGAAGAGACCATGGTTTTAGATGTATTGAAATTCCTAGAAAACCTTCAGGATATTGTCATGTTGTATAAAGCACTGAAAGCACACCAGATAATCTTCTTTGCTGTTTTAAGGATTGATGCTCAGTAATGTTCGGGGTCACTCATATTTCACAGCTGTATCATTTCATATGAGTGTCACCATTTTGGAAGCTGTAGATTTTAAATTTAATAAACTGTCTGTAAAGAACTGCAGTTAACTCTGTCAAACACATAAAGGACAAGTTCATGTAATTCTATTTGCAATGTCAGGTTTTATGCCTTCCTCCTTGAGCAGGTGTTCCCAAAAAGAGCAGAGTCCCCCACTTCGCACAGCATAGGGTGAAGGGTGTGACAAATGCCTGTTCTAAAAACCTCCCTAGAAATATAGACTAACCTTTGTAATATAACTTTTGCAGATGTATATGAGGTCGTCTTTATAAGGTATGACCCAGCTTGTAGGCTATTTACCCATTTAGAAGACCAATCTTTGCAAAAAGAAGCGTTGAGCTGATACGGTAGATTCTAGTTTATGTGCCGTTAATCCATATGGTACAGAATTCAAGTTATTTTTTAGCATTCACATAGATACAAGCCAATGTGAAACTTCACTCACTGCTGGTAATTGTGCTTTACTGACAGCAATTTATCATATAAGCTGTACTGATGAAAACAGCGGCTTGCTTACTTCCCCATTTGTCACCCAGCTCCCCTGATAGGTTTTCTCTTGATGGGAGAAATAAGATCCGCTGGGACCTAAAATCCTGCTTGTGAAATGAACACTTCCATAGTTCCATAGTTCCTTCAGTGAGACCTGAATAAATTGGTTAACTCTTCCTCTAGCAAAATATTCCTTTAAAGTATTTGGACATTAACCTGACAGCTAAGATGAAAATGACTTGAGTCAGCACCATGACATCGGCTCTACAGTTGAGTAAGGCAACAAAAAAACAGAAGATAATTTTTCAAAGACAAATACTCCTATGTGATTGCTGTGCATGGCATTATTATTATGGTTTAGTAGTTATTTTCTCTGTGTGAATGATAAAATCCGTGGAATCTGACAGAATAAAATACCTTACAATCTGTCCCAGAAATTTATGAATCATTAGACAAATTCAGCTTGGCAAAGAGAGTTAAAAAGAAACTTCTGCATGTCTATCTGTGTGTCTGAGCATGTCTGTCTGTGACGTGTGAGCTAGCTTTTCTGGTGGAGGAGTATTTACTAAATCATAATCAGGCAAATCTGGGATTTAAATGGGGCTGTGGCCAGAAAATGAGACATCTTGTTATGGTCAGTACAGAAGCATCAAATCTTTTTGGTAAATTGCTCCAGCAAACAAATTCGAGAAGAATTTAGACTAAAAATAGGCACGATTTGTGTAGTGAGATTAATTAACCACTGAACCTTCTTACAAACGTGTAATCGAGTTTTCAAAACTGTGCGTCATGATCAGAATGCACTGTGTTCCGTATGATATATCGCAGTTTAGATAAGGATTATGAGCTTACAGTAAGAATGTATGGGGAGAGTCTGCTCTGTCTATGGGATGATCTTTTGGCTTTAAAAATGTCCAAAATAATTAAGAATGCTTTGAAGCAATACTGGGCTTACTGATATGTGGACCACGGCCAGTACCTTTGCTGGGAAATGAGCACCGCAATCTGTGTATTCCCTTGACCAAACTCCATGGACCCTCATCTCGTTTCCTGCACTCCGCGATGCCCCGCTGAACTCACACAAAGGCACTGATCTCATCCTGTGATGTGCAGTAGCAACACAAGCAAAGCTCCAGATGTTCCATCTTAGGTCTTTTTGGAGAGGAAATTCTGCATTAGCTTCATCAAACACACGCGTTGAGAAGGAAGAGGCTTGCTGGCGGTACTTGCGTGAGTAGGAGGCAGGATCAGATGACCTCCAGAGGTCCTTTCTAACTAACACATTTATGATCCTCCAAGTTTCCTTGCTCAGCATCATTCAATACATATGTGCTGCCAGGCCAGCCACTAAATCTGGGTTCAGACACTGAGGTGTGTTTTTGTTCCTTACAAGCTCCACAAGTGTTGGTCCTACGTATTTAGTGCTTTGCACTATAGTCACAAGTATGATAATTCAGTGTCTGCTTCTGCAGTGCTGTGCTCTGTATGCTCCTGGCACAGGACAACAATGCCATGCAGTCCTTCTTTGATGGGTGCAAACAAATGTAGGGTTTTTTTCTTTAAATCACTATTGTTTAAGAAACCACTTATTGTAGAATGGATTAAATAACAAATCAAAGGAAAAGCAGAATCTGTGGAAACACACAGAGCGTGAAGTTAACTCTGCACAAAATAAAGGCAGCGAGTGACACTTAAGAAAGAAATACAAACAGCAAGACTTTCCTGTAATTGTCAAAATACATACATATATATATATTTAACATGTATGTGTATATTTAAAACTCTTGCTCTTTTAATATCCACGAGAGAACTAAAGGTGCTCAGGAAAAGAAATCATGTGAGAATTTGAGTACTGGCTGCAGCGAAGCCCAGAGAAGGTTTGGACAATGCTTTGGAAAAGTGAAGTGTTGTGGAAAATATTACAGTGTTGTGGAAGAAGTAATAGTTTATTAAACATAAGGGCTGCAAAAATGAAATGATGTGAGGTCTGGCAAATGTTTTCTTTTTAAAGCTATGCGTCCCACTCATCCAAAAATATGCTAGAAGAACCCAGAGCTGGTTGAGGACCAGCAGCTGTGCATGCCTGCTGAGCACAACAGTCAGAGGGAATTAGTGCAGAGCTGCCCTCAGCGCTTCCCTGTTGCCTATTACAGCCGTTTTTTATCTACATCGGCAGTGATAAGGAAAACGTTTTTAGAGAGTTACTGTATATCCTTCAGGATTTCTTTTAGAAGCAGTTACCAGTGTTTTCTTCTCTGCAAAAAGAAATTGAAACAATGTTCTTAAATGACACCAGACACCATGCTAGTGCTTTGTTTTATTACTTTGTTGCACGGTAACAGGCTGTGCCCAAACCTAGGTATGTAAGTGTTCTATCCATTGACCTTTCCTGCCTACCACAGGGGCTGGAGCTCAAGATCCAAGGTAAAACCAGGAGCTGATGATACTGTGAGCACTGGTGCTCTATATGGCAGGCCTGGAGTACAAGCCTGCAGGAGCAGTATGTAAAGCATACCTATATCTGTGGTACAACAGAGCTAGCATGCAGCTAATTTGGGAGCTAATAGATTACAGCAGAAAAAGCAGGAAACATTTCCTATTCCTGTCATTCTTAATGAATCTGTATGTCACTGGATTGCTTCGCAAGAGCTATTCTCATTTAAATGCTAGTTGCTATGAATTAGCATTGTTAAATTGAAACATTTTGTGTAATTCTCAGTTTACAGTTGCATGAATTTTACCCTAAAATCCCATAAGGAAGATAGAATATGACTTTTTGTTTTGTTTTTTTTTAGATCTTGCAACAAGTCAGACATTGCTTCACATGGTGTGGTAAGCCCAGGCAGTGGGCTGGGGCAACTGAATTTTGAACACATCATTAAGCAAACAGGAATGTGTGATGAAATGAAAGGAAAAACACATTTCCAGAGTCTAAATTTCAGAGCTAGAGCTCTTTAGGGCACCTCACCCCATAGAAAGCTGGCTGTTTCTTACAGCTTGTCCTCTCAAACATTGATGGCTGTGGTAATAGCTTGAGATGAGAATCTTATAAAAACAAGCGAGGGCAGGAGAGGACTCTTCAGTGGAAAAGCTGTTCTGCAGAATGTAGAGGAGAACCTTAAATAATTGACATAAATGGTCCATGTGTCTGAAGACAGCAGGTGTTGAGTGGGCTAGATATATATCATTCCCTAAAGAAAATGCATGTCAAGAAACAAAATTAGACCCTCATCCTGGAGGTATATTCTACCTCTGGTACTAAAAAGCCAGCTATATCTTTTCTGTTATCCAGAGTTAATAAAAAATAGTTACATTCACGAGAAAAGTGATGAAAAAATACCCTAAACTTGCAGACAAGCATCAACTTTATTTCTGCCTGGCAAATGCGAGTTGCTTCAAAGCTGCAGCTGTAAATGTCACGCCTGTGACTGCAGCTATGTCACTTAGATTAAGAAACATGGTAGCTGAACTGCAAATGTTAGATGTTTCTCCAGAAAGTGGAAACTTTGTAAAGGAAGTGCTTATTTTTGGCATGGCTGCTGCCATTTGCTGCTGACACCAGCTTAGGCCTGGCATTGCGAAACACCCTGAAAGAGCACAGCATTCCTTTACGGATTGCTTTGGAAAAGGGGCTGCCTCTGTAGGAAGACAAAGAGAGGATTCAGCAGTTTCCTTCTGGGCTTATTTCCCTCTATATCACAGTAACTAATGAAGAGACTTGAACAAAATCATCTCCAGCTGAAATTTTGAGAGCGAAGAAAGAGTGGCAAATGCTTCACTAAACAATTGAATAGCTTCATTTTGATTGAGTGATGCTTGAAGAGCATCCACGGAACTCCAGAGGGTGGATATGCTCTCACTATTAGCCATGGTGCTTGGTGGTCCCTGCAGGCAGCTCTGGCTGCATGCTGGCTGCTCCACATGCTCACACAGGTACATGCAGCCAGCACTGTGGTGTTGCTCCCTCCCCTGTGGTGCATAGGGCTACCCCTTTGTGCAATATTATCAACACCACCTGAACCTGATACCACCATAGAATTCTGCACAGCAGTGACAACACCCAAAAAATCTCTTTGTGGCCCCTCACAGAGACCCCATGCTCCTGAGGCCCATCCAGGCCTCTCAGGCCTGTTCCATGGTCCCCTGTGAGGGTGGCCCCACACAGGCCTCGGGGCTGAGTGTAAATGACAGAAAACTTTCTTTTGCCCTTGAGTTCAGAGACATTTAGAAACTAAACATAAGACATTCAAGTGTTGCAACAAGCAATTTTGCAATCATCAATCATTTCAGGAATGGCCTTCAAAACACAGCAAGAGGCATGTTTCAACACCAAATTATCACAATTGAGGCAAGGAAAAAGAGGGAATATGCCATGTTTCCATAAATTCCCAGTCACAGTGGTTTGGGTTATGGCCAGTTAATTCATTCAAGTATACTGTTAGAATCTAAAAGAGTGGCAGGCCTATCTTTAAGAAGGATTTTGGCAGTGTCCTTCATCTGTCTGCTCTTCAGAGAGTTATAATTCAGTGTATTATATCCAGCTATCCTATGCCTTTATGATTTGCTAATTCCTGCATTACTTTTTTTTGTGCCCCAAACCTACATGATTTGCAGTTAGTAATTAGCTGGATTTCATGTCATTTCTCTGCATTTGTACAGAGTCTTCCTTTCCATTTGCTCTACAGTGAAACTGTAAACATTTGTCATTTTACACCAGTTTCAGATCTAATAAAAACAGGGAGCAACAGGGCTATTGTTATAAAATTAATGAAAAGAGATCTCCCTGCAGATAGCAATGAAGTGGAAGAAATTAACATAAAACTGTTATGAAAAGAAGTACTTTATTGTATAAAACATCTATTTTACAACACCTACAATTGTAATAGCTCTTCAGAGTACAAGCCCAAAGAGTTTACTGTTCTATTTCAAATGCTGTGCAATTCCAAGCTTTCTTCCAAGTGGAAAAGTGCTTTGAAGGATGCAGTAGGAGGATGCACTACTCATCGATGTTCACCGGTCACCTCTGCAGTCAGGTTTTGCTGGAATAATTGAATTTTAGGTTGCCAATCTTTGCATTGCTCTAGCACAGCAGCAGTAAAGTAGAGCACCTTGGTAACATTACGAGAGGTGAACCAAGAGGCAGAGTAATGAGGAAGCAGAAATAAAAGGTAAATTTTTCAGAGGTTGAGGAGATGTTGGATATCAAATAGAAAATGTTGCAGTCCTCCAGGAGAGGAGTGGAATGGTGACATAGCAAGAATTCTCCTACCAAGAACCTCTGTTCTTTTGGAAGAAATACAGCTTGAAAATAACTTTGTTAACCTCTGGACTCCATGTTCTCAAACCTACTCACAGTCATTAAAAAGAGTGGGGAGATCATGGAGGGAGCTGTTCGGAGTGCATGACTAAGCTACAAAAATAAGGAGAGATCAGAGGGCAAACAGGACTGTTGGCTCAGTCAGAATTTCTGCTGATAACAAACCAGGGCTTTGCCTATGTGAAACTATCAGGCTTTGGCCTAGTAATTTAGAGAAAAAGCCATGTAGAAGAGCTCAGAATCCATTTGCAGTTACACAGCAGTAAATTCAGACTGACTTCATTCACTGAGTTCATTGGAGTTGCTCTAGATTTATATCAATTTCAATGAGAGCTTATAATAATCTACTGAGAATTTAAACTTTGTGCTTGGATGTGCAAGAGTGAGAATTGGCTGAGCTATACAGGCTCAGCACAGACCATGGTATCCAAAGAGGAACTTTTTGCTGCCACCCTTATTGTGCTTCTTGCGCTATTAAATTCTTCTTCTGCTCCAAATGAGACTGTAAGAATTAAAAACTTGAAACTACAAATGGGCTACCAATTATTTATTGTTCCTGAGCTCATTCTTAGGATAATCATATCATCATAGTGTCATAGTCTTGTGCAGGTTGGAAGGGACCTTAGAGATCATCGAGTCCAACCCCTGGGATTCGAGCCTCCTGTGTAGCAGAGCGGCACTTCTACCACTTGCGCCACAAGAGGGGATTTGAACCCAGGGCCTCCGGTGTTGCAACGTGGCATTCCTACCACTGCGCCACCGGGGCACACAAATATAATATCCAATAACATCCAAGGACCCATTGTTATTAATTCTGCATATTGCATGAGAATGGGTTAGGTCACTCATTAGGCTCTTCAGTTGTCACTTTGCTCAGTCCTCGAATCTATTATAGCAGAGATGTACAACATATTCCTTAACTTATTATCACAAGAGATTGTATTGGTGCATTAAGTACTTCTTTAATAATGAGTGGGCACACCATCTCTGCTTCCCATGCTTGAAGATAAACCCTCCGTTAGTAAGTTTCTGAAAATGAGGCTCCCTGAAGAAGAGAAGAAATGTGAGCAACCTATTTGGAATCACCTGTGTTCTTCAGCCAAATGCCAGCTGAGGATGCCAGGAATTAAAAATCAAGCCTATTATTTCTGGATGTTCACATGCATGCCTGCCACATGAGTTTTGAGCCAAGAATGGATCATCTCGTGAGGTAGCCTTGTGAAATAAGATAGCTCCTATCTCTATAGCATGTGTTTGACTTCCATACGCCTATTTTTTTCTCATTATCTCTGATATGTAGAGGCAGCTGTAAACTGTCAAACCAGGCATCTAAGCAGAAAAGATTTTTGTTACAGGCACTCTTATTTGTGCCCTAGAAAAGGTTATCCTGTGATGAAACCCCCACGGACACGAGCATTTGCTAGCTGATGACCCTCGGAATATTACTCTTACATCATATGCCAAATTTACATCTACACTTACATATTTATTTTTGATAAGCAAGACACCTAACAAAATAATCCAGTCAAAAGAAGTTAGGCATGGCGCCGACTGAGGCTTCCTTCTGAACTTCACTAAGCACATGTGTACCTTAAGCAACACTGCAAATCCTTTCCCTAAACTGCTCTTAGCCATTAAGGGAAAGTATGTTTACCCTAAGGAACTTCAAGGCTGTATTAATGTTCATTCCTGAAAAGGGAGAAAACAGTTGAGATTCCTTTCTATGAAGTCACCAAAATTAAGTGTGGGGCAGGGAGGAAATTCAAAGAAGTATCTTCTTATTTGATCTCTTTTTTTTCCACTGTGGCTGAGCATTTGACTTGGTTTCCCCAGTCAGCTCTGCTACAATTACCAGCTTGCATGATATGGTAAAGGCTGGCTTTAATTTTTAATAAATATTGTCCTTGAGAAAAAGAACTCTTGGCTAAAGTTCTAGTCCTTTGCATTTTGAAGCAGCAATTAAGCAATTAAATTAAAGCCTGTAAAATAGCAACAGTTTCCATTATAAAACCACCAGCATCTCCACCTCTTTGAAAAGCACTGATAAAAATGCCTAAGAAATTCTTTGAAATCAGATATCTTGCAAGTATCTGATCTTCATCTTTAAGATAGTAGAAAGAACAGAGGTTATGCAAAATCCATGTATTCCTTCCAAACCAGAAGTGTTCCAGTTTCCCAGCTTCCTAATTACCTTTGCAAAAACCTATTTAGCCTTACTGTACTTAAAGCATTGCTGATACTCTGATGCTTCAGTGCTATAGACTTGGGGTTTGATCAGTCAGAGAAGATAAATGTTAATTTTTCTTGTTTCATCCCATCTACTTTGTGGTCTTTGCTATCTCTTTCATTATATTCCAGATATAAGCAGATTCTAGCTACACAGTTTCTCTTCTTTCAGTTTGACTTTTTTCAAAACAGCAGTGTTTTTGGCTTTGGCACCAAGATGAGGATAATTACCATGTGGTCTCCATTTGCTTGTAGGTTGAAGACCCCCACCCTAGATCAAAAACAATTTCAGTTGACTGAAACAGCATTTCCCAGCAAATGGAAATGATGCATTTCTGGCAACTTTTCAGTGTAAAATGAGTCATCAAATCATACTGAGTTAAGTGTCTTCACCCTTCCTTCCCCCAGCTCTTAATTCAATAACGGGTAGGCACAGAATAAAGCTTCATCTTCAGAATGTGTTCAGAATACACAGGGTCACAAAGATAAACACTTGATTGCTAGGCATCTAGATCATGAAAAAGCATATAATTTGAGTCAGATTGGGTTGAAACTAAAATTGCAGCAAACTATTTACCACAGATTCAAACTGTGGAGAGAAAACTTAATCTTTTCCTAGTTTTTCATATTCTCTCTCCCCCTCCCTTCACTTACTGTAGGAGTTTAGCATTGCAATTTTTTAAAAATTATTATTATTTGGTATCTAATAAGAAACAAAGTATTGAAAAAATCCATTACCAGTCATACTTCAAATTAAATGTGAAGCTTAGAAAAGAAAATGTTGTCAGTGTTACTCTAAAAATCTCAGTGGTGAAATAGAATCTGCTCTAAGCACAGAAATCAGAGGTAGCTCTGTAACTGTGAAGCAATATTTGTGGTAATATGTGGAATTATATGAAGGGAAGGGAAGGGAAGGGAAGGGAAGGGAAGGGAAGGGAAGGGAAGGGAAGGGAAGGGAAGGGAAGGGAAGGGAAGGGAAGGGAAGGGAAGGGAAGGGAAGGGAAGGGAAGGGAAGGGAAGGGAAGGGAAGGGAAGGGAAGGGAAGGGAAGGGAAGGGAAGGGAAGGGAAGGGAAAGGCTGCAATGAATGTAGTAAGGGAGGAGATCTTATGTCCTAGCTGATCCTTAGATCTACTAACCACAGTTACACCTACGCTCTGTTTGACATGCTGGTGAACTTCAGCCTTTAAAAAAAATAGTTTGCGATGTATACATCCACTTTGCATCAGAAGATTTGTGCACTGCCTTATTTCATGATTATATGATTTGTGTGCCTCCGGTGGCGCAGTGGTTAAGGACACCGCTTTGCAACACTGGAGGCCCTGGGTTCGAATCCCCCCTGTGGAGCAAGTGGTAGAAGTGCCGCTCTGCTACACAGAGGCTCGAATCCTGGGGGGGTTGGACTCGATGATCTCTAAGGTCCCTTCCAACCCGCACAAGACTGTGATACTGTGATATGATCCCATACCACTGCCTGAAAGGAAGGCTCAGCTGTGGAGTTTTGAGCATGTGGTGTTTTATATATTTTTAAATTTGACTTTTAGTATTTGATCAACACAGTAGTACAACTTACTACAATTTTGTGATAACTGTGGAAAGCAGTATAATTTGGTCTCTGCCTTACAGTACATTGGCAAGTGTGGGTAAACTACTCATTAACAAATAGACCTTGGTATACCACACATGTGTACGTACTTTAGTACTGAACAGCATCCACAACAGAATGTGCCCAGATACCTGTGTTCAAGGACAATGGTGACCAAGCAGGCTCCAGCCACTGCTATCCCATCCCCAGTGCCTCCATTGGCTTCAGATCAAGGGATGCTTGATGTGCAGGATCAGCAGCAGCATGGTGCCAGCCTCAGGCTAATGCACTTGCACAGAGCCTCTTGGTGAGATCTTCAGATGGTGCTGTTGGATTGATGCCACCTGAGGCAACAGAGCAATGCCAGCCTGAAGAGCTGGGGCCATGCCTTGAATTTTTAATATGGTAGTTTGTTTAGACCATGAGATAGGAGCTGATGATCAGCTAAATTGAGAAGCTCAGAGTTATAAAAGATGCAAGAGTGCAGAATGGGTTTCTCTATGATTTTAAAAAACATAGGAATGCTTTATTTCTTCACCCCTTCTTATCATTCTTCTTTCCCAATCTGTAAACTTCTTTCCCTTTAGCAGGAAAAACTGAGTTCACAGGCAATGTGACTCTGTATTTAAATGCCCCTGCTTTCTTTTTAAATTACGTATATATATTTAAAATTTTTATCTTTTTTGGAAAGTGTAATTTTGCCTCAGAGTACACCAGCATTTCACGTTCTCCCTTGTCACGGCTCACACTCAACGTCGGAGTCATAAAAGCTGCTACTGTTCATTCACATTTGAGGCATGAACAAAGGGAGCTTTCTGTAGCCCGTGCACCTGGAATGTGAAGTGAGAATGGCAACTTCTGCAGCCTGCTTCTACCAGGTGGTGGGCCCTTGCTAAACCAGGAAACTAGGCAAAAAAAAAAAAAGAAAAAAAAAGAAAAAAAAAAAAGGTGAAAATGTTAAGTGGTGTGCTATGTTATATTTTAAGGCACTAACATTGTTTTATGTTGATTGCACGTTTCATTTTTAGATTTAAAACCCCTCACTGTTTTGAATTGCTCAGCCATCCATCAACACAAAGCAACAGGATTGTCAGCTCCTGGAGGATTTCGCAGCAATGCTGAGCTACGCGGATTGTAAAGTTTCTGTAGAATTTTTGTCAGTGTAGTGCAAAACGTAGATTGTACTTCTAACAGAAAGAAAAGAAATGGGAAAACTCCCTTAATGGTTTCAGATGAAACAAATGGCTATTAAAAATGCATTTGTGTCTCTGCCAAAGCAAAACACAACAGTTACTTGTTTCCTCTAACAATAGCTTAACATTCATCTTCTCAGGAGGATATCACGCTATTACGTAGCTATCTTTCAGGCAGCACTCAGAGCAGATTATGTAAAATTGAGATGCAGAGGTGAGTTGCCATGTTTACCCCACCCCCAAAGTAGCTCAAGAGTAAAATATGAGGCTACGGTATTTTCAAATATGTTTAAATTTGCATGGTTTATATTCTCTTACAGAAGCATTGTACATTTGAGCTGGTGGTTTTGTACTACAATACTGGAAATAGCGTTTAGTTCACATTTCTGTTGAATTAGTTCTGAAAAGAGCTTGCATGCCAAAAGAGGCCAGAAAAACCTGCTGTGTGGTTTTAGAAAGCATGGTTGAGATCTGGCAGATACAAAGAACTAACAACAGCTCTAGCAAAAATAATTTTACCTTTGTTCAGAGCAGATTGTTGACTACTGAAAAATTTGAAAATAAAGTGTTTGGAGAAATACAACTTTAGCATTGGTTCCCCAGCAGTTTTTGTGGAACTGAAGTCAGAAAAACCTTTCCAGAATCCCCGGGATTAACATTTCACATTATGTTTATAAAGTTGTGCCACTGACGTTTCTGCCTTCACTATCTAACTGATGTTTTTAATATTCTAAATCCTCTCTGAGGCAATAAGACTCTCCCACTGATTCAAGTGGAACTAAGATTTGCCCAAAACTGAATACATCTCATCAGTACATTGAGCTTTTATTTCCTTCAAACCATCAATAAATATCACCTTTCTGTGTTTACTTACTGTACTTGAATACCTGGAGTTGCTTAGATGTTCCATTGAGGCTGAATTACAGTTGCCTTGTAAAAGGAATTAGGGTTTTCCTCATCATCTATCTGACAGAGAACTGGATGCACTATTCTGGCAGCTTCTTACCCTTCTGGATGTGTAAAGCCCACCTGCTTTCCTTTTTTTCAGAGGCTCTAATTTGCACCTGGGCTGAAATCATCCCTTGGGGACAATCAGGTGTGTCAGAGCAGGCGAGGTGCCTTGTGCTTCAGCTGCACCTATTCATGAACACCTTTGTCTCCAGCAAGGTCGCAAAGGTGGTGTAACTTCTATGTATAAACATAGTGCCTTCATTAGGATGGGAAACATTCTATTAAGAAGATCTGTTTGTCTTCTTACCCTTTTATATATCAGGAACAATGCAAGGGGTGTGAGGTCCTGCATGTAACCAGTTTATACATTCTAAAACAAGTCTGAGCAAGTTGCAGTTCCTGCCACGGTGGTTTACATAATTCCCGTCACAGGTAAGCTTATTTCTACCTCCCCCTTTCCGCCCACTTCCACCTCTTTGAAAATGCCAGTCTTAGTGCTTAGTAAGATTTGTATCTTCAGTATGGTTTGGTCAAGTTTGATCAGATGTGCTGTGATGTTCAGATCTCTGTATTCACACACTTTTTTTATATTTCCTATCCTCTTGTTCCCTGTGTGCACTTATAGTATCTATAAAATTATCTCCTGTGAAATAACTACTTCAGTTTCTTTTAAACACTCTCCCGTATACTTTCTTTTTGACCACAAACTGCCCATTTCTCCATTAAAATTGCTTCCTGTTTATCTCCTAATTTCAGCAACTTTTTTCCTGCCTTTTATTCATTTTCCTGTGACATAATCCATACTCCGTAGTCACCAAGTTCTCCTTTGTCTTAAAAACAAGTAAAGCTCCATGAATTGGCTTAGACAGTCTACAGTCAGGTATCCTTTAAATCAATGTAGTCTAATTTCTCTGCATAGCAAAAAGATGTGGGAAAAGACAGCTTCACCATAGAAAAGATCTTCTGCCACGTGGCCCATTTTGGCAGCATTCTCTGTTTGGTTATAATTTCTTCATTTTGTCATTCTGGATTTTACCACAACTGGTTGAATATGTTTTTGTGTAAGCCCAGTTGCCAGGCTTCTTATTAGTCCTATTTTGATTTCACATGCCTGAGATACTTTTGGTTGCCCTTCCATCTACTCTGCTTTCTCTTTTGCATTCTTCTTTTTAGCAACATCCATATTTCATGATTGTCCCTGAAAGGATTTTGCCACAAGTAAAAACCTCTACCTTAAGATCACAAGAAATGTGAATACGTTCATGCTCTTGCTGTTAATTTTTACTTCACTATAACTCTAGTGTAAATCTTACAGGTTATGCAATATCTATAAATACTTTGTATAGTCTTTCTACAAAGTACTCAGCATACTTTCAGGCGCCACATAAATTACAAATCAGAGTAAACGAGAACAAGTTAAAAAGCAATACCAAGTTGTCTTCCATTCCTCTTTGGTGATTACATCATCTTACTTTTCTTATCAACAGCTGCCCATTTATTTTTGCTGATCTTTTTCTCTACTATGCATAGCAAAGTCTCTCCCACTGGAAAGTGACCCTTCTAACTAATACTGATCACAAAACATCTTAGGGATGAATATTTCATCCTCTATGTTCTGCTTTCACAGTTTATGATATTGCTTTTCAAGCTCTACACAAATCCATTGTACATGCATGTGTGCATACATTAAATGTATACGTATAGATAGATGTATGTATATGAGAGATGTATGCATGCACATACAGAGAACAGATGAATAAACAGAGTAAATTAGAATCGCTGGAGGGAAGACCTGCCAGGCACCTGGCACTGAGAGACCTGGACATCTATGCTGTTTCAGTCCATGGGAGGTGGACCAGTACGACTTATGGGTAAAAGCAATGGGAAAGTAACACAAAAATTTACCTGACACATAACACCAATTTTTAAGCTAGCTGTTATCCAAAGAGTCAAGCAACAAAGGAAGATTACAAAACAAAATAAACACCACCTAGTTCTGCTAATGCCGTCCTTCCCCCACCTAAAAAGACTGTATAACTTTAGCAGAGAGACATATTTCTTCCATGGCAAGATACACTAAATCACATGCTATCGGGCAAGTGACCGCATTTACAAGCATTGCATACTTGGATCATTAAAAACTTATGACTTATATTGACCTTGAAAAAAATCTCCAAACCAGATTAGAGAACAAATGGATTTAATTTTTTGGTCTTTGTTTTAAAGCCAACAGAAATCAAGCTCTTTAATTTCAGGCCTACTCAGGGTCTCATGAGCTAAAACAGTGGAAACCAGCATCAGATTGGACATAAACTTCAGAAAATGTGTGTGATATCTTTCTTAGAAAATTATGTATTTTAACTGAGAAATGTTTTACTTTGTGGACTAGAATTATGTGATATAGAACCGCTGAAAGCCTCAGTCCACCAACTTGACTTTTGGCAGGCTAAGGAAGAACCACACAAAATTAGAGTGAGAGACAGAAAGTAATGATTATTTGAGCTGTAGGCTAAAGAAGCAAGAATAATAAATCAGGTATATACACTATAAAGCTTCAAAAGTTTCCAACTGAATCTTAAGACTTGTGGCTTATTTAAGATAATAATTATCAAATCTATTTGATAAGATTTAGTGGTTTTGAAATGGAGTGTTAATAAATAAAGACTTGCAGTAGACCAGAGGTAAACTGGGAATGAATATATTTCTCTCAGTATACATTGGTCAAAGATATTATTTAGCAGAGCTTTTGTCACCTCCATGATTATTAAGAAACAGGGAAAACTTTCAAGGGAAGAAGAGAAAGCTGTATGCTTTAAGAGCTTAAAGATGAAGTACAGCACACCTGGCTATATGTTGGTTTTCTTGTCTTATCTGCTGAAAGAAAGGTCAGCTCTAAGTCCTGCTCAAAGACAGAGGATAATTTAATCATCTAAAGGCTTTCTGTATCCACCGCTCACTTAATCTTTGCCCCAAAATTCAGTTGAATTGCCTACCACACAATTGTTTTTACATGAAGGAGATTTTAATTCCAAAGTCAGACACATTCAAAAAGAAGAAGACGTGCCCTCACGTTAACTACTGAAAATAAATTTATCTCATTTGCAAATAATTAGATGTGAAATTTTAAGCTAGGATTTATCCAATTAATAACATGGACATTTGGGAGGATTTATCCCATGAGCAACATGGGCATCTTTTGGTGTTTAACTATACTGTTGTCGCAACCCAAGTAGAATCCTGACTAAACTGCACATTTATGCAATAAGTGCATATCACCTGGAATCATGCAATAAATTATTAATAGTTTGGCTCTGTTGATAATGTAGACTTAGGATGGAAAGACTGAGAGAGTTTTTGAAGATAACATAGCCTGGTGAAGTAAAGCTGAATTGGCTTTAACTCAAACATTTCATTTAAATCAGACTTGTGAAGGGCTGCACTGTAGCTTCACAAAAACAAAGAAGGCAAAAATAATATATCTTCCTTTATTTGTTCTCAATATATAAGATAATCAAGAGGTTTGCATGTTTTAGTATAGCTTTTGGTTTTGTTTTTTTTTTTTAACATGCTTCTACAACTCCTTTCTATCCAAAGTATGGGAATTTGTCTAATGGCTACATTTTTATATGTTCAGATAAAAACACTTGCACTAGCTCTGTGCGCTGACAGGGGTTTTGCTTGCTAACTTCTACTGTATCAAATGACACACCATGAAAAGGAAGTCTGAGGGATTAGTTATATTTGCAAAAATAAAATATTTGCAAAATGCATATTCAGAAATAACTTGAGATTGAAAAGTTACCGATAGCCACGTTTAAATCAAGAATATTTATATATTTATATTTATATATGTGATATTTATTATATATAATATATAATAAATATATAAATATATAAATATATATATATATATTTATATATATTATATATATATATATATATATATATATATATATATATATATATATATATATATAAAAATATATAAACATATATAATATTTATATATGTGATCGTATTGCAGACTTGAATCATACCTTAGAAAAATGTCAGAGTCGCGAGTTAAGGAACACAAGGACTAAGCCTGCCTATGCTTGGTGAGCAGAGATGTGGCCAGATTCTGTGGCTCTGGTGATATTAGATACTTCTGTCCCTCCTTCCTAGATCCTCATGCTTTCTTTTTGGACTCCTGCCCCAGCCTACTACATACACATGCCCAGCATTTCTTCTCTTTCCTGACTTTTTTTAACCTGCTTTGTGCATCCAGCTACCTATCCTGTTAAATCACTACTGGTTACCTGCCTATTTCTTTTCCTGTTACCTCATCAGAGTTAGCTTTACTTCTGGCCCCACACATTTCTTTCTCTTTGCTCTTAACTCTGCAGTTAATTAAGCAACTACTTTCCCCTTCAATTAGTTGAAAAAAGTACAGAGGTATGATAAGCTCATGAGACATCCCTTACTCTTAGCTTCAGCATTAAGCATCACAGTAATGGTAGTAGCTGTTGACAGATAAAAAGAAAAAAACAGTTGCTTGGAAGTTAGTTAAGCTACACTCTTCCATTACAGCCATATTCTACAGTGAATATCTATGAGTTTTCACTTAACCATGCTGAATCAACGTTTTTAATGGAATAATCAGGGGTACCACAGGCCCACCTTCATGGAATGTTTTTAAGGCATATTTCCAGAATGTGGAGAAGTTCCCAACCAGGTTAACAATGGAATACATGTAAGAATTTATCTAATTTGAAAAAGAAATATGATGAGATGATTGTTTTGTACTTTGTTCTTGGGAAAGAAGAATTTATGTTAGGTGAACCTTACTGAAAAATTCAACTATAATTCAAATCAAAATTTGTGGCAAAAATTAAGAATAAAGTCTTAACATGTGAAATGATGGATAGCATTATGTGTGCTCTATAATAAAAGACAATGCGGGTGCTGTACTGTGCAGCACTACACAGGTAGTTGAGTTAGCACCCACTAGGCTTGGGCGGCAGAAGCAGAACAGCCACATAAATATGTCTCTCTCCTGCAATTGCACTCATTGCTTCCTGATGTCATGACTCTTGAAGAACAAAAATATTTTACTCAACAAACAATTATTTCAGTGTGAATGTTATGCAGTAGGGAACTGGACACGGTGGGTGAGATTCATTTGGTTGAAAATATGACAGGGCCACTGTACGATTTCCATTATGGTTAGAATGATTATTATTTCTGGAGTGTGAATCACCTCATCCTTGTGTAGACATTATATCACAGTCTAGAACTGCCCCTACCTGTTCACTGATGTTAAAGAAAGTGCATAGCTCAGGAGTGGACATTTAGAGTTAAATGTGATAAACCTCACCTACTCTGTCCTTCCTTCTACAGCACATCACTTCAAAGTGAAAGATGACTTTTACTCTCTGTAAATGCACAGGAAACATGAAGCCACGCTGAGGTACCACGGTATAACAGAAGTCAACTACAATATTCAAGCACTCAAATATCATGGACATACTTTTAAAAGAGTCCAAAATGTGGAAGACTGGAGAGAATCACACCCTGAAATCAAGGAGAACATCAGTAAAGCAAGTGTCCCCTTGTCTTTATGCGAACTGAGCAGCGCTTCTTAACAGAGAGAAAAAAACAAAACTATACTTTACATCATTGTCTTAGATGGCCCAACTTCAGAGGGAAGCATTTTAGCATTTAGATTGTGCATAACTTTGAATTCTGAGCTGTGACCTTTGGGGAAGCACAGTGGGAGGAGCTTGCAGTAATAACTCCTGGTATATATAATGCTTTGGTTTGCTGCATTTTGTATATGAAAAAGCTACATAAAAGAACAGATAACATTCTTATTCTGCTTCCCCTCGCTCTCCCTCCTTAATGCAGCAGTGTTCTTACTGGCTCTAGTAAAAAGGTTCTCAAGTGCATTTTAGGCAGAAGCAGGAAATTTGCTTTCCTAGTGGATCAAACAGAGCTGGCACTAATGATACATACAGGGAGAGGGAAAAAAAGAAAAAAAGAAAAGGAAAAAGAAAAAAGAAATGTTCAACACTCAGCACTAGAGGAGAGCAAAAACAGAGCACACTTTGAAGAGTTTCCTTACTGCAGCATAGCCCTGCGTAGGAGAGTCATTTTGAAGTTTCTGTTTGTTTAATTTTCAGGTCAGGTTTTGGCACTGTGCTATGATTGACACAATATAAAAGAATAAAGGCCCAAACAAGGCAAAGGGGGAAAAAGCCCACATATCTTAGGGAAGTGTGAGACTCAGTAAATCAAGCAGTCTAAGAAGTAGGGCAGTCTGAGTGCCTTAAGGATTGGTACAAAGTTGCCTCTTAGACCACGAGATGGTTATCTACAGATAGGCCTCTAATAACCAATAACCAAATGTCATAGCCTAGTTGGGAACTAAGAAATTATTTTCTTAAAATTGATCTTAATTATAGGGCCTATAAAAATAAGAATAGAGCTAGAATGCTGAATGGCAGAGTAAACTAGAGGAATAGCATAAACTACCAATATGAGAGTTTGTTATTGTAATAATAATTTAGTTAATGTGTTTATTGCCACTGCAAATGCCTTTCCTCTCAATTGTGAATCTCCAAGAAGAAATGAGAAACTGGAAATTCAAAATCTCAGTAATGCCTCCTATTTTATTATGTTGGCTTACAACCTCAGAGATGGATTCTGGTGGTACAGCAAGAGGTTGAACCTTCCCACCAATATTCCATTACATTGTGCTGCTGCGTGACAGATGGTAGTAGAGCAGCAGTCTGACCAAATGGCATCTAACATGGAAATGTATATTAGGCAAAAGTGTGTCACTGAATTCCTTTGTGCTAAAAAACAGCTCCAAAAAACATGTTTGGGGACCAAACATGTGAGCACAGTCAAGTGTTGTGTTACAGCAGTGGTGACAGTGACAGTGTGTCACCATCACTGGTATAGACTGGTACAAGTATGGCATGCAGGCTCTTGTTCATCCCTGGCGATCATGTAAAGCCAGTGGTGGTGACTGTGCTGAAAAACTGTTTTGGGGCTGAGAACTTGTTCTATCAAATATTGCTATTGTGATCTTTGTATCTGTTGTAGTTTCCATGGAAATAAATAGGAGGCACTGCTTTGAAGGAAGGAATCAATACACTGTAAAACCTCAGATTTTAATTTCCAGACTGAAAATATTGGAGTTAATTATGACAGTATCAGAGCAATAAAAGCCTTAGTGGAGTGGTTCAAGGCATTAGTAGATTCTTCTCTCAGTCAACTCACACAACAGCTCTAGCCTTTTTACAAATCAGTTCAAACTTAGCTAGAAACTTGCACACAATGAGGCTGTTTTCACCAACAGGGTGATGGCTTTCTACATCTCTGTTATATCAGCGCTGAAGAGATGACTAGCAGTGAGTAAATTATTATCTTAAGGTGGGATATGTTTGGCAGATTTCGTTTTGGCAAAATAAAACCACATGGCAACACAGCTCTCACTTGGAAGGAGGTATACCAAGTAGCAGAGGGAATAGCAGGAAATGATGACAAAGAATCATACCTGGCTCACCCGTTTGCACTGCCCCAGTCAACGAATGCTGCAGCCTCATTGAAGCTTATCCACTCTTCAGGGAGATGAAGTGAGGCAAAACTATTTATTACTGTTATGATCTTCAGTGAAGAATGGCTACGTAACAGCTGGATGTGTCATTCTCAATATAAAACCCATCAAACTGAACCTTCCTCAGCTCTGAGCTCTTAGTGATTCAGCAGCAAAATTCCCAGCTGAGACTGTTCTGCGAAATGGAATGTTTTGAAGGACAGGGCTGTCCCCTCTTCTGCGTGATCTCACACATACAGCTATAATCATCCTTTGAGCTGATTCAGCAACATCAGCATCAACAGAAAAAGTATGACTATAGCAAAAACTAGAACAATTTCTATTAATTAAGAAAACAGTTTAATGTAAAAGTTGTAATATTTTATACCCTCAGTCACATTTTATTCCATATGAATTGAATGAACCAGCTTTTTAAAAATTATATGTGAAATAAATGATACATGCCAGTCACAACTTTTCATCCCTGATTAAAAAGACTAGTAGCTTATTGTGAATTATATATATTTTACTTTTTAACTGATGACTGCTTGTGACCATGCTATAGAATCAATCTATTTTGATATTTGATATCATGTATGCATTTGTATTCAAGTTTACTCCAACTTTTCTTTTTGACAGCAGTCAACGGCGGGTATATTCCTGAATGTATTTTGGACTCTTGTAAGGGTCACGGCATGGTAATGTGATCATAGCAGATATGCCTTATACATTCACTGCAAGGGCTAAATGAACATCATCTACCAGAAAGCTCATCCTTAGCCGTAATTCTACAGAAATAAAGAGACTGCAGTTGAAATTCATGCTGGCAGAGGATTTCTATTCTGCACTGCCTTTCATTTCTCCCTTAAATGATCATACATAAACTAAGTCATTTTTAAGATAGGAATAAATAAGACAGAGAGGAATTACGTTTGTATGGTTGAGGTTTGCTAATGCAGGCTCTATAACAGACTATGAAGTCCAGAGAGATACAGACAGTGCAGTAGGGGATAAATAGACAGGAGATTGTCAGTAAAGATGAAAGAGAAGGAATCTTTTGTCAGGTTATCTTTGCAGTTGGATTACTATAAAGCCAGTAAAAGAAGTGGCAAAAAAATCTCTATATAATAGAATATGTATTTATGGTTCCTTACCTCACAGCTTAATGTACAGTCTACATGCTACTACTTCAAGGGACTGAAGAGGGAGAAATAGCTGTGGTACCTATGAAACATTGCCTGCCTTTTTGGAGCAGCCAGCTGGAATTGGCTAAAATGCAGAATGTCACATCAAATCTCATACAGATGAGAGGTTTGCTTGCTTTCCAGTAGAGATAACAATCGTGATGAGCCAGCAGAACGCAGTTTGCAGCAATATGAAAGACAGCACATGAACATTTACTAACTCTGAATAACAGGATGAACGAACCTGTAACTGCACCACACCTTCGCAGGGTCATGAATTTATTTACTCACTTATTTTTCCTCTGTAGAGCGATGTCAAGAGTGTGGCCTTTTCATCTCTTCTGCAACCAGTTCATAGTCTGAGTCCTAACAACCATGGTTGCAGAGAATATGGTGTGCTGGCACCATGACAGCTTTTCTTTCTCTACAGCCTTGGAGAGCCTAAAAATTCTCATCGTTTTTTCAGAAACAGCTAGCCTGATTGTGAACAAAATCCTCCACAGATAGGGGACAAGCTTGGGAAACAAGAATATAAGAGGAAATATTTAATAAAGAAAATGATGGATGATTCCAAGGAAGAAATTAGGAAGAAATCATCTCAGGCTTACGTGTAAAAGCACTGTGATGTAATGGAAAATGTATCGTGTCATGGCCGCTGGTTTCACAACAAAGGCAAAACTGTGAAGCTCATTTATGACAATGTAAAAAAATAAAACAGAAATATTATGTTGATAATGAGCCCTGACTATTCTTTCTTTTCTTTTTTTTTTCTCCTATTCTGTCACCTTTGGTCTGCTTGGCATTCACCCAAATTAGAAGACTGACAGTCATTTCTCTTTAATAATCACTCTTGGAAACTCAAGAAGCACTCCCTTTTCAGCTCTGTCAACAGGGAATCATTAACACTGGAATATATATATGTATATATATATATATATATATGCTTAATTGTTTTTACTGAAATAAACACTCTGGGTACCCCCTGCCGTTTAATGAACATACACTGGGTTAACTACAAGGGCTGCTACCACTGCCATATTTGATTCCTTGCTAGTGGCAGATGAAAGCTTAAAGCACACTTATTTTTTTGACAGCAAATATGATTTCACTTTTTTGGCTTTCACATCAACATACCCTTTTCAAAGTAGGGCAGACTAGCAAAGGCTGTCAAAATAAGGCTAGCAAGTAAGTGGAGTAACAGCTCTCCAAAGAGCTTGATTATTCTCCTATGAAAGAGTCTGTAAACAAAACCTTTAGGCTTTTGTCTACTAAACAGTGCTTAGAATTTTTTCCAGCCTAGCATTTTAATATGTGGGAACATGACTGCAGTGGGATTCAAGAGCACTCAACATTTTTGAAAGGAAGGCAATTTATTCATGTAACTAATGTGGTTTTGGTGTTCAAAATGGAAGTAAAAGACCAATTTGTTTTAAAGAAGAGATGGCCTGTGTGTGTGGATCCTCTGACCTGTGAGAAATAAGTTTTTCCTTAGCCATGGTTATACATATGAGTATATTTAGGACTTATTTTTCACTTCCATGTTTTGTGATGAGATAACAAACTAAACTAGCTAGTTGGAGGCCTGACATCCCTTCACCTAACAACCAGCTCTTTGACATGTCCAGGAATCTTTGGACCACACAGCATGCATTACACACATGAAGACTCAGTTCTATTCTCTTCCTGGGCACAAATTCTGGTGAAATATTTGATAGAGGGTTGAGGAATGCTTCTCTTCACCAGATCAATCGACCAGTCTATGAACATGGTCAAGAACTCAATGAAAATCTGCATATGCATCAATGCAGAAATGTATGTGATATTTCTAAGGCAATTTCCCTTCCATATACCTATTCTATAAAAGGTTAAATGTTCTCTCGACAGCCCTTTGACTCTGTGGCCATCTTCAAACTCATACACTTTTTTAGCTACCAAGGAGGATATCCACATCAGTATAGTCATGTGGAAATGTTCTCTGTTTTTTTCAGTCCTGAACTACTGCAGAGTCAGGGGTGGTGGACTCAAAACAAGCCAAAGACCACTCTGACAATGTAAGAGAATAAACAGCTTAAGTTCCAGAGCCTGGGAACTTTCCCTGGCACAGCTAAAGCTATTACTATGGATGTAGCTGTATGTGCCAAGGCAATTTAAACAGCAGTTGAGCCTGGAGATTTTTACCGCTAGCTCTGCATAAATATCAGGCTCGGATGTCTAAAAGGGAAACTGGTTGCATAACAGCTCTTCCTGAATTTAGCTCCAACTGGCTGAGTGGTGAATATCACTCCTACAAGTTTTTGGGTAGGTTTTTGATTGAGGTTGAAAAGTTACTGCCAGTGTGATTTTGGTTCATTTCCTGCTATCTGAGATCTACTAATCACTTTACCTCTAATATACATTCTATCTATCTTTTAATCCTCTCTTAAATACATTTTTTGGTGTAATTTATTAGGCAATTAAGTTTTAGATATGAAATTACAGAAAGCAAGGCTTAATGAAAATCTTCAAAAAGTACTTACATTCGGATTCTTAGAACAGACAATATTTTATAATCAGGTTGGATTTTCTTCACGTTGGGGACTCACTGGAAAGTAGGTATTACTGCATCCTATTTACTTTTAGTCATCAGTCCTCACATAAATCACAGGCAGTAGATCCACCTAGAAAAGATAGTTTTAAGTACCTCATTAAAATATAAATTTCAGGAAAACAATTTTGGTAGACCAGAAATGCTAGTGACCCTCCTAAAACTTCAGCCACATTGCTTAGCTATTTCTCCCAGTCTTTCCAATGCTGCCAGACTGCTTGTATCTTTGTTAAGGAGTAATTCCAAAGACAGACACCAGTATGACAAAAAACTTGGAAAACACAGGATGTGGCAATACGTGTGCGTTGCTCACAGACATAGCAACACCTAGGTTTTAGCTGCCTTCTCACCTAGTAGAAGTGACTTCAATCATTGTGTCTGGGCAGGGGACTACTGTGCTCACAGATGCTCACCTATATAAGCATCCATACACAAATACATCAGTTCCCCAGCACTAGAGAAGACTGATTTCTAGGATGAAGCACAACTAATAATGCACATTTACACAAAAGAAACTTTTTGGAAAGTCAAGATGAATATCAGAGACATCTTCTGATAAGTAAACCCTTAAAAAAATTAAGTGAGAGCTACAGTTTTTGAAATACTCCTCATTCGTAATATAATTTTGAAACCAACTTACATAATATCTTTTTAAGTATGCAGGAAAAACATCCCATGCACTTTATTAGAAGGACCAGTATTTTCCTTTGAGATGTTCCATATACAAGTACCTATTGCTGTGATCTGAAAAAAACCAAAACAATTCACGCTGATTTCTAACACACGTTACCATTAGAATTGCCTAGAAATAGCTTTCTGATGTAAAATGGACTTTCACAATTCAGTGATTTTTTTTCCCCTTATTTTCTGTTAGAAAATCAAATTGATTCAGATTTTCCTGTTTTTTTTCTCTCTCCCCCCAAAAAAATTTCTTTTTTCAATTCTTTTCAAAGCAGTTTAAGAAAACAAAGATCATATTCTAATGACACTATGAGACACTGAAATAGGGCTTAAAGAATTTTCAGATTTTTGTGAGGGTAGCAAAAACTCACGGTTGGAAAAATAATAGCAAGATGGAGGCTGGAGCAATATCTTCCCTTAGGAAACACAAAATATACTGCAGTAGAATCCACCTGAGTCCAAAGAACAGCACTGCAGTTTGTGATGCTCCATGAAACAGTGCAATGTGTTGTGATTTTCTTTCTGGATGGGAAGATCTCCAGACTGAAAGAGGTATTTTCAGTGCCATCTTGTAAATAAGCGAGACAATTCTTTCACAGTTAGCGAAATGAAATAAAAGTGTTAGTAAAATCTGTGTTGTGCTAATTGGATATACTCTGTATTCAGGACAAAAAAAAAATCTTCTTGGAACAAGCAGAGCATGGCTGTACGAATGCTAAGCAGTTCCTTCCTCTCTTTCTGTCTCCTAGTAAGACCTGCATCTCAGGTACATTTCACATATAGTAGTCTTACATTCTTTGTGCAGGAGAATGCATTTATTTGAAGATTCTTTCCTTGAGCATATCACTGGAGATCAAAAACCCGTCTGAAATGTTCATTGTCTTATTTTCTTGTGACAGAACATGCCATGGCCCTGAACCCTATTATGAGCTGAGCCTCCTTTGTATCATGCAGATGTTTCAACCAAGAGTTTTGAAAAGGATTCCTTGTTCTTTTATTCTGTATCTGTTTTGTGTTATTTAGGCATAGCACAATTAAGAGTTACAAAGAGAGATGTACATTTTACATTTGCGGTTTCCAGCTGCAAGTCTCAGTACATAGAGGTACTCACTAACTATAAGATCACGTAACCTTTGTCTTAATTGGGTAAACAGGGTGTTTGAAGTACCACGCAGCAGGACAAAGCTAATTAAATACTGTTCAGATTTCTCACTGGGGAGTTTATGCAACCACTGAACTATGAGCAGCAGTGCTGCAGCTAAGAAGCCATGTAATTAAGGCAGGTATTTGGGGGAACAGCTGCCCTTCCTTTCCTCAAGAAACACTGTAAACAACTTGTGGCATTTTGGTGAGATGGAATAATCTGACCTGAACAGTTTGAAGAAAACCTTGCTGCAAATAAGGGTGTTTATAAAGAAGCAAGTGAACTTTTAACAAATTGAGTCCTCACACTACAGGCTTATGAATAAGGACATTTAAACTGTCATGGGCTGAATTGTCATAGGTGAATTTATTTCACCACTTCAGTTGTAGTTCTCCTCTCACTGCACTAGGAACCTCACATCTCACACTTACACTGGTGAACTCCCAGAAGATTCACAACTGCATTACCATATATAGGAACAGACATATCTGGGCTAAATGTTCATGCAGAAGGACAGAGACCAGAGACATGTGCAGCCAGCTGAGAGAGAGCAACTCCCTTCTACAAGAAAGGAAACTGAAAACCAGAGGGCCAACAGAGCTAAGGCTGGGGGGTAAGCACTTCTAGTGATGAGTGCTTCTTCCTCACCTCATATATGTCACTCTGCAGGTTATTCCTGCTCTTACTACTTCAGATAAGATAACTTCAGATGACCAGATTTTGAGATGGGACTTTACATTGCAACTGTATGTATTTCTTCACACAGTTGCAAAGTGCTTATGGGAACAGAGGTTTCTTGAGATAAATGATTTTAGAAGGTGTTTATATGACAGAAATGTTATAAGAAGGATCATTTGAAGCCTCCTGAACATCATCATTATGTAGGCAAATCTGTGCTGAATGCTACACAAGGGCAGTAGAAGCAAATTTAACTTATCAGCTGGAGTAGCTCTCAATTAGCTAGATATAATATCTGAAAGAAACATCTGGATTTATAGGTCTTTCCCTTGCCATTGCGTATGGGTCTCTCCACGGCTCTGTAATAGCTTTACTGGGTAGGTAAGAAAGAGAAAGGACAAAAAGCATTCCATTCCATGCTTAAGCTGTCACAGTCTTATATGGCTCTCAAAGTTAAGTCACAAAGGCCAATCCCAGAACACTTGAATTCCCTGTAATATTTATTCAAATTATCCCCATGCCACAAAAATTGTGATTGTTTCATTTGAACACGCTGAAAATTGGCATTTTCTCTACTTAAAAAAATAGATACTAGAGATAGGATGCATACCTAAATATCTACAACAGCTTCCAAGTTTTCACATGCAGATGTCTCTCAAGAATGTATTAGTGTGAGACCTGAATGAACACTGTTCTCCCCTTACCCAAGCAGACAAGCAATTGGAAAAAATGCAGCGTATTGCTGGGGAGACAACCATGGAATTCTCTAATATATCCATTGGTCTGTATTTTTGTCAGGGTAGGGCTGTGTTTCATACCGTATGACATGTATCTGCACTTGAGCTTAGATGCATCCCAGTGATTCATAGGCAAAAGTAATTATTGAAGTACTAAATAAACAAAAATAATAATTATTTAAGAATCGCTGAAGGCCTAGGAGTGAGAATCAGAAGACAACAGGGTGGGTGTGGGGTTGCTTAGTGATAGGACCAGAGGGAATGATTTCAAGCTATGGTAGGGGAGATTCAGGCTGGACAGTAGGAGGTATTACTTCTCAGAAGGGGTGGTCAGGCACTGGAATGCACTGCCCAGGGAGGTGGTGGAATCACTGACCCTGGGGGTGTTCAAGGAAAGACTGGATGTTGTGTTGGGGGACATGGTTTAGTGGGAGCTATTGGTAATAAGTGAATGGTTGGACTGGATGATCTTTGGGGTCTTTTCCAACCTTGGTGATTCTATGATTCTATGCTTAAGGTGTTCAACAGGAAACACGGAAGTCCTGAATCTGTCTAAGTTTGGGCATGTCTGCAAGGGGATGATACAGATGCCAGTGTAACATTCGCAGTCTCTAAGAGATTTGCCTTTGAGCCAGTTGAGATACTGCCATCTACTCAAATACAGAATTGTTTAAAAAGTGGTATTAAACACAGATTTTGGATGGCTGTTCTTTGTCAGTCCTTCAGCCTACAGGACTGACAGAAAAGTGTGAACAATGTTTACGTATTTTTATAAAATCTTACTCACATGCAGATACATGACTTCATCATTTAAATACCAGAGCTGTGGGCACTGTAAACTTTTCTTTTTCCTGATAAGAATAGTAATTATTATTATGGTTATTGTTGATGATGTTTTGTTCAGGTTAATAATTTCTCACCTCATCTTATTCAAAGCAAACCTCAGTGTTATTCTAAACAGGAGACTAGAAGCCAAGTTATGATTTCAGTCCACTGCAAATCTGTTGCTATTTGCCTGTGTTAGACAGACTTTGTGGTAATTTTGAGGTAATTAATGTACCTGCATAAATCTGACCTAAAGCTACAATTAAATTTATTTTTTTTTTCTTTTTTTTTCATGTGAGATCTATAGCACCCTGTAACCCCAAAGTCCAGATTCATTTGGAAAAGCTGCTTTGCCTGGTAAATCCCATGTGTACTTAGATCATTATAGAAAACTTCTCATCACAAATGTAAGTCAAGTAAATGCAGAGTCTGGTAGCTGAGGGAAATTTTTTTTCCAGCGTTTTTCCTTTTAAAACACACCCATCTGCCCATGAATTAGTCTGCTCTTGGAACTCAAGTTTCTCTTTTATCAGAATACTTGAAACGTCCTTCAGTTTTAGAAGTGTGTCCTGAACACAGCAGAGATTAATTAAAGTACAGAATAGATGAAAGTTTGTTTCTACCAATTTGTTTTCACCTGGAACATACCTCAACAATCCCTTGACAGCTTCTGTTTTGCTGACTCAAAGTACTAAGAGAGAAGAAATACAAGTAATTTGAGCTATTCCTGGACTCCATGCCCTAAGAGTAAGCAGTTTCTCTAACCTGGCTAAAATGTGAAAACAGAATCCAGTACCTTCCTTCTAGAAACAGAATTACAGCATGAAAAATACTGTAGGGATGTTAGGTATACCTTCAACAGCTGGATATCACAGTGTGTTTAGTGTGAACTTTGTGGAAAATCTACATTTTTATTTTTTTTTTTCCCAGAATTTATAAAAACAGTTTTTAAAGTTACTGCCATTTCAAATGCCATTCTGAGAGTGTGTCTGCACTTCCAAGTACATTTTCCAATTGAAATCTGAGCTCCATTTACATTTTGAATGTATTTCAAAATTTTCTTTGAATGGAGATGAAAAAAAATATCCAGTAAAAATAAATATAAATGAACTCTAAAAAATGTGATGAACTTGTGTAAGTGGAATCCATTGTTATGAAAGCCAGAAAAGGTGAAGAATAGCATCAGATGAGGTAGGAAGCTCTTACTGCTTCTTACTAATTACTTACTAGCTCTTACTAATAATGGAAGTATTACTTTTCGGAAAGGGTAGTCAGGCATTGGAATTCACTGCCCAGGGAGGTGGTGGAGTCACCAACCATGGGAGTGTTCAAGAAACGCTTGGATGTGGTGTTGAGGGATATGATTTAGCTGGGAAGTATTGGTGATGGTTGGACTAGAAGATCTTCTAGGTCTTTTCCAACCTTGATAATTCTGTGATTCTGTACTGCTGGCAAAAAAAGTAGCATGCAAAATGACCAAAGGAACAGTCTGCAACAAGAAATAAAAATGCAAGCAGCTGCTATCATTACGGATAGCAACTAAGTGGGAGCCCAAATATGATTTTCAAAGACGCTCAGCACTGGTTAAACTTACTTTCTACTGCAGTTCTTGAGACTTTTGCTGGTGAGATTGGCTGCAGGGAGCCAAAGTCTGGAAATCAGCATGGCTCTTTGAAATCACTGCTACCTCTCCTGCTCCTTCGTTCTGGAAAATCCATATTCATAGAAGTTAAACTTCAGAAGGAGGAATGTGAGGCCTTATTTGCTGCATGACTTTGCAATAGCAATGACAGTGATGCAAGACTGGATTTCTTCAGACCTCAGCTGCACAGGGCATTCAACACTGTGCCCCACCAGCAGACAGATAGATTAATTTTTCTTTCAGCCAAATCCTGTGAGCAGAGGCAGTCAGCCTGATATTCTACACTGGCACAGAGTTGTTTGTCTTTGACAGAACATATGTGCAGCTGAGTTGAATCTGTGAATTGAGTTTCATTTTCTCATTCCTCTGCCTCTCAGAGCTAGTTGTGACCTGACCTCAGTCCCCTTAGAGTGCCTGTCAGTTTCTGCTTTCTTGTTTTGGCCTGCAATGGTCAAGCAGAGAGGCAGTAATATACTGCCTCATGCTATCCCCTTGTATAATTACTGGTGTGTGTCGCTAGTGCTCAGTGTACCCCCCAGTGTGGGAAAACAAATGGAGGCTGCCAGAGATGAGGATCCATGAGAGGCAGCAACACTGACTATAGCAAAGAAATCCTTGATTATGTTTATGAACACCGTAGTGAAGCTTGATTAAAATCACAGAATCACAGAATTGTAGGGGTTGGAAGGGACCTCTAGAGATCATTGAGTCCAACCCCCCTGCCAAAGCAGGCTCCCTACACCACGTCACACAGGTAGGCGTCCAGGCGGGTCTTGAATATCTCCAGAGAAGGAGACTCCACCACCTCCCTGGGCAGCCTGTTCCAGTGCTCCGTCACCCTCACCATAAAGAAGTTCTTCTACACATTCGTGCGGAACTTAAATATGCATCACTTGCATGGAACAGTAGGGGAATAACTTGGCCACCTTAAGCAGTTGTGGCAATGGGCACATTGTTTCCCAGATCGTGGGAGCTCTGAAGCAGAATGCCATTAGGCACCGCTCTCTTCACAGCAGCAACCCTCAACCCATTCATCTCCAGCAGATCTCCTTGTGAACCTCAGTTTTAATTTCCCTCTGAGTAGGATTGTGCCAAGGCAATGCAATCGGGTGTCCTGCTCCCTGCTACAGCACTGGCAGGCACTATTCAGAGGAGGACCATTTTGCTCTGCATTGGTGGGAGGAAAAGGCCTCCTTATGCTCCTTCTTTGCACGAATTTGAGTGGCAGAAAGCCAAGAAATAATACAACATACTCACCTATGCAAATTTCTGCTGAGGGATATAATCTTCACAGCGGCCCTTTCCACCAGCCTTGAAGACTGTAGCCCAGCAGCTGGTGACAGTGTATTCTCATACATTCACGGCATAAATCTAAGCAGTCTACCTTAAAAATCAAACTCACAAAAAAAGGTAATAGTACAGACCTTTCCATTTTACCATTCTTTTTTTTCCTTCTTCTTCTTCTTCTTTTTTTTTTTTTTAAAGAGTTTTGTTCTGGTAATGTGGATTCTTTCTTTTTTCACACCAGCACTTCTGAAATTGCGGTTAGCAACAGCATAATTTCACATTCAATACTTCTCACTTATGGTTTCCTTTTACTGCCTGTGTCATGAATTAATCCTTTTTTTTTTTTTTTTTTTTACTCCATTTTTGAAGAGCAGAAAGCATTTTTTAAGGGGAGAGCTCAAAACTGAATACAAAAACCTACTGCTGAAATCTAACAGTGAAAATTTAATCTATTCCAGTGCAAGAAGTAACCGTGACAATGTCAAGAATGCTCATGTTGCATAAAATTGTTGGTACACTATTAGAAAAGAAACAATATAAAATCCTTGCAGACTTGTTGGATGTGGTAGATTTAGGATTCATCTCCCCACCTCCCACCCACCCCGGAATAAAAACAAAGAAAGAAAGAAATCCTGATTTAAATCTGAGATTCCCATTTGGAAAATAAGCACCTTTTGTCCAGATAGATGCCATGAATAAAGGAAAAACTGCATCAAGAAATTGATTGTGCCATTATAGAATAAATGTGTGTGCTTAAAATCAGAGTTCCTTAAGCTTATTGCTTTAAAGATCAGAGTTGGGAACAAAAGCAAATCAAATGAAAGGTATCAAATATAATAAGCTACCACTGCTGGAAGTAACAAATTGACTCTGACTTGTGCAACCAGTTCACACCATATGCCTTTCTATTCTAATGTTTCAGTGAATTGCTTGAGTAAATAAATTAATTGCACCGTCATGAGGAAACACACATGGAATTTGCTTTACCACAAGGCAGAATGTAACTCAGTAGGCGACACAAACGGATGAGCAGCAGAACTGTGGGGAGCTTCAGCAGCATTCTTGGAAAGCCACCATTTTTTTTGCAGCACCAATTATACAAGAGCTGGCCAGGACTCATGGAGATGCAGCTTTAAATAAAACTTGGTATTTACTGAAACGCTTCGGAGAATGGTTAATGTTCTTTGCTCAATATCCTTCATTGTTCCAGCAGCCCTAAAAGAGGAGTTGCAAGAACTCTGGAAAAGTTCCCATAGCAACAGTCGAGAGGACAAACCATTTTCCTTCCAGTTGAGGACGAGCAGCAGCAACACTGATTCTGGTAAATTGCCCTTCTTGTGCCCAGCTGAGCTACACTGCACTACCATTGCAGTCAGACAGGCTCTATTTTTACTACCTTCTGAAGAGAGATGACTGCCTCTCCTGTTAAAATTATTATATTCTTTTCACGGCAAGTAGGATAATACCTCATTTTAAACTCAGGAATGAGAACAATGAGAGTACAGCCTGCACTCAGACATCCTGGTCTGTAAATAAAGCCAGCAGTGGGACTTGGTGACTGAGGCACTCATTTAGGATTTGACCACTTCCTTGTGGAAATTCCCCCAAATCAACTTGGGGTCTGTCTGCTCCTGGGTCACAGCTCTGCTCCCAACCCTTGGTCAGCCCTAAGGGCTTCTGTGTCTCTGTAGCCAATGGTGTGCCCTACAGCAGCTCTGCTGCTGCTGTCAGCAGCATGCCACTTCCCCAGAGCATTCCCACCAAGCACGCTTTCTTTTCTTCTACAGAAATAGAGACAGCCAGAGGCTGCAGATGAGCCTTCCTGAAGTTTCCAGCCACCCTCGGAAATGTAACAGCTAATTGCAGGATCCAAATGCTTTGTCATGATGGTTCTGAGGCTGGCACTCTTTTCTGGGCATATTTATCTGTATTTATGGGGAACGTTTTATCTGTAACAACCTTTTGTGCACAAATGTAGTCATACTTTCTAACGCAACATGTCATAAATACAAAAAGCAGATATCAACGATTTGCGTATCCATACTATGAAAAAGTTACTAAGAATACCCAGTCTCTATTATTTCAGGATCTCTTGCAACAGATAAACAAAGTATTCAGTTTCTTTTTAAGAACAAACTTATCTAAAACCAGAACTACATGTATTACAATACATACTGTAAGTATGAGCTGCATCTACACTAAGGTATTAGAGGTATTACTAGAAACAGCAGTACGTCAGAACTGTGTTTGCCATGCCAGTATAGAACCACGGAATGATAGAATCATAGAATCATTCAGGTTGGAAACGTTCTCTACAATCAACAAGTACAACTGTCAATTCATCAATACCATGCCCACTAACCATGTCCCTCAGTGCCATGCCTACATGTTTTTTTGAATGCTTGCAGGGATGGTGACTCCACCAACTCACTTGGCAGTCTCTTACCTCACTCCTCTTTCAAAGAATAAATTTTTCCCAGCATCCATCCTGAACCTCTCCTGGTACAACTTAAGGTCATTACCTCTAGTCCTCTTGCAGTTACCTGGGAGAAGAGACCAACTCCCACCTCACTACAACCCCCTTTCAGGCAGTTGTAGAGAGGGATAATATCTTCCCAGTGCCTTCTCTTCTCTGAAGTGAAGAGCCCGTTTCCCTCAGCTGCTTCCCAAAAGACCTGTGCTCCAGACCGTTCATCATCTTCAATTGTCATGGTTTAATAATTTTGTTTTCAAAAACATCAATGACTTTTGCTTTGGACACATTACAGGGCCTCAATGTATTTCTGGTAGTGATAGCCCAAAGCTGAATACAATACTCGAGGTGTGGCCTCACCAGAGCTGAGTTCAGATGATCACTTTCCTGCTCCTGCTGGCAACAATATTTCTGATATAAGCCAGGTTGCCCTTGGTCTTCTTGGCCACCTGGGCACACTGCTGGCTCACGTTCAGTTGGTTGTCAACCATCACAACTATGATCCTATTCCACCACACAGCTTTCCAGCCACTCTGCCCAAAGCCTTTAGTGTTGTATAAGGTTGTTGTGCTCAAACTGCTGGACAAACTTTTATCAGTGTAAAAGGAATTTTAGGTGCCTGGTATGCCCACATTGCATTCACTGTGACAGACTGGTGCATTCTAGCCTATTTTAATTACAAGTATGTTTCACAAAACCTTTTGCCCACATAAGCGGATGGTTTGAAGGTATGTTTTTTACCCCATGCTAACCGGCACAACTGGTAGATCAGGCCCTGGCCCAAGCATGTGCAATGGCAAAGTGATGCCTGGTGGTTTCCCTGTCCCTCGCACTCCCCCTGTTGTTCTGCTGTGGTGTGTCCCTGTGGGAAACCCATACAAAGGGATGACCATGTGCAGGTGGGGGCAGCTGGCAGTCCAAGGAGCTGTGGTAGGGCAGGTGTATAAACATTCGGGTTTCATTCCCAGTATTTCCTGCCAAAATGGAAAAAAGAACAAAGATTTAGATGGGCCAAGTAAACGTGCTTATGCAGAATCCTCTCAAAGAAGCGGTAGTACCTGTGACTACCAGACAGCCACTGATATATCAAAATATTTTACACATAGTGAAATGATTGCTCTCACACACCCTCAGTGCAAAAACCAGCACTGACTTCATTCCTGGGTGGAGCTGCAGTGGTGTTTTGTGCAAGCAGAGAGCCAGGCCTGCCCTCTTGATCCTCCTTGCAGGTAACATTATAGCTCAGAAACTACTGAAAACGGAGGAAGATAACCTTACAACTGATGAGTTTTAAGGAAGCTCACTTGAGGCTGCAGAGCCTTCCTGCTCCTCCTGACTGGCATTTGTGCTCAGGAGGCTCCAGCATTACCTCCCCTCCCCCAAGCCCATAAAGCCAGCACTGCTGTCCCGGAGGGGCAGCAAAATCCCCATAAAAAGGCCGCTCTAAATCCCGTGGATAAGTTTATGCGGCTGCTATTCAAGTAATGGCAGTGTTTTGATTGTTCTCCCCGACCTTTTCACCCGCCTTCCATTGCAGCGGAGGTCGTGGGGTGGGGGGTGGGGGGGGAAGGCAGGACTAAACCCAGGCAGGCTGTATAGGCCTGGTTGGCCTGCAATGTGAGGGCGGTGGAGATGGTGTTTATAAATAAAAATTGGTGCCTGGAAAGGGGAAAAAGGCAGAAGGGCTCCTTCTTGCAGGCAAAGATGGCAACTGGGAGCAAGGCGTCTTGTGCATAGGAGGTGACCCACGGGGAAATGACATGGGACACTGTGGTGCTCCGGGAGGCAGGGGGACAGAGCAGAGGCAGAGGGGAATCCCTCCAGGAGCCAGAAACAATGTTGTTGACATGTGGAAGCCCCCTCAGCCGACCTGCCAGCCCCAGTGCCCCGCTGTGAGGGCGTGAGGCAGCCACGACACCCACCCCGGGGCCGTTCCAGCACCGGGCACAAAATGGAGACCCCCACCAGCCCCCAGCCGTGCTCTCACAGCACCGGCCAGGCCCCCTCAAGGACTGCACAGCACCAAGCGTGCCGACAGTGCGCATCTCTTCGAAGGTTGTCGGTAAGAGCCCGGCGCGGCGGCAGCCGGCGTTGACCCCGCAACAAAGAGCAGGTTCGCGGCCCTCCCCCACACCCTGCGGGCGGGAGGAGGGGACGGTGGGGGAGGCGCGGGGGCGAGGCCGCGCGGATGGGGGTGGGGGTGGGGAAGAACATGGTGGGGGATGGGTGCGCTGAGGAGGCGAGCACGGGGTGTGTTTGCTCGCCTGTGTGACGGCGGAGTTTCCTCTTCACGGCAGAAAAATAAATGCAATTGAAGTGAAATAAAATAAAGTGAAATAAAATAATCAAAATAACCGGCTCAGAGACGGGCTGAGGTGCATGGAGGGGTGGTGTCCGCCATGTTCTGTGGGGCGTTGTGCCACCCCTGCCCTCCCCCCATCCTACAGTCCTTCTCCCTCCTGCAGCTCCCAAATGGAAGAAGAAATGTGTGTTTCTGTGCCTGGAGGTAGCATCTCTCTGCATCCCAATCCTCAAAATAAATAAATAAATAAATAAAATTCGAAAAATGGCCCAGGGTGTCTCGTTTGAAACCAAGAAAGATGAATGTTAGATAGGTTTAATTTCCACCCTCTTTAAGTTTTTGGGAGGAGGAGGAGGTGGGGAAGAGGGAAGGTCCTTCTGCCTCCTGCAGCTCCCAAATGGAAGAAATGTGTTTCTGTGCCTGGAGGTAGCATCTCTCCCCATCCCCATCTTCACCCTCTTACACAGCGAAAAATGGCCCAGGGTGTCTCGTTTGAAAACAAGATGCATGTTAGATAGGTTTAATCTTCACCCTCTTATGTTTTTGGGAGTAGGAGGAGGTGGGGAAGAGGGAAGGTGCTCTAGAAATCTGAATTTGAGGCACTGAAGGCCATGTGTGAATGCTCCTGTAGCTCAGAAAGCAGGGGTGAAAAGATATGCGGGAAATCCTCCTCCTGTGTTATCAGGGCATTTTAGTAGCAGGCCCCACGCTTCTTTCAGCAGGTGATACGAGGCCTGTAGCCCAGGTGGCTCTTTGGGCACACAGCTATGGACATGTCATCTCACCCTCCTTTGGCCAGCTGCACAGTGCAGCACTGGCACCTATGAACCCTTCTCCAGCTTGCCTGCATTTTGAGCTTCACATAAGCAAGGAAGGGCCTGGCAGAAGAAACAGTGTACTGAGCCCACCTAGATGTCCTTCTTTCCTTGGGGCAATACAGCAGCAAAAACTTTGCATCATGTCTTTCCTGAAAGTCTCCTAAATGTTCACTAAGTGAAACAAAAATATGAAACAAAAGCTGAAGTCTCCCAAATGCTGACTGGAATCAGCAGATTCAGACAGGTCTCCTGGGAGATGCTGGAACAGATGATACTGTGAAGTAAATAACAGTGTGAAATGGCACTGCAAGAGTGTGCTGGGAAGCTCGTTCTAAGGGTCAAAGTCGGGCTGATGTGAGTGATGTGGTATTTCTTGGAGATGTAAAATTAGAAATGTTACCCACAGCAGAGGGGCAGTTTCTCTCCTGACCTAATCTGATGCCATTCCAGTTATCTCAGAAAATCACACTGATTAGTACAAGAAGTGATTCTGATCCTGGAACAATGAGAGATGTTTTTCAGCAAAAGTAAAGAAAGGGGACTATAAAATTCAGGCTTGGTGTAAACTGCTTGTTACTTAAACAATACTAAAGTCCGTAATTAACACAGGGTCACTTTAGCATGTTTAAATTTATCAGTGTGTTTTAAAAGCCTTTGGAATTTGCTTTGAATGTTCGAATGGCACTGTAGAAGAATATTAGTTTCCCCCCTTTTTAAATCTTGCTATGCAGCTTTAACACTGAGTCACATCACAGTTCTATTTAGCAAGTTAGCTTTTGTTGGACTGGTTTAACACACTTAAGGAATCCCAAATGTAATTATTTCTAGTGTATCAACCTTTTAAAAGAAGAAAACAAAGAAAAGCAAAGCTCTTTTTTGTTTGTTTGTGTGCTGAAGAAAACTGAAGTGGCCATCATTAGTCTGTCATTTATTTTACACACTCTGATAAATAATCTTTTGAGGAAAAAAAAAAAAACAACACAACATTAAAACATATTTTTATTTTTATAGACTGTTTGATTTATTTTGCTGCTGGAGGTATGTTGCCCAGTCTGTTATCTGAACGAAGCTCATGATAAAATGGGCAAACTGACAGGAAAATAAGACCTAATGATGGAGAAAATCCAAATGGAAAGCGTGCTGTAATTTGACAAGGATCCACCAGAATCACTGGACACCTCTAATGCTCGCAATCACAACCAGAGTAATAAATACTTTTTTAAACAGCCATTGAAAATTTATTGTACAGTTTAAACAAAATGCAATTTTCCATCCTGCATTGTTTGACATTTTATTATTCAGTTTACCTCAGCAATGCATGTGCAGTCTTGTTTATCTAAGCTCAAATGTAAGCAAGCTTTATCTTTCATCATTCTGAGTGGATACTGTGCAGAGGAGAAAAGTGGGGAGGCCAGAACAACAGAGTCCTAGTAGTTCTCTCCCTGCTTCAGCAAAATATTCTCAAGTAAGATGAAAAGTATGTGGTGGCATCAATTACAAATCAAACTGTGTTTGTGTGCATGTATATACAAGTGTATATGTTCTAACATGTTCAGTTCTGTAAAAGAACGTTACTGCTATGCTGTAACATGTAAGTGCTTCACATTTGATACTGGAAGTTACCTGATTGTTATGGTGAGATATGCTGAATCATTAGGTCTTTTGGCCACTTTGCTGTCTCTCTTTTGAAGTAGCACCTTGTTTACAAGGCTATCCTAGCCCATCTTTCCTGTTTCCTCTTTACTAGTCCACCTGTATTCACACTGAGACAGAGTAATGGAAAGTTGGGGTGCAGCTGTCTCTTGATGCTAACACCCCGTCATGTGCCACGATGCCTGACTTCTTGCCATATACCAAATTCTCACATACAAGAAGTAAAAGGAATGTTTCTTTCTGTTCGTGACTGAAATTAAATCCTGCACATTTTCAACAAGCATTACTCATTTCTTCTTTTCAAAGCTGTAAGGATTGTTGACCTACTTTCAGGTGGAAAAAGAGACACAGAGGCAGCAATCTGTTCTGTAGTGTGCTCTAAAATGAGTCTCCTCCACCAGTACATGAAACAGTTATTTGCATTCAAATCTGAGTATCTCCTTTGATTCCTTTAGTGGTGCCTTTTAAAATGAGTGGTCGCAGATTTAGAGGAATTTTCTCTTCTAAAATCGATGTTATGCACATTTCTCCCTCCCCCACCCTCACTGCTTATATAAATCAGATCTGTTGTTTTTCCAGACTCATGTTTTGAGGAGTTCAGACAAGGGCTTGGAGATGTATGTGATCCTTCAGCCTTCAGGCCAGGATGAATTTAGCCGTGGCGCATTTATGAGACCTGTGGGTGTGATCAAGGAGCAAGTTTTCAGAATCAATTAGAGGCAGCTTGGTGTCCTGGAGAGGAAGGCAGGGGAGCTGAACGCAGCGTATCTCTGCACGTCTGATACCAGTTGGAAAGGGTCTCAGCCTGGGAGGATCAGCAGCCTGTCAATTGCTGCCTCCCACTTCAGTTTCACCCCATCAGTAGAAAAGTCAGTCTGGAATGCAAAAGCTGCTTTCTCAGATTTCCCCCTGACATCCAGTACTGAATGTACCTCCTGTGCCTGAGCTGAAAATTTCATCACCTTTTTTATTCCTCTGATTTTACTCTTCCCTTTTCATTCCTTACACAAAGCAGAAAACGCGTGCAAGGAAAAGCAGCCAGAAGGACCCTCAGTTGATGGGAGCTGGGATGTTATTCAAGACAATTACCCTGCGAGACTGTGTAGCTATGCAATAGCAATGCCAGAGAACCAGCGAGGAGCCCTGGGGAATTACATCAGCTTTTTTTTTTCCTTAAGGGAAAAATCCTGAATAGTGTTATGAGCTGTCTAACTCTAATCAGCACTGTCCTAGCTCATAGCAAAGCACGAAGAGCGAACCGAGTGCAGAGCACACACAGTTTCTGCCACACAGTTTTGAGAAAGCAAGGCATATAATTTCCTGTGAAGCCCTGAAGTATGGAACAGATAATAGGAAACACAGGCGTTTTCCTTGTAATCCTCCCTGTGTATAATCTATTTCACCTCCAGTCTCCTTTGTCTCCTTGCTGTCATTCATGACTCAGCACCACCTTTCATAAACTTCGGTGCCTCTCTCCTTCGAGGTGCCTGTCCTCTTGCAAAACTGCAGATCTGCTTCTTTGTCGGCCCATTGAACATGACTCATCTCTTCTTGGACACTGGCCTTTGCCACTCATTTTCTGATGGTACAAAATATCACATTGAGGCCAAAAAAAAAAAAAAAATCCCACTTGAGGAATTTACTGCTGAACTCTGCTAATTGCAGTGCCAGCTGAGCAGCAGGTTTTGGCCACAATAGGAGCAGGTACCTCCCAGGGTTCTGCATGAAGGCTGCACAGCACATTGTCCCCACCAAAGCTTTGGTCTTGCTTCCACCTCTCCCCACAGGGACCAGCAGTTTGTAACCCACACAGCTGGACATGAAAGCCAAGAAACCCTTCGCCTTTCCCATTATGTGACGACACCCACTACCAGCTCTCGCTTTTGCTTCTACGTCCCTTGGAGTGTTGTCTCTGCAGGGAAGGCATTTTGCTTTCCTTTGTGACAATAATTCAAGGTTTAAACATTTGCCAGGCTAATGGTTCTGACATGCAGACAAAATGAAATAACTCAGAGTGGAGCTGGCAACTGGGGAACTCCAGAAACAAATTGATCTGGCAAGGAGTTTTTATTATGCTTCAGGGAACAGGTTGATCTGACAGAAATAGAAGTTGGCAAATAGATTACCTCTTGGAAAATGGCACACTGATGAGGGGTGGCGTCTGATCTGGCTCGGGGAGGTGGAGTTGGCTGGCTCGGTGGAAACGAGGAGAATGAGCCCTCGTTGGAACCGAGATTTTGTCATTTGAGTGTTTCATAACGTGCTCTGCAGGCTCACAGCTTTCTTGTGAGGCACCCGTCACCATCAGGAGGCTCTGCCAGAGCACATCAGCCGCTACTTTCTGCATCTCCTTTTGCTTTGGCTTCACACCCTCATGGTCTGCTTCTGGCCTTTCCTTGCCTGGTCTCCTGGGCCTCTGATCCACCTCAGCCTCCTTTTTGTGAGCAGGGCCAGGAAGGGTGAAGGGTCGTGGAGATTTTGACCAAATTGCCCAATTGTGGGAGCTACTATCACAGGCACCATATGGCTTTATACCTGCAAAGCATACAGGCGCTCAGTGCCAGGAGAGAAGAAACTGTCTCCAACCTAATTTATAAGCCTTCTGTATGGCTGATGGGGACATAAGCCTCTAAAGCAGTTAAAATGTTTGCACTGTGTGCAAAAGTCTTTTGTCATCAGTTTCAAACATGCAAACTATTCATTCTTTTAAAAGACCAAAAAGATTCCCTTTACATTTCTGGTAATTAAAAATAAGTTCTCTGTCTATAGTTGTAAATATAATCTAGTAAAAAGTTGTCTGTTCTTTCTGTAAATTCTTCCTGTTAGCTCTACTATGTGGTATTTTTTTATTTAATGACTCATCTTTCTGCTACTCACTGTTACCTTATATGGTCTCCCTATACATCTGAGTTTTTTCTTAATGAATAGTATTCTTCTTCATAACCTATTTTGATGGTTAATAACAATAGCAACGTCTTACTGTTATTTTATAACAGTATAGAAATGAAGACATTTAATCTATCTATATATATATATATTTAGCAAGTGCGCTAATTTCCCATGGAATGAGTAACCTTCAACAAAACGCTTTATCTAAACTGTGTACAGAGAATAAATCTATGCCTCCAAAGTTGTTCAGATGTCCCTGATTATACTTTGGGGACAACGGTAAGTTCTTACATCATGGTATACACTAACGTTATCTTAAGGTGGACAAATGGAAAATAAAATAATTATTAAAGAAATGTGGTCATAGGGGTGTATCTCAACTCACTCAGCTAGTGCACAGTAACAGCCATGATAGTAAAAATTAGAGCATGTTACATGGAATGCATTACAAAGTTCCTGTGTTCAGAACTTCTGAATCTCTATGGGCCCTTATACTTGCCTGACTGAATAGGAATATGCTTGTCTGGGAGAATAAGTATTCACGAGAACAGCAGAAGAGTAGTAGAGTAGATCAAACACAGAGTATATGTAGGAACCCGTGCCATTTTTGTTTTCATCTTTTCTTACTGTCTTTCTGACAGTTTCCTGCTAGCAATCCATCTATTGCACTTTAAGTTAAGGTAACATGTAAATGTTACCTTGCAGAGTTATGAAAGGATTATGAGAAGGTACTTATTTATTTATTTATTTATTTATTTATTTATTTATTTATTTATTTATTAGACATTATGAAGTAGTTTGGAAAAGTACACAAATAAAAATGCCTAACAGATAACTATGACAGTCTATTGAAACAAAAAACACAACCCCATTGTTCTACCAGGGAAGTATCTCAAATGTATTTCAGTTGTGTGCAATTATGGTAATGAATTATCTGTGTCAATGATATCTTGATTTTTGGGTTATTGTAATTAGTATGTAATTAATCCAGTCATGATTCCAAGCATTTAAACTTTTTATTTATTTATTTATTTATTTAGTTAGTTAGTTAGTTAGTTAGTTATTTTTATTCATATTATCTTTCTCTAGTCTACAATGGATGGTATCACATTTTTGCACAAAACACTTTTCCTAGAATTTCTCACAAATTTGGGATTGATGAATTTAAATGGCTTTGTTTGATTTTTTTGAGGAAAAAGACACATTTTTCTTCTGTTTAAAAATGCCATTGCATTCTTTGTTTTAGTCTTTAATTCAGACCAAGCTGAACTGGAACAGGTTGCCCAAGGAGGTTGTGGATGCCCCATCCCTGGAGGCATTCAAGGCCAGGCTGGATGTGGCTCTGGGCAGCCTGGTCTGGTGGTTGGTGACCCTGCACATAGCAGGGGGGTTGAAACTGGATGATCATTGTGGTCCTTTTCAACCCAGGCCATTCTATGATTCTATGATTTTATGATTCTATGAATCATTTCTAGCTGGTACATCAATTGCATTTTAGAGTTTGGCACAGAGAGTCTTCTAGATCTTGACATTGTTATTATATGTCATAGTCTAAAGTCAAAGCTTATTACCCAGCCAGCAAAAGCAAATGAAGTTAGTATGAAAACTGTTGATTCAACATCAGCTTTGATGGATAACTAGAGAACACTGATATATTCTATCCTAGCTTAAACTAAGCTAGATATCTCATGAAAAATGTTGTATGAACATAATAAATTACTATGGTTGATGAGTACTTCAACATTACTTAGAATTTAAAATACATGTAAAAGCTTGGTGAACAGACATTTAATGAGATAGCTTTGTCTTATTTTCTGTTGCCTTTAAAGCCAATCTGAAGAATCATTTAATCATAAAATGGAACTCTTCATTTTCTCACTCCATTCCCTCCTCTTTTCTCCATGTTGCTTCCCTATCCACTTCCCTTCCCTGTTTCCCATTTCCATTTTCCTTCACCAAAAGTGAAACAAGCTGCTTTTCATATAAGAAGCAGATCTTTCTTCCATTCTGACTGGTGAAAGGTTATCTGAATTAGCTTCTATAATATTAGTAGAAACATGATAGTATTAGCAGATAGAGAGTGAACAGACAACGGGAAGGTACAGGTTAAGGAAGAGCTATATGTATTATCCACACAAAGCCATTTGTGCAATGAACTCCACCTAGTCAGAACAAAGTAAGCAGGGGATTCTTTCAATTCTTAAGATATCTTTTCTGAGGGGAAGGAAAAAAACACCACACATATACACACACAGAAAAAAAACCAAGAATGAAAAACATGTACAGTTTAAACAGATATGTGTATTTTAAAATAATTATTGTTCATTACCCAGATCTTTCTGAGATAAAAGGAGTGTTTCATCACTAACCTCTCACCTCTGACAGCTTTTACTTAGAGATCTTTGTAATATCACTGTCATTTTAACGTAACTTGTAAAAATATCATCTTGCTTTGCCCCAAAATTTTAAGGTTTATTTCTTTGAAGCAGGAATTTGTGGTCAGCCATGTGGGAAAAAAAAAGCCTAAAATACTGTACTTCTATGAAAATGTGAAGAAAATGTATCTTTTTCATTTTAATTCTCCGGAAATTTCTCAGGAAAATTTCATTGTGTGATTACTGCTACTAATGAAGGATTGAAGCAGTAAGAAAAGAATAAGGCAACAAGGGAAGAAAGGAAGAGGGGGAAGTTGATTGTGAACGTGAAAGCTTTATTTACACATACAAGTACAATCAGCAGCTTTGAAAATGGAATGCAGAAAAAGGCTCACACATACATTTTTTTTTATTTTACATTTCTTTATGCATAATGGTGCTTGCTCTGAAAGAATCACCTAATTTGGTAATTTTAATCTACGGAGAATTTGTTACACTTGTAAAGAGGCAGTATTTTGAATGGTTTTTATTTTTATTTTTTTTCCCTTAGTGGTCATGAGATTAAGATCACAGAAAGGGTGTTTTTTCATGTAGTTGTTCAGCACTCAGTGTGGTGCAAGAGTGGTTTTGAGAGAAGACACAGAACTACTACCTGTTTTTCCACAGAGCATCAGCAGGTTACTTGTAAGGTAGATTGAATGTGATTCCACTGATGGATCTCAACATAAGCCATAAGGAGGAGAGAATAGAGGTAGAAGTAAAGCAACACATTGTGCTGTTATTGAGCTGTTGGGAGCATGTAATCTCTCACGGACCAGCTGCTACCTCCTGGTCACCCCATGGACATGAATATGGAGACTGGTCTTCAGAGTTGTGGCAGTAGCCTTTGTTGTATTTACCAGCTTGTGGCCTCCCTTTGTCTCTTAGAGATGTCGTGCTCTAAAGTAGGTTTCACTAAGTGGGGTTGATCCTTGCTGTATACTTTGTCCTGCAAGTTAGGAGGTGATTAGCAGAAAGATAGCAATGTAGTGATTTGTGATTAGTTACCGTACAGTCAAATGTACTGTTGGAATAATGCAAGAATAGTTATATATGGTTAGAATAATACAAGAATAGTAATGCACAGTTGGAATAATACAGAAATAGTCATAAATAGATAGTCAGAGTGTATCTATGGGAAAAACTCACCAACTCTGAGGCCTTCAGTCAAGATGGAAAATGCTGAGGCTTGCCAGCAGAACTCCACAACCTATCTGCTTTAATCTTTATTTTCAGTGTGGACAGGAGGATCTGTACATGTGTAGTGAGAAGCAGTTAAGTGTTTTTAGGGCACAACATACCTTTAATTTGTTGGGCATCCATGTAAGGACACGGATAAATCTTTTTGTATCTGTTTTGCGTATGGTAAAGTCTTGACATAGGTGCAAGGCAGCACATAACCTTTGTTCCCAATTACAGGACCTTGTTTCATATCATCAAAGATGGGCTGTAATTCTTTCATGTCAAACACTTCACTTGGCTTTTAGGTGATCCCAGGGCACACTGAGATGTTACTTTTTGATGGCTGAGTGGAAAAGTTTTTTCTTCCCACAGTTCTTGTGCAAAATGAAACAAAAAACTCTATTACCAGCCAGTACTAGCTGCATCCCTGTTTATACTCACTCCTGTAAGAAATTCTATTAATTTGATAACATGAGGTATTATCAAATACACAGAGTATTTATTAATTAGTGCAACAGTGTGCACAATAAAGAGGCATGTGGTTAAAATAAAATGAGTTAGAATTTGCCTTTGTGAAAAACTGCAGCATTGCTACTTGAGATGCAATTGGAGTTGCATGCATCTCCAGCAGGAATTTAACCTTTTGTTTAAATATGCTTTGTGCACAATGTTTTTTGACTTTACACTCCTCACTAGCCATTTATCTGGATTGTTCAAAAGGTATAATACTGTGAAAGATGCAAAGCGACATCTTTATTTTGAAGCTTGCTATATTATGGTGAAGACTCATGGTGTTCTTGTGGTATGTAAGACAAGAAATTTGTATCGTGCTAATTATGTTGCAAAGTTAGAACACAGAAAATACTCTGAATTTTCTATTATAACTCCTGTTATGGTAAAACATCTCTCTTATTGATGAGGTTTGGGTATATATTTAAAATGGAAGCATTTTCTAGGAAAGATGCAGATTCAGTGAAACAAAAAATAATGCATGGACTTTATTGAGAGACTTCGTTAGATTTCATGCTTACAAATAAATAATAAATAAATAAATCTAAAAGATGCCAAAATAATCTGAATGTTTCGCTTTAATGTTCAAAACAAAACTTTCAGTTTTTTAAATTCAGATGGATGGGTTTCCTGCCTGGAGTTCTACTTTCATTAAAAAAACCACAAACCTCTACAGCGAAATGATGTGTGCATTGCTGACAGGAATTTCAATTCACTGTCAACTGCTTTTTCTGTCCTCATTCCCTTCTCCTCCTATAAAGGTTTTTTTCAGAATTGCCATTGACTAAAAATATCCGTGATATTTGTCGATGTGTGTCTGACAACTGTGATTTCCATATCTTTCCCTTCATGTTGTAGCACTTCCACAGCTATCCCACGCTTTTTGAACACCGATTTTCACAATATCCCTGACTGCCAGTTGTCTGTCTTGCTTCCATCACATGGGTGGAGGCACTTTTTCTCTATGCCTTACATTCATTTCCACCAGTCCCTGTAAGTTTTTCTTCCCAAGGCCCTGGGTTTTGGATACTGTCCACTGTCAACTGTGCTTTTTTTGGCAGATTGTTGTTGTGAGGTGCAGCTTCACAACCAACACCAATTTCTATGGCATAGAGGTTGGAGTGGTCATTTCTTAAGTGGAAAAGGTTTTTTTTCTTTTTTTTTTTTTACATCAATGCTAGCCATGCTGTAACAGCCTGTTCCTCTCAGGCACATCCCAGGTACTGAGAACCAAGTGATGACACTACCAGTCTGGCTCTATTTGGAGATTCCTTTAGAAACAGTGCTTCCTGAAGCTCTTATACAAGGCTTGGCTACTTGAGAGCCACTATGTTGGGCCACAAGACTGGCCTGCACCCTGCAGGGGCTGCCATCAGGGATCTTCAACATGGGGCCTCTGTCTGCAGCTAGCACTGGCACCCACCTACCACTCTAGATGGGGTCCTGGGCAGTGGAATAGGTTGGGGGAGCTGTAGGGGTTGTGTGGGGTGTTGGGCCATGGACAGGCCCCAAGAGCAGTGGTCACCTCAGGTATTCAAAGAAAGGAAGGCAGGTGGATGAATGTGGTTCTGTGCTGTGTGTACTTTGGTGAAAGGTTTATAGCAACAAGCAGAAAAGGCAAATAGCGCATCTCAGAAAGCTTGTAATATGTAACAGCTTAGTCATGTTAGTTAAATCATTTACTTACATAAGATGAAATGTAGCCCCTTATATATAATGTGTTGGTCTGGAGCATGATGTACTGTGAACAGTGTCTGACTCCCACACAGGACTGTTCCTGTTCCAAGCCCAGGTTTGTTGGGCTTCCGTCAGCTGCCTTGAACATTCCTCTGCTGGATGGATGATGTGCTTTACTTGTCATTCCTAACAGTGAAATACAAACCTTGTGCTTAGGCATTTCCCACCAACCCCAGACTCTCTTCAGCTTATTGTTGAATGCTGATTTAGTGCTCACGTGTGAAAAGATTCCCCAGAGATGTGTTGTTCTGAGAGTGGTACCGCATCCATGCAATGTGCAGTTGAGGTCACTCAGTGCCTGGCAAGCTCCGTCTGCAGGCCTTGTGCTGAAAAAGAGCCCCAGACAGCACAGAACAGGAAAGGGAGGAATGCATGCAGGACCTAGCAAGGTGTTTTTAATTAGGATAAAAATTGTGACCATTGAAAGCTGGGGGATTTGTAACGTGTTACTCAACAACAGTGCTTTCAAAACACTTCCTCACCTGTCTTAAGAGAGAGCCTGTGGTCCTGTAAATGTCTACTAGTGTTCAGAAGACAGGAAAATAGATCAAAGCAAATGTGTTAATTAGGAAAACACATGTGAAAATACAAATAGAAATACACTATCATTATTATCACTCTATAACGGGCCATTCAATCCCAATTCTGAAAAACAAAATGGGTTTTGTGAATTTTATGAGTGATACTACAAGAAAATCCTTCAGACCCCTCTGCAGGACTTAGGACTTAGGCTAAAGTCTGAATTTCTACAAGCTTTATGCATTTTGACGCAAAAGAATATGTCAGCATATGAACATACAAAACTTAATGTTTTTGTATAAAGTCGTTAATGTGTTGAACATTTTATGCAACTTTATGTAGTCTTTTTACACAGGATGGTCGTATAATTATGCTAAACATTTTTATCTGCCCTGAGGCTTTGGGAACAATCTCACTGAACTGTGGCTTAGTGAATTTTTGAACTCTCCTAAGGCAGAATATGATAAATTATTAGTAAAAAGGGAAATACATTTATGATGTTAGTGCCACTGGCAGTCTGGAAAGCTTCACCTTCTAGGGCATTCCAACTGAAAAGGGAGATGAGATATTTTTCCATTTTTGAACCCCCCCAAAAATAAAATTACCTGTAAAGCTGAATAAAAAAAGTTCCCCCAGAGCCAAACGAACAAACTATATAAACAATAATGTGAAAAAGAATTAATATTTTACTAGATCACAAGTGGAAGAAAAAAATGAGAAAACCCACTGAAATAGATTTAGACATTCTACATTAAAAGGAAAGCTGAAGGAAAAAATCCCAAAGAGTCTGCCAGCATAACGTCATGTCACACAATGCTCTGTGTGTGAGACTGGTGTTATGAAAGGATTTTTTGTGCTGTTCTCAATAAAAGCTAAATTAAGCAGCAAACTCTTCCCCTTTTTACTAGGGGAGAGAAATAAATCTTTAAACAAATGAGCAGTCCTATACATGAATTTTGACCTCAAACTCTTTCAGTTTTACAGGCCAGAAGTTTCTTAAAAGAGGCTATGTTACATTAGAGACAGATTTGACATGTCAGGTTTAATCCAGATGCTATGAAGCCTGGGATCCTGTGGCATGTAGAATGCAAAGCCAAGGAGGAGAAATATTTTCGGGATATCATTGTTCCCACGGCTTTGCACTTAAATAGTTTCCAAAGAGCAGCAATCATCAATTATGAATGATGTTCTGTCAGGTAAAGCACAGGGAGGAAAATCCACCATTTCTTGTAAATACACTGGCCTTCATGAGAACATTAGTGGTTTTGTTTTTGCAGGATGCAAGAGCCGATTGATTGATTGCTGTAGCACTTTAATATAATACGAAAAATTATGATTCTTACCTTCTGATGATTCTGGGCTTCTCTTTCTTGCTTCTGTATGAAAAATTAGGAGAAGTCTCCATTTAATTGCATAGAGAAATTAAATTATTTTGTAATGCTGCTTTTTTACCTGAAAATTTTTATCACTTTTTAATTATACAGACTGTCAAATCAGATCCTGTTTGCTCTCTCATGAAAATATTGAGAACGCATTATAAGGATGATCTTAGTAAATAAATTTTACATTTCATGGTCAGGTATTTTTCTCTGTCTGAATTGTTACCTCCCATATTTATTTACTGTAATGCATAAAGTTGTTTCTTGGAGAGTTAGGAGTCAGCAGAGCTATGGAGAATAAGCATGTTTAATTTAGATCATAGCTCCATGTACATTAATCCTGGATATGTGCTCTGTCAGACTAGACAACAAATATAAATTAATCTGGATGAGGTGTGAGCATGCCATCATATTTTTGCTAAATTATCCAACACAATCACAAGCAACACGGTGCTTATGCCACAATTAGGCTTCATTTTGATGCAGGGAAGGTAGCATGTATCTGATCTATTGTTATTCTGCCAGGACGAATCTCTCTAGAAGCATAGCCAGCCAGTGAATTGATTCTTCTTGTCTATCCAGTCTATTCCAAGAGAGTTGGAATTGTACAGCCTGGAGAAGGGAGACTTCAGAGAGAACTTTAAACAGCCTTCCAGTATGTAAAGGGGTCTACAGGAAAGCTGGAGAGGGACTCTTTGTCAGGAAGTGCCCTGATAGGGTTATTGGCTTTAAACTAAAATGGTAGATACAGCAGAGAAGAAATTCTTCCCTGTGGTGGTGGTGAGGCAATGAAACAGGTTATCCAGAGAAACTATGGATGACCTATCCTTGAGAGGTGCTCAAGGTCAGGTTGTATGGGGCTTTGAGCAACCTGAGGTGTCCATGGCAGGGAGTTGTAACTGGATGATTATAAGGTCCTTTCCAATCTAAACCACTCCTTGATTCTGTAATATATGATTATACAGAAACAATAGACCCTAATGCTTCTGAAAGTGCACACCAATTGAATCAGAAGCAGCATGTGCAAATTGGAACATGTGAAATTTAGACTCAATGTAAGAAATATTTTTTGCCATGAGAGTGATCAACCACAGCAATAGGTGCCCCAAGAGACTGTTGAATACCTATCCTTGGAGATTCTCCAAATCTGATGGACGTGGGTTTGACCAACTGGATTAACTGGCTGTGCTTTGAGGGGGTTTATATCAGGTGGCTTCCAACTTGCATAAAGTATACAACTCTGTCTATCAGAGCTTGTTCTAGTTCATCACTTGGCGTTACTTGTGTGCATCTCCTTACACTGGATTTGCTATTTTACAGATCCATAGTTCATTTTCTCTAGTTGTTTTGCTATGACATTTTCCCCAGAGTTTTACAGGAAGTGAAAATTCTCTGAATTTATGTATGGAATCTCTGCTGGCTGGAGGATTTATTGCAACCTGCAGAATGTGCTGCCTTTCATTTCTGAGTTAAGGACCAAATATGCATGAACATGTGCACACATTTTCTGGAGAGTGTAAAATAAGTATATATCTGGGATTTAAGGGTATTCAAGAAGAGATATTAACACTGACTTCAAGGCAAGCTAGGAAAGGTATTTAAAAAAGACAAAGGAAATCTTGATATTATAATTTTATGTGTTACTACCTTTTAGATGTAGCACATTATCTTATAATCTGTTATGGATTTTAAGAATGTCATATCACACAGGAATGCTGCGTACCAAATACAGACCGTGTTCATATATGTTTTGTAAGGTGCTGTTAACTGCTACCTTTGAAATTCTTTCAAAATTAAGCAAGGAAATATCTCTCACAGACTTGGGAGTAACTAGCTGAACAGGTGAATATCTTGTTTTGTAGCTGTACTTTTCTTCAAGATTATGAAGTTATCTATATTGTCTTTTCTACATGCAACTGTGGGGACAGTTTTCCATATTGTGTACATGTATTCTCTGCAGGTGAGAGTTGTTTTTGACAATATGAATGTTCAATTTGCTTTTTCATCTGTTGTATTAAGTTGTCATGCATTGTCTGACAATACGTTTCTTCTTGTTTACTCCTTACTATGCAGTTTTGGACTTTCCCTCAGGAATTGGGGCTGTGTCGAGGATTGATAGGTAAACCAACACACATCAGCCAAATATGCATTCAGAACTTTTTAGAGCTGCTTATAATATAGCTCAAAAAAATCCCTTTTATACACTGACTTTTCTTCTTTTAGTAACTCTGTCAGTAGTGAGAAAAGATATAATCCTATCTTTTCTTTAATCATAACCCAAAATTTAGGTTTTGTTGAGAGAAAATTTAAATCCAGAGGTGGATCAGGAGTTTGAAATGTGGATGCTTTATTCTGTGATGAGCCTATGTGCAGAAAAAAACCAGAATTTTTTATTTTAGGAAAATAAACCCATTTTCCTTTTCCTATGACTGAAAACATCATAGTATTTTAAGCATTCCTGAAGGATTTTTATATCCAAACAAGGGTAAAAACATTTGTTTTCTTTGCAACACATTTGTTGTGAGCTCACTGAATATTCAAAACTCTTGGTACACAAATATAAAGAATTACTCAAGGGAAAAGTAGTATTAAATCAAGTATTTTTATGTAATCCTTGCAATGTTATGACTGCTGCTTGAGGTATTTTTAGAAATTATCAAAGTGCCCTATCATTTGGAAAAGCTTCCTTCTGAGTCACGAAGTCCATACTCCTGTACTGTGGCAGAGCTGGATAATGCTGTGCAATGAGGTAAATTTGGTCCTACCCTCTTGTTATCATCCCAGCAGTGCACAGCAGTGGTCTCTGCACATGCTGTGAATGGTTAGGAAAGATAACTCTGCTCATATTAACCCATTAAATCCCTCACATACCTAGCCTTTAGCAGTTCAATCCCAATAGCTTGACTTGTGGTGTAAGGATTACAATGGGAAAAGTAGTCTCCTTGGGTGTTTGTTTGTTGTTTTTTGCACTATGAATCCATTTAAGTATTCACTTGTTTTATGTTGGGCTACTGAATAAGAGGGAGTGACTTTTTGTGAGAAGAGGAGGAGGACACAAATCTATTCTTGGTCTTAAGGAAATTAATTAATTTTTTCTGATAAGGTTCCTCCTGACAAACACGTATGGGCTACCATTTTGCATCACATCATCAAAGCATTAGGAACTTGCCTTCTGGCTAGCTAGGCTGTTCAGGCTTTAATGATGAAACTCCATTTTAGTGTGTGCTATTAGAAAGGGCATGTTGATATAAATAGTGAGAAGCAGCAGTTTTAGCAAATTTAGTCTTTCGGGGTGTTTGCAAAACTCTCATGCCTGATAGTATGACCAGAATGGAGTTCTGTTGATACATAGATATATTCATAATAGGAAATGAGAAGTAGCTTAAAATATTTGCAGTTTACCCACTGATGTGGAGGTAGTTCCTGTTAAAATATCCTAAGGAAATGTGACATGATTTCAAAATCATGAGACTGTTTTAATCTGCACAGACAACACCTTCCTCATCAGCTCTTTCATGCTGCAGACATGACAGCTCTGTTAGCCTGACAGCAGTGTGTCAGTCATAGCTCCAGGAATTTGGGCCACTGCAGTTTACCAATAAACTCACAGGCTATGCACGGATCATTGAGCTTCTTCTGTATTACCTACATCTTCACACCGGTGGGCTGCCACATTTGTACCATATTCCTTTGGTCTCTATTGTGGTGAAGCCATTGGAATGACATCAGTGATTATTTCCTAGTAATACACTAAAACGGCATGCTGGAAGAGGAAATATTTATTGCAAACACAGCTCAAGTAAGGAACTGTTTTTGGAAGATGTTCAGACTTTGAGAACTGGCTTCTGAAGAGAGAAACTGATTAATCTTCTGATAATGAAGAGCATTGAATAGGTCTATGAATTAACAGTTTCTTTGCGCTGATATCATTTATTGCTTTGGAAAATAAATACCAGACCTATCTCAGCAGCAGGGTCTAACTTTTTTTTTTTTTTCCTCCTATGTTTGATTGTTTGTTTTTCACTTTGTCTGTTTCTGTCTGAACCAATTCATCTGGAAATTGAGTTGCAGTATTTTTTAGTACCGTGGAGATTTTGTTGTGAGGCAAAGTATTTACCCTGTAACAAAGAAACGTGGAGATAGGGAAACGCTATGAAATTCTGAATGTTCTTGTAATGGATTTAATTAGGAGTTTTCTTTAAGGAACCACATAGTAAGATAACCATTGGGTAGAAATACTCTTAACTTTCTTTAAACTGAGTTCATTTTGATTTGATTGATTTTGGATGAATATCATTTTGCTGGAGGCTTTCATACTGTTTAGACTTGGCTTTCAAAAATGATTTGGGGAGGACTTTTTTCCCCTCAGAATATAGCAAGTGCGTTATGTATTTATTTGGTCTAACTTCTTTCCATATTTCTATCTCCTTTATTGACTGCTGTTTTTGCAGTCTGCTGACTCATGTTAGAAGACCTGCATGTATGGGCATTTGTGTACATACATGTGGATGTGTCCTTCTTGCTAAGCAAATGCAACTAGGGGTTCATGTGAACCAGAACTGTAATTTACACATTGCCCTGTGAAGTTAGGTCTTTTTCTGCCACAAAGTTTCATATTGTTTTGGGCTTAGCATAAAAAATTCCCATTGTACTTGTAAGTACTTTCTTTAGATTCATAATAACTGTTACCGGAGCATACTGATACAGAGCTTGTCGTGCTGGTTCTTGCCTTTCTTAGTGTGGGTGACTTATTTATAAGAACATAACAGAGAACTGGGTGTTGCTAAAGACTGCCAGGAAAAAAAAAGCAGATTCCTCATGCAGTATTAGATGGATTAATGATCCATACATTGTAAGATTCAAGCTTAGCAACAACTTAAACACAATGAATGAGAACAAATAAAAATGGTTCCCCTCAGCCCTGACAAGCACAACAGAGACACTTGGTGTCATTCTGTCAGTTGTTATTGCAGACAACATAAGTACTGAAATCAGGTAAAGATACCTGGCCAACCTCTCAGGAAAGCAGAGAGGCAATGAACAGTGAGAGGAAAGAGAAGAGATGGAAAGATCAGAACAGGAGTGGCAAGGAGCTGAAAGGCATGTTTGTTAGGCTACTGCTCCATTTGTTGCAAGTATTAGAAAATGTGATGTGAATGAGACAGAGAACTGAAAGAAAGGTAAAGATTACTGTATTTTTGGCAGGACAGGTGAATGTCACCACAAAGAGCTGAAATTTAGTGTTTCCAGGACAGAATTCTAAACATGTCACTTCAGCCTACTTTCATTCTTTGATAAATCTATTTGGAAAATGTCTTCAGTGAGACTACTGATACTAGACAGACTGATTGTTTTTCTTTTTTTGTTTCACTGAAAATATGAAAAGATGCTTCACATGAGGTCTTGACAGGATTTGCTCTAGACTACGTTACTGATGTATCACAGAACTTAGTTCACATATTTAAAATGTGGAAACTCATTAGGGTAAATGATAAGCTTGGTGAAAGACCAGAGTTTAAACCACATTTGGAATTAGGAAAGGTGGCTCAAATCATCATGATGAAATTTGGTAAGGAAAAGTCACAATTTCTCTGTTTAGGAAAATGACATTAAATTGCATGTACACAATGAGTTGGTCATATAACAACCAAATCACAACAAATTGCCGTTATTTCAGAGTCTCTTAGAGAATCTTGAGAAGAAATTGGCTGGTACAAAATGGGTTGTAACTATCTGTGAGTCTCCTACAGGGAAATTCCCTCTTGGTGTGCAAGTTCTTAAGCTATTGCAAGCAGAAAGCAGTTTAGAAATGGAGTAGAGAAGGTTAGAAATTGGGATGTGTGGGTTTAACAGAAGAGGTCTACAGAGACTATAGATTCCATGGTTAGAAGTATCTCTTAGATGGAACATTATGATTGCATTCATCCTTGACAGTTTTCATCAGATGTCTGTCCTTTGCTAATCCCCATTGGCTGGAATGAACAGAGATACTTTCATTATAATCAGTTCACAGTGTACAGTTTACTGCAGTCATGAGCAAAGCTGCACAAGCAGCTTCTTCACCTCCATAAAATTAAAAACAGCACAGTATATGCATCTCCTGGCTCATGTCTGTTCTCTGGAAGTGAAAGGAAGGGAGAGTGGCTGTCAGGAGAACGGTTACTGAACTTTTTCTTAGTCCTTCTTTTCCTTAAGATCTGAGAAGGATCATTGATGGAAGTATGATGGAGTGCTGTGGAAGCAGTGCTGTGTACACACCTGGCCAGGTGAATTCTTGGAAAAAAAAAAAAAAAAGCAAACATGATAGGCCTTCCCAGTTGGCTTCACATAACTTCAAAGACACAGGCATAGTAGCAAGCTATAGTTTTCAGTCCCAGGAAACTAATCTCATATTTTTCTTATTACAACAGTTCTTTCCCAGTAAGCTGGGCAAATGCTATTAGACTTGTTCTGTGAAATGTATTTTGGGTTGCAAATCCACCTGTGATATTGGGCATATAGTTGAACATCTGAAAAGCCAACTATGGCTTACTAACAAACCAAAAAAACTTTATTTAAAATTAAGTTAGAGTGTAGCTATAAAAATTTCAATGACTGCATTCTGGACAGAGAAAATGCTTGGATTTGTTTGCAGGCTTATGGCCAAAGACTTACACTTTTCTGGAATTCTCTGAAAATATAAAGCAAATATATGCAGTATACTTGGAAATACGTGCAACGGAGCCAGCTGAATCTTTCTTGGCTCCGTTTCCCTAAGCGAGTCTATGTAGACAGGAAAAAAAAGACATTTTTTTTTCTTGTGTGGATATTGTTTGCAGAGATGTTGCTCCCCAGTGGAGTTATAAACAAAATAAATGGAGGTAGAGGGTCATTTTGCTTTTTTTCCCTTATAGCTGCAGAAGCAGAAGAATTTCAGTATTTGCAAAGAGAAAGTTATCTTGACTGGGTTTCGGCTGTTGTGAACACTCATCAAAACTTACAGCTCCCTTTTTCATTTACTCTATACTTGGAGTTTTATGAGAGTATTCTCTCACATTTCCCCTAACACTCTCCTGCATACTTCCACAGACTGTGTGACTCAGTGGAACAGCACTCGACAAGAACGGGGCTTAACATTAGCACTGACATTGTGTTATCTTCAAAATGTGGTCTTTCTATCTTCCACTTGAGATATTAATAGACTTCAAAAGCTACTTTCAATCTAAAATAAAAAGCTCCAGGGATATCCTTAACTGTGCTGGTGCTGCTGCTGCATCTTGATGATTATCTTATCATGCAAAGGTGGAAAAAAAGAAGCTGATCTATAAAACATGCGCTACGCAAACCACTGCAATTTCAAATTACAGATATCTGGGTATTGACCCCTGGATCACTTCAATTACTTGCTTTTGTAGATATGCATAATCTACCTCTAGCCTACAGCTTGGTGCAGATAGCGGATAGGCAAGCAGAGAAAAAAATGTTTCCTTTAAACTGCTGACATGTTGTCTGATAAGTAAATGCTTAAATGATGTCATGTTGACTTGCTGTGATGTGATGGAAAGTAACAGTATGGATTGTGTATGTGAGAGAAGAAAAGGCAAGGATATTTTTGTGATATCGTAATGCCCTCAGCAGGAAGTGTCGGTACAGCAAAGCTGAGTCATCAGTGCTGGAGTTCATCCATCAACATTCTGGGGAGAGAACAGGGACAGGCATTGAATGAAACTAATTTGCAGAATTTGCACACCTAATTTTATGGGAGACTGTAGAGGAATTCAATAGAAAGAAGAACAACTATGTATTGAAATAATTAAACCCACTTTGGGAAACAATTAGACTTTTGGGGAAATTGCAAGTGACTGATTTTGCCTTAATTCAAAACTGTGTTTTAAGGCATGGTGCAAGTGTGATGTGATGAAAAGGCACATGAAGATAAAATAAGCAATTCTCTTTTAAAATTTTGATTGAAGGTGTCTACTTATTTGAAGAAAAAGTCTTCATTTGTTTTCAAATAATGCATGCACTGACATGATTTAGGGTTAAAAATTCCGTTGCTTCAGCCATCATAACTAAAGGTCCAGGCTGGTGCTGACAACAGTTCATCTTAAACACTGATACATTTTCCAGTGGCCATTCTTACTTCAGCCAATTGGAATTAACCACTCTTTCACATTGACCCTAATTAAGTAAGGTCTGACAATGGTTCAATCCACTTCATAATGACAGAAAAGACCCAATCACTGGCAATACAAAAGACAGTATGGATTTTAGAGATGTAAAAAAATACCTCATAGAATTTCAACAAAAATGTTCAAAAAGTATAGAGCAAATACATAGATATATTTAGAACAATGCTTCCACATACATATATAAATACAGCTCCCTCTGCCTGTATGCATTTGTAAAATGAAACCCTTTATGTCTTCCTCCTTCCAGTTCAGCTGAGCCAGTTGCTGAAATGGGGCTGTTTCCAAGTGCAGACAGGGCTGAGGCATGTATTATGGACTAAAACGCTCCATGCTGGTCTCCTGGGGCATATAAGCATTTCAAAACCATTCATAACAGAGCCCAATCTTATGCTGCAGGGCAAATGACTCTGCATCAAATAGCCAGCACAAAGCAGCCAGCCACAGCACATCGTATTACCTCCAGCTGCTCCTCCCCTGTGCTGCTTGTGGAGGAAGTGTGGTCCAAAATCTTATGTGCAGAATCAGACTGTGGAGAAGTTGGCACATTTATATCTTGATCTATGTTACATGCTCCTTAGCTGTAGTGAAAGATCTGGTCAAAAATAGATGATGTCAGTTCAGAAAAGTGCCTGGAAACAGCTCATGTGCTTGTATAAATTTCCTCTTGAGCTGCCCTCCCCCATAAGAGAGGTTTATAGGAAATCCTCATAAAGCCATAATTGTAATCATACACACAAATGGCTCTCTCCAATGCTAACCTCTTTCTCTAGAACTCTCCTAAATGTTAATGTCCGGGCTAAAAATCTATATTAGGCACTGTGACAGCAGGAAGAAATCTGGCAGTCTTACAGTGTCATTTTGTGGAAAATACATTGGAGCTGCTTCTGGAATAAATTTACACGAGAGCAAAGAGGAATTAAATAGAGACGAAAGCACAGATTTGCTTGTGATGATGTGGATGAGGAAAGCAATTGCACAGAATGTTTAGCTGCATGTCTCCCTTCTGTTATTGTGCTTCTGAGTGATCAGCAGATGTCACTGCTGATGGGTGACCCGAAGCCTGTTTCCTTTCTCCAGATCAGAAAAGAAATGTCACAGCATTTCTATTCCTTGGTGGCTTGGGAGGGAAGCAGCAAAATGCCAGAAGTTTCACTGTAAATGGCCATGTATATTCAGCTAATGACAAGAACTTGTGTAGCTAGTGCATTGGAAAATTGATACCTCATGAGCTGATCTTCCTGTATTAAAACTGTCCCTAGAACATTTAAGTAGACCATGTGCAGATATATACATACATATACACACACACATATATATACATGTAAGTTTATAGATGAATGCCCCAGTTCTGTGAAACAGAATGTGCACCTCAGCATGGCATGCTACAGCTGCTTATGAGCTTCTCCTGCTGTCATACATCTTCTGAAATGTTCCAGAATGGCTCAGCCATGCTGAACTCCAACTGCAGAATAGAAAAGATAACTTTTTCACTTCTAAAATAATAACCAAAAAAAAAAAAAAAAAAAAAAAAAAGAGGATGAAATGGCTGTCTGGAAAAAATAATTTCTTTATTTTCTTGACAAAAAGCCAAATACTTGATGTCACAAGTTGATTAAAGCAAATCTTAAAATGCTTGGTGCACACCGAGGTACTCTGCATAGTGGAAGAAAAACTCCCGTGAGTCTGATTCAGAAGAAACTAAAAGCCAGGTAAGCCTATAGTCTATGGCAGAAGAAATACATATGTATATAGATATGTGTGTATACATATGTAGTGTTAAAACTTAAACATGAATGTAACTTTCCAGAAAGCATGGAAAGCCAGGTAGCCAGAGGCTTCACACCACAAGTGTGAGTGGGAAAAAGACTTTGCAAATAGAAGCTTTTTAAACCAGCTCTCCTGTGGCTCTATAACCGCTCTGCTGATCATAGAAAATGCAAGGAAACATCTAAATTATGCCTGACATTAAACTCCCATTTCTGAAATATTTGTGTATTACAACGTGAAGGGATTCAGAGTATTACCATCTCATGTAACAGTCCTTGCAACGCACTAACATCATCTCAGTTTTAAACATTTTCCAATACCTTAAAATACAGAGGGCAAAATGTTCTTCTTTTGATCAGTCTGTAGCAATGTGTAGAAGATGACAGACTTTACAGAGACAGCTCTCCATGTACTGTTTGAGAAATACTTACAAAGATCTTGGCTTATTGCTGTGTTTGTTTATTACTGCATCTCCTGGCAGGTCTGTGGCTGATAGGAGACAGACCACTGTGAAAATTCAGCAAACAGGAGAAGTGATTTTTGAATTTGTGACAAATGCTTGTTACATACAAAACCTGTAGGTTTGGGACTTCTTAGGATTCGGGACAAGAAAAAAAGAAGCAAACCCATAGCAACAAAAAACCTGATCAAACCAAAGAAAACCCTGAAGGTGAGCGGTCTGTAGTAAGCAGTAAGTGCACAGTATTGCAGGAGCCTGCGTTATTGTGGATAAATACCCTCTGGATCTGAGCAATAATCACCTAACAGAATTTGAGTTTGCTCACATTAAGGATTAGACTGCTGTCTGCTTTGTTTGGAAACAATTATGTAACTAGAGAGAGGCAAAGGACTAAAGGCAAAAATTTGAAATTAGCTGTGCCTTAAATCAGTCCTTTAAATAGGCAAAAATCTATTATTACTGATAATGCTTTTATAGCCCTGGAAAATTTATGTGTATGTAACACAGCTGTGCCGAAGTTCTTTCAAGGAGAGGATACATTGTTGTTTGAAGCTGACAGCTCAGAAAATGCGATGATCTAAGCCACAGCAATTAAAGACGGTTCCAGGCCCTTTGTCCGAAGTTTTAAGGCACAGGCTAATGGGTCCGAAGGAGAATATTTCTGAGCCCTTGGAGGCAAAGATGAAGAGAAATCTTTTGGCTAGAAGCTGCCACGACAAGTTCAGATGTTTTAAGCTATTGTAGCCATTGTTCACAGGCTTTAGCACCTTGCCTCAGTGCGATTAAAAAAAAGCAATTCCATTATGGCAATGTAAAAAGTGACACTTTGCTCGCGCATTTTTTGCACTATGATTGAGTGGGGAGCAAAAGCACAATGCCCTAAAATCAGAAGATGCTTCTAAAATCACACAAAAGTGCTATCAAATCTATTAAAAAAAAAAAAAAAAAAGAGAGAGAGTGAAACGAGTCAGCTTAACAAAGCTTTTATGCAACCTGCAGCTTTCTTTTCAGGTCTTGCTGCCCTTGGTTTCTGAAGCACTGGAATTCTGGCTTTCTGTCACACTGTAAGAAAACCAAAATTTGATGATAAGTTCTGTTACATTATGCTATGTTTTTGGGCATTGCTTCAGTTCATTGTAAAAATCCAGACATACAAATATGCAGAACTCAAGAACAATAAAACAGCTTGTATTGGCTGAATGTGAATACTCAGACAAACATGCACGCTATACAGAGGAATGCATTTCTCAGTCAGCTCAAATAAACATCCAGGCTATTCTAAATTTGGGAAAATGTAAGTTCTCATAAAGAAAAATAAAATAATAATAATAAAAAGAGTGCAGATAGTTTCTAAAAATCAGCCAGGCTCTGAATGAAGAAAAATGCAGTAATATATTTAAGATCTCTGGTTTTCCAGAAGTGCTTTGTCTCTAATAACTTAACCTTTATTTTAGTTAGGACTCTTTTGAAGCTTTTTGCACAGAATCATGGACTCGGCGCACAGAGAATCTCTGGAGATTATCTGGTCCCACTCCGTCTTCAAAGTAACACAATCTTCAGGACTCCCCTTCTTTCTTCCAGAACTGAAGAGTTCATCATTACCTTTCTCAAATTCATTTCTAGCAGTCCTAAAACTTTACTTCTGTTATTCTTTTTCCCCAGTATGTAGTACTTGATAGATGTCTGCAAATAGTGTAATTTCTATGTACTGTTCCTCAGCTTAGCCTCAGTTTTTATTTATTTATTTATTTGTGTATGTGTGTGTGTGTGTATGTGTGCTATCTAAACCTAGACTCCTTCTTTTGTCATAAAGTAGAAGATATGAAGAACTCTTGTAGTGTATTCTCACCTGGATTCATTCTTTAATGGAAGGGAAGGGCACCAGGGGAGTAAGCATGGATCCATGACTTCTTGTAACAAATTGAATAGTAACCTTTGTTGTTGTGAATCTTAAGAGAAAGCCTTAAGGGACAGTACAAATCTTGGCTCTTCTTTAACAACCTTACTCCTTTTACTTCATGTTTTGTTCACTAAACCCAATGATACTTTGAGAACCTCCTTTACTATTACTCTTCCACCACAAGGTCTGACAAATAAGGAGTAAAAACTCTTTTCTGTGGAAAATGGGCATTAAATTTGGTGCAGATTTATTGTTCTGAATCTCACACTCATACCACACTCATTACTGTAGTATACGTATGCTTCCCAATAGCATTTTAAAGAACTTGAATAACATCTGTCACACACTTGTCTGCTCCTTGGGTGGGGTAGAGAAGCGTTCTGGTAAAATTTCTGTTTTTATTTTTTTTTTTAACACATATGTTATGAATTACAATTAGTGAGGGCAAGGTCAAAAAAACTTGCCTTACATTTGGGAGATGCTCAGGGCTGTGAATGTTCTTAGTTTATTAGGAATTTATTCCACATTAGTAGTTCAGCTCCTGGAGTCGTCTTTATCCTTGTACAGCACGACCAGTAAATTTATTTTTACAAATAACTAGTTACTGAGGGTTTTTTTGTTTGTTTTGTTTTGTTTTTTAATTGAGGTATGTTGAGTAATTTTCATGGTAATGACAGATCAGGAATCTGTAGGTTCCTTCTGCCTTCACAGAGATGCCATTTTTGTCTGAGGACTGGAAAGCATTTCTTGTCAGTGGTGAGGAGAATGGTGAGTAATACAAGCTTTGTCACTGGAACATGAGACTATCAAATACATGGGATCATTGCAAGAAAAGCAGTAGCACAAATTGGGAATTATGTGCTTCTACTACAGATAATGTAGTAGAGTTTGCCATTTTCCATGGCAAAAAAGCCTTTCTTAAATCATTATCCTGAAAATTTAGGTGATTTTTCTCGTTCTGAGCAACCTGTAGAATCCTTACAATAACAACCACAAAGATAACTATGAATTCAAATGTTAGAAACATAGAATATCCAGAGTCGGAAGAGTCTGACAAGGATCATGGAGTGCAACTCTTGGCTCTACTTAACACCACTTGAAATTCAGTCTTGGAGAGCATTCTCCAAGCACTTTTGAACTCTGGCAGCCTGGGCAGCCCATTCCATGCCCTACCACCCTTTGGGTGAAGAACTTTTTCCTGACACCCAGTCTGACCTTCTGCAGATGCAGCTCCATGCTCTTCCAAAAATATCCCATCCAATGGCTTCCCTCAGTCAGCCATGTGGGTAACCTCATCAGAAAGGAAATTAAGTTCATTAAACGGGACTAAATATGTTAGAAAGATAAAATAGATAAAGAAGATGAAGTATTGTATGCTTGTAGTGGGATAAATGCTTGAAGACACATTTCAGCACATTGTTTCAGATGGAATTCCATAGGCACTGCTATTTCATGCAGGGTTACATTATGAATTGCTGTATTTCAGAAGATAAGCAGCAAAAATAAACACTGAACTATTGCAATTATATTATCCACCAGACAGAGCTAGAGTTTTCTTGCCAACTTGTGTAGTTTGAGCCTACCAATACCACACTCTTCAGTATTAGTAGGAAATTCTGAATTAATCAAATATAGATGTCTAAATGTTGTATGTCTTATCCTGAGCTAATCCTTTATGTTCTTTTTATGTAACTATGAAGAGAGATAATGTATCTCCACACAATAATTTTCTGATTTACACATGAAATTAGTTGCTTTTAGGAGGTGATAAACTCTCCCTGTTGATTGTTTAAAGGAAACCCAGAATGCTACTCCTATGCTTAGATAGCTGTCATTCCTGTGCTTATGTTAGGGCAGATAAATGCTACTTCTGTTTGTTTATTAACTGACCATTGAAGACTTGAAAAAAGTTCAGAAGGTATTTTTATTTTATTTTACTTTTTCCATTAAGGCTCATTTTCAGCTATCTAATTTACTCATGAAGAACTTCACCTCATTTATACATAAAGATATGACCAAATGTTTGGAAGGTGGCTCTCTGTGCCATTACAAATTTTTGGCATTTACGTTATTATCATCTAGATAGCCCATATGATGGATAGTAGAGAACAGCTCATGATATGGTGCACCAAAATAATAGATACCATATGAAAATGAGGTTTCCCCATCGTGTTTTGGTGGCATCACTCCAGAAAGACTCAAAACATTTTAGTAAATTACCTTTTACTCCTGTCATCTCTTTTAGCAAATTTCTCATAATTTCCATGAGACCATGTAGCTCTCAGTCAAATGCTGCAGATAAGCCCAGATGAGAAACCATCTTCTGTGTTCGCTCTGTGGATAGAGGATCATCTGTGCTGCTAAAAAGGCTCAGTTCTATGTTCTGGCATGATTTCAAACTGTTCCAAGTTTAGATTACGAACATCAAATTGACAAGGTTGCAGTTGGCCTTTGCTTACTTCCGCTACAAGCTTACTCGAGGATGGTAAGGGAGGTTGGAGGAGAGAGAGATAATGTCCAAAAGTAGTTTCTCAAGGGTTGAAGTGTGTAGTTTGACATTATTCCAAGCTATGCGTGGATGATTGAGTTTAATTGTAGAGATAGATAGAATAAATACTATGGAATTTGGTAATACTGTAAATTTAAGTGGAGGTGTACAGAAGCAAATATAAACATTCAGTGCAGCAATGCTAACGTGATTCTTTTTTGCATACAAAACAGAATTGCTAAATCTGCTATGCTTCTTTTTGACTTTGTCAGCTCTCTCAAATATTGTTGGCCTTTTAGTGACCAGCCTTCTTCCTTCACAGGGTGTGAGAAAACCAAAAAGTACATGGTCAGTAGCAAGGAATCTTTTTATTAGCCTAACTGCAAGCACTCAGTGGAAACAAATCATGATTGGCATAATGTTGACTTTTACCATTCATTGTGTGGAATTTTTTGGAGGGCAAGAATTTCAGTAAAGGGAAGAACCTGTATGTTTCTGTATCTAAGGTCTGGAAGATGTGATTACTTAATCATAGATCGTGAAGGTTATGCTGCTTTGGTCTTTAAATCTGGGTGATGTCTGTGCTATTGATAACCTTCACTTGTATTTCTTTGCAAAGCTTTTGTGACCTTCCCAATGAATTTATTGAAATCTTCAAAATTGATACCTCTGAGTTATTTCACAGTAGGCACTGACAATGTACTGTGAGACCACTGAGATATGAAAGTGATCTATAAAACACCATGAACTTTGTGAAAGTTAATCTTGCTTTTATCACTGGCAAATTATTTGAGCTGCTTTTGAGCAGTGCCAACAAAAGAGCATTAAAAATCATACCAAAGCAGCTGTTCTAGGCATGACAGGGCCATAATTATAACAGGATTCAGTTTCTGACATGTTTTCTTCTTAAACAGTCAGACTTTGTCCTCATGGTATCAGAAATTTGCAGAAGCAACGGTTCCACTTAAATTACATTTTGTTATTCAATTTAGTTTTGACATTGTCTTCCAGAGATAGACATCCTGGTTTTGTCATTGTTGCTTCCCTTTCCTTACCTCTCCCTCAGAGAATTCTTTTTCTATGGACTCATTTATAGGATTATGGAAGATGTCCAACAAAATCTGAAATCCTTATTACCCAGATCACACATCTGAGCAGGATATTGCTGAGCAAAACTCATTTCTGCTACTGCTGTCACCTCACCGTGGAAATTTAAAAATAACTGTGAATCGATAACACGAACGTATGCATTTTTTCATCTTCTCCTGTGAGATGTTTTCTTATGTTTTGAACCAAATTGGTTTCTATTGATATTGTTCCTTTGTTTTTATGAGGCACTTTGCTACACAAACCACAAGCAATTATTTAACGTTTCCTTTGATCAGAAATCTTGTTAGGCAGTTTAACTGCTATATGTATTCAAATGTATTTTGCTTTAAAAGCGAACCAAAATTTTCCAGGTCCTTAGCAAATACTATGAAGACAGTTGTGTTTGAGACTTATCAGCTGATTTTGCTGTTTTTGTTATAAATGACATTTTGTGCTTTTATTATTATTATTATTATTATTATTTAGTATTTTCAGGCAAAGGCACTGATTTATTTGCTGATAAATTCAGTATTACCCAATGTCTGAAGGTACTGATTGGCTAAAGGCTTTGATAATGGGATATTGAGCTTTCCAGTTATTGATTATTTAACATTTGTCCTTGACCAGAGTGAGTGCAGAAAATCTGGTATCTAAGCTGCCTCACAGACTGTTTGACAACCTCTGCTTATAGCAAAGCACTGCGTTCCTAATTTGAGAGATATGAGCTTCTCCTCCAGACTTGCTTATTAATATTTTGCTTTAGTATACCTTCTAAAGATTTTAAAAGGCCTATACTATACTATACGATACTATACTATACTATACTATACTATACTATACTATACTATACTATACTATACTATACTATACTATACTATACTATACTATACTATACTATACTATACTATACTATACTATACTATACTATACTATACTATACTATACTATACCATACCATACCATACCATACCATACCATACCATACCATACTATACTACATTTTCTGTCATCTTCTGAAAGACACACTTGAGATAGCTGGGGTGAGCAGGAATGAGAAAGTATAAAGGGAAAGCAAGACTAATGAAATAAAGTACATTTAGTTCAGAAATTGACGATTCTTTTTTCTCAGCAGCATATGCTGTGCAGTATTGCTCCTCTTGCTTCAGATGCTGTGGGGCAATTTCAGTTCCATTTAATCCATCAGTGTGTAAACTGCTGTGGGTGATTCTAGGTGCTTCACCAGAAATGACTAAGTAATGTCTTTTAGTGACTTTAATGACTTTGGGGCCAGTTTCAGTTGCTTGTAATGACTCAGCTTATTTCAGTGTTTTTTTTTTTTTTTTCTTTTTCCTCTGTTTCAGTTTCTTGGAAACGAACTAAGATTTTTGAGGGACAACCACGGGGAATGTCATTAAATGACCCCAGATGAGCTACAGAAAGCAAATTACACTTTTTTTTTTCTGTCAGGGACAAACATTTCAGAGCATGTTGTGAGGCAGGGACCCTTGCACTGTTTCTATCCGTCTTCCCATGGGACAGGGCAAGAAATCCATTTTCCACTCTTACCATGTTTTCCATGATCTCTGCATCACCTCAACTACTCACAAAATCTGTAGTGATCTTAAGTGATCCTGCACAAAGCATGACAAATCCAGTGGCAAAATGCAAAAGCATGTCTGAAAATAACCCCACATTTAGAACATTCTCTTATTCTAGCTGAGGGAGTAGATACATATGATTTCTCAGCATTCATTTTGTACTTCTTTAGGTCTGTCCAATCCAAATCAATAGCTGGATGTCTGAAGGATGAGAGCTCAAAATCCACACATTTATCTGCTTTAATGCTATATATTCTTTGATTTGGATTTCACAATTTAAAATAGAGAGTGTAACCATTATAAAGAAAATCGACAAATATGCATCTTACAGAGATTTTCCTATTGCTAGCATACTGCTAGCTTTTCAAATTAAAACAGAGTAAAACCTCTCCTAAACACAAGCTTGAAAATATTTCTGCATCACTAAAAATGCAAAGTTTACTGTTTAGGTGCCTATGATGTTCGAAATATTAATCAATAAAATATTCAGGCAATAGAATTTATTTCTGAGAACCACGTAACATCAAGCAGAAGGAAAGGAATCACTGGTTCAGTCAGTGCCTCTTTGCAATGTTATTTTCAGCTCCAGTAGGAAACAGGACTGCAGCTGTGGGCACAGTCTGACAAGCTGAGGGGCCAAATTATTGTCCCATTTCTGTGGACAGCTTGTGGGATTTGTTCCTCTATTTCTTTGCATTTTCCTCACAGTTAACTTCTTTATTTGCATGGGGTGGATATTATTACAAGGCTCCCCAGAAAAGTCCGGTTGTCACAAAGGTGAAATTGCATTGAACACACAAGAAGAGGAAAAGAAACAGCAACCAAACATTTGTAAAAGGATTCAGAACCGTACTTTTAAAGGCTGTGTCCGTAAAGCTTAACTGCCAGCTTTTCTGAGGGTTAACACATGGTTTGATAAGCGCTTGTGAAAATTCTGCTATTATGGTGCCAAAATGAGAAGTGAATTCTTTGGAAAGTTTGGCTCAATGTAACCCAACTTTGAAGAAAAAAATAGCCTCACAGAAAGCCATCACATTATTTTCTGAAAGCTGCCTTGAGATCAGTTTCTTGGCTGACCTCGAGATGGACAGCAGTATTTTCTACTGAGCATAACACTCTTTGCAGGTTTTTAAACTGAAGTTATTTTGGGAAATAGCAATGTTCTGAGCTTCAGTGTGCCTCAGATTTTCCTCTGTTCTGTGGATGATGGGACACAAAGTCACGTCAGGATTTGCAGGAGATAGCTGTGGGGTGAGGGTCTGGGCACTTCTCTGCTGAGCAGGAGGCTCCACCAGCACACTGAGCTGTGGCCTCACTCCAGTTCAGATTTCCCTTGCAACTGTTCCTGATGCATATGATCCATCTTCCAGAATCACAGGGAGTAGAAAACTCAGCACAGATTTTTGCATTCACCTTCCTAGATACCACGAATATGTGCTCTCTTTTTCGTTTCCCTCAAATGACAAAAGCAACCTTTCAAGTAAATGTTCCCCACCCCTCTGGTTGTCACAGTGAGAAAATAGTGTGACATATGAATATTGGACAGCATGTGGCACAGCTTTGAGTGGAAGTAGATTGTCAGAAAAGCTAAAAACAGAGGAAGGAAGAACGTGAACTTGCTTTATTTGTGACATTTATTATTCCCTGGATGTATTTTTAAAGCTCAGGATTGTGAGTTCCTCCTTTCAGCACACAAAAAAGCAATGTTTGAATTGACTTCCTTAGCCCTGGTGCACTGGGCAGCTTCTGAGCAAGCTGAAGAAATACATCAGATGCAGATGAAGCTAATTTAGAAATCAGGCAGAAAGACACACCAGCTGAATCATCTCCCAGTACACTGGGAGAAAGAGAGCATGCTGAATTTTCTTCAGCGTGGGAATCATTACCCCCTCCATTGATTGGATTCTACACTCATTTGTGGCTAAGCGGACTTGAACTGTTCGAGTCACTCAAATTACAGTGCTGCCAATCACTGGAGTATTGGGTCCACTGGGTGAACAGTGAAAAAAAAAGGGAGCATTGGTTACTTTCAATCAACCAGTGCAGCTGCTGCAGAAGTCTGTTGTTTATATTTACACTTTTCAAAGAAAGAGACTGTGTTTAGTGGTGTGTTGCTACAGCAGCATTTGGCTGCTTGTTGCAACATATAATTAGAGATTTTACAATCTGATGTGCCAGGCAGCGCAACCTCTCCTTAAAATCTGTAAGGTGATAATCACTTTTATTGCTGGAATTTCATTCACAGGACTAGTCAAAAGCTCAAATAGCACTTAGAGAGAAGCGATCTAATCTCCCCTCAGGTCGGTATTCACAACCATGAATTAATTGGGAGAATGAAGGGCAAAAATTTAACTATACATCAAATCCTATCTTGGTCCCTAAATCTGTACGAGAAAAGCAATTTTTGAGTCATGTGCGTTTCTCCAGTTGAAATCATCAGTTGGGGTGTAATTAAGACTGGACTCTCAGAGGAAGATCTTATTTCTTCATAGGGTTCCGTAATTATGCATTAATTGGTTAGTGTTGTGCTTGGAGCACTGAAAGCACAGTGAAAGGCGTTTCTCTTCCCTTCATTTCTGTGTGAAGGTCAAGGAAGTTTTGGAATCATATCTCCTAGTCAAAATTAAATAAACCCATGCTGTGTTTTCAAAGATGGCATACTATACAGCTCCATGCCCACTGCGAAAATTATCCAAATAAGAGTAGTCAATCTACTGCAGTAATCTGGAAATAAGCCTCAAGAGAGGAGGGAAGATATTTTCTCTCCTGTTCTGTCTTTCCACCAAAATGGATATCTAAAAGTATAATAAAATAAATGGCTGACATCTCTGACTTTTTTCACTTTGACAGTAAATAAATTTACCAGTGGTTGGCAGCTTAAAACATTGTAATACAAATGGTATTCTGGATTGCGCTGAGACTCAGTGGTGTTCTAGATGGAGCGTGCAGCCCTGCTGGACCTGGTCCCATAGAGGCTCTGGCATGTCACTGTTGTCCATCCTCCCTGCCATGCCCACAGGGCTCATATGACGTTATTGCTGGGCTTCACACAAGCTAAAGCTCATAAAGCTGAAACTTTGCTTCATATGAAGGCAGTAGTCACAGTCAATGAATTTAACAGATGCAGTGGGTTCTCCTGGTGCAGTCAGGGAGCTTAAGGAATCAGATTATTTTTCAAGATAGAAAGCAGCAAAGTGTTACATGAAACTTTTCTTTTTTTTATGACTGTTTCGCAGGATGGAATTTTAGAGCACACACAGAGGGCTGGAGGTGTTTATTTTAGAATGCTATCCCAGGCCCTGTGGACTGAAAAGAACTGGACAGTGATGGGATATGGGAACTGGGCTACTCTGATATGATGTAAACCAATGAGACAAAGGCTCACAGTTGCTTTTAAAGTTCAAGCACGATGTTGTAATATTTTTTAATAAAATAGTATTGTAATTTGTTATACTAATAAAAATCAAGAAGGAAGGAGAAAAATAAATCTGAGAGAGAGAACAACTGGTTCCTTTAAGGTAGTGTGGTCACCTCAGTTCTTCCGTATTAATAACTCTAAAGAGGAGAATGCCTCTCCTTGTCACATGAATGTATAGATGTAGTCAGAATCATTCTGAAAGGAGTCTTTTGAAGCTCAAATGAAAGAACCAAGTGTGGGACAACCTCTGCATTTGCCATTTTGCTTTTGAGAAAAAGCACGGGGGAAGCTGCATGGCATACAGACAGATACTACCAAGCTGACATCCTCCTCTCACTAATGGGTGAACAATTTTAGTGCCTCCAGTACTGCATCTCATTCCTATGGGACTGTCAGTAGGGAATAATGCAGGAGTGTGGTTATGTATAACCCTGTGTGAAATAGCTCAGCAAATATCTGCTTACCAGAAGAAATACAACCGTATGCATACATCACAGTACAAATGATCAGCTCAGCAGATGAGAGCACACAGTTGCAGGTGATTAGTATTTGGGCAAAACATTTCATTAGGAAAAACCCTTCTGCTTTTGAAAATGCAGTGTTAAATTGCCTAAAACAGTAAATTGATTTGGTCTTAAAAAAATGAAAACCAAAACCAAACCAATCAAGGTTTCAATACTAAAAAGAAACAGTTATAAACTAGGTCATACTGAAACATAAAATAAATAATAATTAGCAATGTTATTCTGGTTTTTAGTTTGCTCCTAAAGAAAAAGCAATTTCTGGTTCACTAAACAAACCCCATCTTGGATGAATGATAATATTTCACTGTCTCTGCCCAAAGTTGGCTTATTTTCTCTTTGAGCCATTCCACAGTAGAGAAGAAGAAAGGGACTGAAGGGCACTAAATGTCTTCATTCAGCTCTTCTGAGCACATTCCCCTCACCCACAGAACAGCTGGAGGCTCAGTGCCAGGGGAAGCCTTTCCCAGCAGCAAAGCTCCTGCAGTCCCTTGGTGAGGACAAGAAACAAATCTCTGCAGAAGTCTTGCTATAAAGCAGGTACTATATTGTAAAGATAGAGTTACATATTTTGGTTTTGCCCCACGTGGATAAATTTTTTTCCCTCCCAGTAGGGTACGGTTTTACTGTACAGCTGCATTTATTTACATGCATTCCTGGAACTGGGAAAAATTCTTTGCCAAGATTTATAGGTTGGTATGTATACAGCAATTTGGCTTCTCGTGATGTTTTATTCCCCACACAAGCCCCTTTCTTATTGGTACGTAAGGTGTTTGTGAGAGCAGTGTTTTGTAGCCTCAGCAGTACTTCAGCATTTCTTGTCCCTCTTCTTCTCTCCTCCTACTAGCTGGGAGCTGTGGGCAAGCACAGGACAGAAGCAGGTGATAAATCAGACCTGCTTTTGAAGCAGGACAAGCAACGAAGTCCTGCAAGTAGAATTCATTTTTACAGATTTAAGGCCATCAGTGCTGTAAGATGTGGTAAAGAGAAATGTACTGGTGGCTGGGGAGAAAGGAGGCAAAGGTGACCAGGAGAGGAGATGATTGTTCAAATTCCTGTTGTTATAGATATGTTTACTATAACAAGGATGGGAACAGCTTTTAGTTACTGAGTGGACATGGTCAAAATGCACATAGCTTTTTCACGAGTGTGTGCATTTTTTTTTGCTAAAGCTAAACACAACTCCGGAAAGAAGCTGTACTTATCCATGAAATGAAGAGTGAAAACACATGATTGTGTCTTCTCTGTTCTGAATGTTGTGTATTCAGTTTCAGAAAGTTCCTCTTTATGTGGCTTTCTGTCAACAACGGGTGGGAAAAGCCAAACTTTTGCCTCTGCTTAGGTGAAACTTCCTCCTGCTCCATCTCCTAGGTGAAGGATGCCTCTTGTAGCTTTGTTTTGAACTCCAGGGAACCTTCTCCCTGTCTCCCTCTTACTGACTTAAAGCTGACAAAAGCTAGATAAACCTTTAAGTTATTTCAGATAATAATTGGCTTATTTTCAGTATACTGGTGATAATGCAAATGTACACAGCAATCCTGCAGCCTTTCAGTACCTAAAGGGAGTCTCTAAATAGCAGGGGACACAACCCTTGGAAAGGGTAGGTAGTAGCAGGACAAGGAGAAATGTTTTTAAGTTAAGTTGAAGAAGTTCTTTATTATGAGAGTGGTGAGGTGTTGGAACAAGTTGCCCAGAGAGGTTGTGGATGCCTTGTCCCTGGAGGTGTTCAAGGCCAGGCTGGACTGGGCCCTGGGCAACCTGGTCTAATATTAAATGTGGAGGTTGGCAGCCCTGCCTGCGGCAGGGGGATTGGAGATTCATGGTCCTTGACGTCCCTTCCAACCCAAGCCATTCTATGATTCTATGACTCTAAGTTTTTTTTAAATTTGAACATGTTGGCAGCATGAGTCATTTAGTGAAGAGTCATTTCTAGCTTTGTCTTTATTTGAGAGTCCTCATCAGGTAGGCAATACTGACTGAGAAACAGTAGCTTGAGTTGACTGAAGGTGCAATTCTGAATTTGGCTGCAGCTTCAGATCTGTCTGGGGAAGATGACTCTGAGAAATTCAGAGCTTTCTGTTCTTAAGGTTTACTCTAGAAATAGTTTCTATAATGTAGTCGCAGTTGAGTAAATTCGAGTTTTGTCTTGAATAAATAGATCTCTGTATTTTTTGTTTTGACAAATTCTGGGAGCTAAATTTCAGACTAACCAATTTTAGTTTCATCTAGCACCTTGTCAACAATTAGTGAGAAATGTTTTCAGAAGGGTTTGAAATCACCCCAGATGCATTTCCTTTGATTTAGATTAAGCCATTTAGTCTAGTGGATAATAGGGCTCCACTTCTAATGGGCTGACCTCCATTTGTCATGTGAATTTCTTGATCTTCTTGCAAATGTCAGACTGTATAAGAATACTTTAAGAGAAACAAATGATACTGCCTATTAAACTAACTCAGGAACATAAAATATCTGCCAGAATTTTTCTCCCAGAATATGGGGGTAGCTGGAATACACAGGGGCAACACTATAGAGGAGCATTTAAAGCCAGCAAGAATAAATTTTTAAAGAACAGTTGCAGTAGTAAAAGGGGAACCCCGTGGTTTGATAAAATCACACAGAGAAAACAAAATCAAAATACCTTCTTTAAAATATATGAAGTGAATCAGAGTCTGTTAGTAACCTTGCTGGGCAGCACTGTTAAATGACTGAGAGATCACTTAATGGTCCATCACATCTTGTTTAATAGACTCATCTGAGGAAGTAGATGGATGCAGGAAGTAGGAGGATGGGCCATGTGCCGGGGCAGTTACTGTAGGGCTCTGATGAGCTGCCTTGGAACTGCCAGTGCAGAATTTCAAGTTTTAAGCTAACACTACTTCAGGTTTACATTGCACCCAAAATCATAAAACTCATCCTAATTGCTCCCAGGTGTTAGATTCTCCAAAGATAATTCATGAAAGGTTGTCCCTACTCCGAAGTCAGACTGTAAGAATGATGAATATTATACAGTAAATAATAAAATGCATTGATGCCCCTGAAGCATCTGGCAAAATTAACTGGATTTTAATTTTCAAGCCATCTGACTGAGCAGCATTCCTGCATTATTACTATTATTCTTTTCTTGTGCAGTTTTATTTCTTTCCCATTCTCTCTTCTGTCTTTATCGACTTTATGTCTTTAGACTATAGGAGCAGCTCCTTATCCATTTTGCTGAGCCTGAAGGTAGATTTTAGCTTCTCTATGTGAAGATGGGCACTGCAGATTGTTTGTAATATGTAGTCTGCTTTGTAGGACAATAGAAATCCAAAGAACAGTATAATTTGTGATGGAACAGAATTGTGCTCTCTTTGAACTGTGTGCATTGCATTTCATATTCTCTTTATGGCCTTTCTCAAAGCACTAATAGAGGTTTCTTTTTGGACTGAAAGGCTATTTAACCTTGGCATTAGGAGTAAATTACTGAACTCCTGTGTAATCTTTCCCATTCTCTCTCTTGAATGGCCAAATGAGTATGATGCTGAACTAGGAATGCCTTAAAGGAGAACAGATTAGAAATTTTTCTTTCAAGCAGTCTTAATGCAAGAAAAACAACAATAGCAGAATAAATGACCCTAAAAGATAAGAAAATACTTTAGCAGCTCAAGTTTGAAAATAATTGAAAACATAAATATTCATCTTTCAAACTTTAACTGTAGGTGTCTGCATCTGAGCTAATTATCTAACTGTTTGGCTGTTGGGAAATCTGGTTAACATGGTCAGCCAAGTTTAAGATGTGAGTAACCTGACAAAATGCAGGTGAGTTCTACAGGAATGAGGTAAAAGCCCTCCAATCTGTGGAGACTGATTGCATTCACTGTATCTCCTAGCCTCAACATAGATTTAATAAACATCTGTATCTGGTCATGCAAAATTGCCTTTTTCTTGTAAGACTGTCCTGAACAGCTTCTGGAAAATTTGAAGTTACAGCATCTAAACAAATGTTTCTGCTTATCCTCCTTTCAGGCAGTATTGTAAGCAGCAAATGTATATAAATCCAAATTTCTACCCACACAAAAATCATATTTTCCAGGAAATGTTGCACTGGTATCTGGTAATCACGAACATTAAATGCCTGCGTATGTGTTTCTCCCAGTTCTGGGCAAAGCACTGAGCAAAACCAAGTTACAGCACATAATCACCATCCATCTGAGAGTGTTTCTTCAGCTTCATTAGTGGGAATTAATCCTCAGAACATGAGATCTCCTCTTGCTTTCAGTGCCTCTTAGACATCATGGGAAGTAGGAAAGCTTTGGTCCTCCTTCAAGAGCAGTGAAAGTCAGTCCTATATGTGTTACTACTGACATCCTGAAATTAGAACAAGTTTCTTTCACTATTCTGGTGAATGTTCTGTTGTGCTGGCAATGCTGCAGGAGTGCTAGCCTGCTGGTGAAAAGCCACCAGGACACTTCTGGGTGATGGCTGCAGGTGTCTGTTTTAACCCTTCCCACCAGAATGTGTGGAGCCAACCAAAGCCTGGAGCTGAAGCTGGTGGGTGCCTCACCTCTGCCTTGCACTGTTCTGCTGCTACAGGAGGATACTGCAGCTTCCTATCAGCTAGACATGGGTGTGCAAAGAAAGTAGGTACTTGTTTAAAATTTGCATCACTTCTTTTTCTTCCCATCTTAGTTACTTGAACAATAAAATTTTAAAAACAAGTATGTTTTACAGTTTTATCCCTATCCCAATAGGCCAGTGTAGCTCATACAAGATTAAGATGAAAAGGACATCTAAAATTTAGACTTTAGAGTGGAAAACAATATTAAGAAATGTCAAATTAAAGTAAGAGATAGAGATAAAGTCTTTCATATGATACAGTCCAGGACAAGGGCTGCCTGCAGGGGCTACTTTAACCCCAAATAGTCAAATTGTTTGAGGCAGCGTAAAATGAAAGCATAATTTTTTTCCTTTTTTTTTTTCCTTTCCTTTTCTTTTCTTTTCTTTTCTTTTCTTTTCTTTTCTTTTCTTTTCTTTTCTTTTCTTTTCTTTTCTTTTCTTTTCTTTTCTTTTCTTTTCTTTTCTTTTCTTTTCTTTTCTTTTCTTTTCTTTTCTTTTCTTTTCTTTTCTTTTCTTTTCTTTTCTTTTCTTTTCTTTTCTTTTCTTTTCTTTTCTTTTCTTTTCTTTTCTTTTCTTTTCTTTCCTTTCCTTTCCTTTCCTTTCCTTTCCTTTCCTTTCCTTTCCTTTCCTTTCCTTTCCTTTCCTTTCCTTTCCTTTCCTTTCCTTTCCTTTCCTTTCCTTTCCTTTCCTTTCCTTTCCTTTCCTTTCCTTTCCTTTCCTTTCCTTTCCTTTCCTTTCCTTTCCTTTCCTTTCCTTTCCTTTCCTTTCCTTTCCTTTCCTTTCCTTTCCTTTCCTTTCCTTTCCTTTTCTTTTCTTTTCCTTTCCTTTTTTTTTTTTTTTTTCTTTTTTGATAGAATAGATAAACTCAGTATGAACCAACTATAAGTCACTGAATACCACCAAGGCAACTTTTTGTCTCTGGACCTAGCTTTGACAATTGTAGTCTTCAGAGACATTTTGATTGTTCTTTGTTCTTCTATGAGAAGATGAAAAAGGAAAATGGAAACTCCCACTAACCACTTCAGAAGTGGCCTGGCAAGAAAATCCATTAACTTCTCTTATCTCTATACTGGAATCAGATACATTCATGAGAATTACTGTTCCGTGTGTATAGCAGTGGTTCAGTCACAGGCACCAGAGGATTGTAACAGAATCACAGAATCATAGGGGTTGGAAGGGACCTCCAGAGATCATTGAGTCCAACCCCATAGTATAGAAGAGTGAGGAAGGCAAAAATTGGGATGAAGTTAAAATTCAGCGTAAGTGCTGAATAACCACTTAGGTCTCATCTTATGTTAATAAACATGCCAACAAGAATGTGTGGTTTAGCCAAAGGTGGTGTTGCCACGTGGATTAATACCCCCTGCTTTCTCCTGCGTGTCTTCATGCTCTTCTTTGTTTGGATACAGCCTGATTGCATGAAGATGCAGATGGCAAATCTGACTTGATCTGGATGAAAAATTTTGGTGGGAGAATGGATTTGGGTCTTGATTCTCAGCTGGATCTGAGCTGCTGTGGCTCAAGGCAAAACTACAAGAATGATGGTGTTGGCACTTCTGCCCTGTAGCTTAGGTTTAGGAGAAGAGTGAGAAACTCTTCTCTCTTAGTAGGACTTTGGATTGGCTAAAGCTAACTACAAAACTGCACCTGGGTAATATGTTTTGGGAGAGGAGAAACTCATGCAATTTACAGTACATGTGTTTGGCACGTAACTTTAGTGGAAGTGGTTTAGAAGGCGTGGTGAAGAAGTGACTGCTTCTTCCTTTGTTAACTGGAGAGTCTTTGCTGCCAAATCTGATGTCACTACTCACCCAGAGATGATATTTTCTACCTGCATGGGGCAGCACAATGAAGCCTGATGTGAAATCTGTAGTATTTTGAGTAGTTATTTTTAATTCTTGACATTCTGGAAGCTTAAAATCTATTAACTACTTTCCTTCTCCATAACAAATTAGACTGAGAATGTACAAATATTTAGAAACCTACTGAATAATATATGCCAGTGCCAGTGGGATAGAAGAAAAAATGACTGAAATTACGAGATGCAAACATGATGTTAATTTCCATTATTTCCCTTTTATGTACTATTTCCTTTAAGGCTGAGGAAAGGAAATATTCTGAAAACATATTCCAGTCCCCTCAACCCACTATTCCATTTGTCATTTACCTATGCAAATGCATTGGAACGTCTGTGCTGTGGACTTCTTGTAGCCTGCTGAGGATCACCTACTTGGTAGATGGTAGATGGGTGGCCGGATAGAGTAGGGAGTGCCTTCCATTCCACTGACAGGAAAAGCTACAGCATGAACTGTTACAAGGCATCAGATAATGTGATACCTGCTGGAAGGGTGCCTTCTGAACTTTGAGAAAAGAACTTTGCAATTGAAGCACGTCCTCACCTACCTGACATAAACCCATGGGAAGACTTCTTTCCCTGGTTTCTCGTGACTGCGACTCAGTGTAGTATCTTTTCTAGTTCTTAGGTGGCTTCTTTTGATGAGTGGCACAAATATTACTACAGCTGTCAGCCAAGCTTGGTGTGAAAAGCTATATCGATCGTGAATTTTCATTTGACATAGGTTTCCCAAATGACCTTGGGTTCTGTAATGACCTTAAGTAGCTTATGGACATAGGGTTGGGCTTAATTATGAACAAATATAGCTTTTCTTTTCTTTTTTCCTGGGCAGTCTTCTGACTTGTATATAAAGGAACCATCCTTTCACTAAACAGAAATAATGATATTCCTTTTTGCTCTCTATCCTTCATCTTTCAGTACAAGCACATCTCCCACATGAGAAGTTATTTATTTCCTTCTGGTGATCTTGGTGTTTGTCCCTGGCACGATTTCTGCTGCTGCTGGCTAACTAGGTGAATTCTGCTCTTTCACCACGAGGTGAACCTGACCCACTTGGAGGTGGAGGTACAAGATTGGAGCTACACTGTAGGGCCTCTAGAAGGTGATTCTTTGTCACCTCAGAGCTTCCTGGAGAAGCGGAGGTGACATCTGGAGAAAAGGATTCAGCATCTCTGTTGCTCTCATCTTGAGAGACTTTCAGTTTACCAGCTTTCAATTTTCCATCTGTTTTTCCAGTGGTATTCAACGCACCAATTTTGGTAGAGATATCTGTCAGAATGTCAGAGATATCTGTTACACATTATAACCTTGCACTTTTTTTCTGTGTGCATCTGCCTTACTCAGAAAATCTTAACAGGTTTAACAACCACGAATTAATAGAATTTAGTAGATTTTAAAAATACCACAAACTCACAACAACACTTATTGGATGATACTACCATCTTTCAGTGTTCAGTGAGGTATTATTTTTGTTGTAAGTTGCTACACATACAGAAGCCAGGATTTTTTCCCCAAAGGAGGTAGGAGACATTCGTTCTGATGTTCATGTGTCAAAAAATATAGACCTCCCTGTCTTTTTCAGGGGAATTATTCTGTGCCTTGTGGTTCACTGAGCTCAGGTACAGGAGGGGTGGTTGTTTTTCTTCCTCTCTTGTGGCTGGAACTGCAGCCTGAAGGCAGTTCCTGAGCTCAGGAGTGCTAATCTCTTACTGGCAGCTCCAAGCCATTAGGGAAGAAATGTCCTAATTTACAGGACTTGGGGAAGCCTGTTGCCATCAGGATAATTAATTGCAGCTATGAGAAAAGACATTCATTAATAAGGATACCTTCACATATTAATTACCAGATTATAGACTATTTGTATTTTCTGGGGTATGGCATACTTATAGTTGCAGTTAAAACAAATAGAATCCGGAATATCAGAAGTTGTTGGTATGCTGGTTAAAAGCCAAAGCACTGCATGGAAAAAGTAGGTTTTTTACATGAGAAAAAAAGGCTCTTCTTGTTTTTCTTTTTCATAATGGAACATTCACCACTGGACAGAGAATTTTTTTGAGTGTGCTGTGCAAAATTCTTCCTAAACTCAATTTGTAGTCTGCGGGGGTTGGAAAGCATTTCTAATGAGAAAGAAAATTAGTGCCATTAAAAGAGAAGCATTGGAAAGGGCTGCTCAAAGTTTTGGTAGCTGCAGTTATCCCTGTAGGCATTTCTGTTAATAAAACGTACTTGCGTTGCATTGCTTTCATTGCCAGGGCAGCCTGGAACTCTCAGTGATGCTGCTCAGCTGAACACTTCTCTCATCCTTACAAAAGATGTGACTCTTCCTCTCAATTATCCTATTCAGAACTGCAATGCAAGACATATAACCCAGCTGCGGTAATACAGAATCTGTGCCATGTCATTTGGCACAGCTCCTGTGACCATCAGTGTCATAGGAGTTCCAGGTTGGATATTAAAAATGTTATTCCCAGAAAGAGTGGTGAGAAATTGGAACAGGCTGCCCAGGTAAATGCTGGTGGAGTCTCTGGCCTTAGATGTGTTCAAGAAACATAAAAATGGCACTGAGAGACATGGTTAGTAGGCATAGTGGTGATGGGTTGGTGGTTGGACTACATGGTCTTAGAAATCTTTCCCAACCTTAGTGATTATATGATTCTGTGACTGAATGTTCACCAGAGCTTCAGGCAAGAACATAACCAACGGGAAATATGGGCAGATGGATCAGTCTTAGAAATTTACTAACGAAATTTGCAGATTATACTAATTTGTGAGAAATAAAAATACAAGTGAGAAAAAAAAATGTTAAAATACAACTGGTTTCTAAAGAAAATTACTACTAATAAAGGCCTTGGGAGAAAATATACAGGCTGAAAATAGATCATGAGCTTAAGATAAAATGTAAGTACATACATATACAAAAAGTGAAAGAGTTCAGATGGGAAAAGTTCAGATGAAGGGGAAGCCCAAGATGCAGCCTTGAAACTGCAAGTAGCAGAGAAATCTAGACGTGACAATGAACAGCAAACTAGACATGACTTTACTTCTCATTTATATATTATGTGGTATGGTAATAAAAGAGATGTGAACTACCTTTAGGCTATGTAGATATGAGGGAGAAGGGAGAGTTTCTTTCCACATGTGATGAGACAGTGACTATTTCATTATGCTCTGAGCATCCTGTAACCAAAAATACACTGTCAGAATGGAATGTGAGGAGAGAAAACTGACAAAAATAATGAACAAAGAGAACCAAACATAACAAGCTTGACTGAATCATAATTAAATGAGTTTCAGACATGGAAGGAGTTAAGTGCTGAGAAGGGATGTGATGAGAAGTAATGACATGAAATTAAAGAAGGAAAAATTAGATGTAATATTATGAATAATTTGAATTGAACAGACTGAGCAGTTGTGGGTAGAAGGGAGATTTTGGCCAAACACACCAGGGAAAACCCTCATTTTTACACATTTTTAATGTCCACAGAACAGACGGAGTCAGGCTTTTAATGTCTCACTTAAAAGATGCCTGCAGATGGTGTTTTTTCATGCATTTGAAAAAAGAATTTCTACATTTTGATTATGTTGTCATTAGCAGTAGCCTTACTCAGTAATTAGGAAGCCGGTTCCTAGCGTGTGTGTGAGAGAGATACTGAGAAAGGAGGATGCTATCTCTTTGTTTCCACAGGGCTATAAATAATGCAACCAGCACATCATGGAAGCAGCAGAAGAAATTCAAACAATAACTATGCTAACTGGAAATATCTTATTGTTCAGTGAAAAACAGCTGATCTTCATCACAATAGGCCACTTTAATTGCCAGTGCTGGCAGTGGCCAAGAAAGGAAAGGAAATTCCATGAGAGAAGGGTTTTCCCGGCAGTAAATACAATCTCTTTGCTAGGTAAATAACTCTGTCTTAACACCGATTTAGACATAAAGGTGCATGTAGCAGGGTATTTCAGGTGAGTTTTTCTTTTATTCTTAGGTAGCTGATTAAAACAGGGGACAATAAACCAGAAACCATGCAATCTGTGTTGTGTTGTTGGAGGAAAAGACAAGAACATGGCAGAGGGCTGCAAAAGTGTTTTCTCTCTGGAAAACAGTTGCTGCTTCTCCTGCTGTGTGCTTAGCCAGAAGTGGCCAAGAGCCAGAGCTTCCCGCCACCCATTCCTTCCCCTGAGCAAACCTCTTGGCTCTCAGAAATGAAAAAAGCAAAGTAAAACCAACCCCTTGGCTCTCATGGAAATTGAAATGACGAGTTCCTCTCCATGACATGTTTGTTTCAAGCTGCAGATTGTGCATGTGTGATTGCTGGTATCATCATTCTCAGCTTAAAGACATAACACATTTTACAGCAGGTAAGAATCTGTGTCTCTTACACCCCATGTTAAATATGTAGTTACACTGCTAAATATCTCCAGTATGATGAAACGTGTACAGTGCTCTGCCCAGAACACTTCCCCTCATTCAGGGGATGAGCTTGAGCCACACAGCTTCTGCTGGGACCTCTCTGAGCTGTGAGTCTTCAGACAAGATGCCAAATGTGCCTACAGATACCTGAGCTACAAGCAAGAAATCATTGGAGTGTGCAAGCTGCTCTCTATGCTACCTCTTACAGAATTGCTGTGGTCCTTTCTGAACACTGTCATTGCTTTCTTGCTATCTTCCTCTCAATATATGAAACAGCTGCTGACAAGGATCTCTATACTTCCTCCTCTAACCTTTTTACCTTTCAATTCACCAGATCCCACCAGTAGTTTTTTAATCTTTTTCATCAAATTCAAAAACCTGTCTTCACGTTGTCTGGGCTATCTATAACGTGACCCATGCATCTCTATTTTAATTTGCTTGAAAATTCTATTTCTTTCTGGCTTTCCATTATCATCCTTGTTCTCTCACCCTGCTCCTCACTTCATCTACTTTTTTTCTATTTTTAGGTTTCGAATTTCTTTCTCATCAAAACCCATTTTTTGAACTGATCAGAGAAATCTCTTCCCCCTTAAAGTCTTTCCTTTAATTGATCTCACATGTAGTTATCTGAGATTTTTCTACGCTTTTCCAGTCGAAGCCATTTGTATTATGGGCTTCTTACAAACCTCATTCTCTGGAGGAAAATAACAGTTTTTCCTCCATTTCTGAGTTTAATACTGATTTGGCTGCAACTCGTTCAGGGGAAGAAACCTTTGACAAGATGAAGTTTGGCCATAGAGAGGAAAAAAAGAGCAGACTGTGCCAAAGCATAAACAGAATGGTGGAATTTCCCAGCATTTTTCATGGGCTACTGGTTGGACCAAGAACTGAATGTCTGGATTTTATAGTACTGTCCACTCCCCAAGTAGACACATATTGGGTGTATAATCTGAACATGTATTGGTTCCTCATCTGAAAAGCCTCAAATAATTGTGCTGGAGAGAAGCCTTGTTTTAATTTGAACTTTTAACCCTGTGGGTTTGGGAAGCAGCAGTCAGCCACTGTAAAATTGGTCGATTGCTTTCTCTCACTGAAGAAATCAATGGTATTTTAAGAGTAAACTGCTCTGAACATAGGTGTTGCAGCATGAATCTTTTTCTGGTTTTTTTTTGCTTGAGTTGCCACAGCAACATAAAATTTCCTTTTCCCCACATTAGCTTCCCTAAAATATACTTCACAAATTGCCTTTGAAAAACCCCCTTCATATCATGCTGACAAACTGTGCTGTTTGCTCCTCGAGCATTTGGTCTTCTGAGGAGTTAGGAATGTCAGCAAAGCTACCTGATGTGCAAAGAATGCAGATTGTACAAATCCAGCCTCAAGAAATGGGATGGAGACAACAGGCTGAAGTTGGATTATTTGGTGTCCCCAGGAGGAGAGGGGCTGAGCAGAACCCACAGATGTTCTGGCAGTGCTTCACAGAGACTGGTGTAAGCTGGGCTGTGGCAGCCTGCCCATTTCCAGCATTCAGAAGACAAGCAGTGACCTACTAGATAAATGGTGTGTGTGTGTGTTGGGGGGTTGGAGGGGAAGTGTGCTTTAAGAAGGGTTTCTTTCATGCTTTCTCTCTTACACCTTTGCAAGAGCAGTAGCAGCTCTAGTGGGCTTTGAATCAAACATCAAGTGCGTATATGTTATTCTGTGAGAGAAGGAATATTTGAAAAGATCGAGGAAAAGAGGAATTTGTCTTAGCCGCTCCTCATTGGAGGAGTTATTAGATTTAGAGTGCATGCTAAAACCATTTTAATTTGTAAGGTTTCAGGATAGATTCATAAGAAAAACACTTCTGATCTGTTGAAAAAAAAATTCAACACCTGCAGGTAGTTTCATGTTTCTTAACAGTGTTATTTCTGGCGCTCCTCATTGTGAGGTGGATCATCAGAGATGAGAACAATTCAGCACCTTGCCAGCTGAAAGGTGCACATTTAACAGTGATGGCTATGCTACACACTGATGCGGTTTATCTACAAGCACATAAATACACACACACACACAAATCATTGCTCTTTTTAAGTGGTAGCATAGACAGAGTTGACTATTGGACCTCAGTGAACTTTTCTGCCCACCTTTTTGATAAGGACCCTCTTCATCTTCAGATTAGATGAGAATTTCATGGTGAATAGAAGGAACGGTGAATGACCAAGGCAGTTTTGTAAAGTAACAATTATCATGTCTGAGGAGCTTTTAACAGCTTGTGGTTGTGACTATTTTTGAACCACAGAAACTAAATAAAGACTAGTTTGGCCTTGATAAAAGGTAGACATGCTGACTTTGAGCAGTAATGGGAACCACAAAATGCACCAAATCCCCTGTACAGAAATCTTGGCAAATAAAATCGACCTTTCCTACTACTGCTGTTATTTCTGCTTACCTTCTAACAAAGCTGTACATTATTATATCCAGAAGTAGTAAGGACAGGGAAAGAAAGGTTGATTTTGTTCTCATTGGTGATAAATACAACACTTAATAGATGACAAATTAGGGAATATTGAAATCTCTGGAGGCCTAATCAAATGTGAATCAAGTCAGTAAGCATGGGATAAAGTGCCAGCTGGTGTATTACATTCCTATGCCAGCTGGTGTTTCATCCTTAAAATGATTGTGATCAGTTTTAATGCAACTAATACTTCTATTTAAATAATAAAATAAAATAAAAAATAAAATAAAATAAAATAAAATCAACCCCAAAGCACAGATTTTAGTGTATTAAGTGCTTTGTGGAAAAGTACTGTAAGATTCAGTAGAAGTGGAATTGAAAAGCATTTAGCTTACCCCAAAGAAATGAAGAGACAATTACGGCATCAGTCTGGTACCTGAATTTCTGTGGAACTTCATCCTTGTGCCATAACAAGTTAATTTTGATGGAAGCCAGCATGGAAGCAAATATTCAGGATGGAGAAATTCTATTAAGCAATTTTCTATCATCTTTTTTTTTATTTTTTTAATTTATTTTTTTTTTTTTTCCCTCAAGGGAAATAGATTTCCAGACATTTATGATTGTCGTATATTCTTACTATATAATTCTGGCATATTTAAAGTTACAGAAAAATTGGTATAATATTGGATAATATCTTGTGTGGTAAAAGGCCTCTAAACACAGGTGCACCCACCTACACTTACGTCACTCTGAAAGTAATTCCTCCTATTTATTTCCATGGACTACATGGACTACAACAGATAAAAAGAGCACAGTAACACATTTTGAAAGTTCTCAGCTACAAAATACTATTTTTTGACACAGTCACCACCATTAGATATGCATTTTCATCAGAGATGAATGAGAGCCTGCAAGCCACATTCACAAAAATCTTCACCACTGGAGGTGACCCGTTGTTGCTGCCTCCACTGCTGAAATGCACCACCCACTGATTCACTGTGCTCGCATCCTTAGTCTTCATAAATGTTCAGCAAGTATTGATGAATGTCAACCAGTGCTGTTTTTTCCACATGAAGGAATTCATTTCTATCCCTTTGCTTCATACACACTTCCATGTCAAATGCCACAGTGTCAGACAGCCCCTCTGCTGCCATCTATTGCACAGCAGCAAAATGTAGCAGAATACTGTTGGGGAGGTTCAGCCTCTATTGCCTTACCGCCAACATCCACCTCTGCCGTTGTGGGCCAACACAATAAAATAGGATGCATTACTTTCAGAGCAGCTCTCGTGTACGTATGCCCAGTCTTTCAGTCTAACACTCACCTAACTGCTCTTCCTTTGTTGCTGTATTGTGATCTATGAAAATGGATGTGCTACACGTGTAACATTTGTAATGGAACAAAAGCTATCATTTACTGTGAAAGTAGATGAACAGTCCTATGGAAACAGAAATGGATATTGTGTCAGATTCATGCACTACAGGAATGAAGGAAGTTTTTCTTTATGATCTGTTATGAAAAGCCAGTTTCAGCCCTTAGCAAGATGTTTTCCTGGTTCCTTTAATCACTGACTTGCTTATTTTTAGCTTCTCTGAAAAGAATGAGATTTCCAATGCAAACTTTCCTGCTCTTCTTTCTATGCTATGCTAAATTATTTCAGAGCTGTTCTTTTACATGGAGCCATACAGTTACCTGCTCTGTCCCAAACACATTGTGAATCTGAGTTACCAATTCTTCATTCTCCGAAACCCCATCTAAGTCACACAGAACCTCACAGATGTTAATAGGTTTGACCTAGAATTTCAGGAGCCAAGAGTGGAAAATTACTATCATTAGAATCTCTTGAAAAACACATACCTCATTTCAGAACAATGAAAACATTTTTATTATTTTGCAATTGACCAGAAAGGGAAAGAATGATGAATGCATTTCAGTGATCTTTGGGACCTTTACTTTGTTCCAACATTTAAAGTTGTCTTATTCTGTTAGTAAGAAATAAATTACCAAAATGCACTTACATAAAAGCATTTACACATGACTATTCAGTCAAATAGATCTCCAACTCTTCCACTTGAAGGAGGCCTCTCTATTGCTTAAATCCTACATGCTAATAATGTGATTTATGTTGCTCAACACAAACAGGATGTAATCCTGTCAGCTTTCTAGTCAGTATCAGAAAATCACACTGACATGTTCTGGGTGGCGTAAACAGAAAATGCAGCATAAATGGCAGAGCTATTCCATGTAGAATGTCAAATCAAAAGAAGTATTTTTACACCTATTTAAAATACAGAATGATAATAATGACTCCCTTCAAGGATTTTTGACAAACATTGATTTATTATTTTTCACAAGATACATATAGAGCCACCCTCTCCAGTTCTGACCAACACCAACAAGGAAGGCTGCTCACAGAGGCTGCTCTTCAAAGAGGTGAAGTTACTCTAATTACATACTCAAAAAGAGAAAGCTGCATAAAACAATGTTGTTATAAAATGATAACCACAAAATAACAACAGGTTTTTCTTAAACTCCAGAAAATAACTTCTGACTCTCCTCCAAGTGTCGTGTCCATAGGACAAAAACATTAGTTTCTGACAGTGCAGAATGTGGGATTCTACTGGCATTTTGAATGAAAGGCTTGACACACTGAAGTGCCTTTTGACAGAGTATTAGAGGAGAAGCTAAAAAAAATAAATGCAGCAGGTTGTCTAAATTATCCCTGGATTATTTCAGTATTCATTAAGATGATTCTAAAATGATGCAGTGGTATAGAAGTGGATGTAGTTTCTTGTTTTCTGAAGTCATCTTAAAACTTCTCAGAGGAAACAAAACCGAGTGAGATAGCGAGACAGCACTGGAGCACCATGAGTTTTTACAACACAGCATCCATTATACATGAGTAAAATACCAGTCGCAGAGCTGCAATCATGGTAGGCATGACTGCTTCATTTTTAAACTCATATTTCATTTATTCATTTCACTTTTTCATTCCAAGACCCTGAGCCTACACACATTTCTATGCAAGTATAAATATGCACCTGAATAGTTATAGTGACTTCAGAAAAGATTACTCATAGGCTTGGGTCAGAGTGACTGAAGGACTGTGTAGAGGAAATGGACCTGGGGATATTGATTGATGCTCAGCAGAACATGAGCCGACAGTGTGCCCAGGTGGTCAAGAAGGCCAACGCATCCTGGCTTGCATCAGAAACAGTGTTGCCAGCAGGAACAGGGAAATGATTGTCCCCTATATACTTGGCACTGGTGAGGCTGCACCTCGAGTTCTGTGTCCAGTTTTGGGTCCCTCGGTGCATGAAAGACATTGAGACCCTGGAACATGTTCAAAGAAGGGCAACAAGGCTGGTGAGGGGTCTGGAGCACAGGCCATATGAGGAGCAGCTGAAGGAGATGGGATTGTTCAGTCTGGAGAAGAGGAGGCTCAGGGGAGACCTTATTGCACTCTACAATGACCTGAATGGAGATTGTAGTGAGCTGGAGGTCGATCTCTTCTCTCATGTAACTGGTGGTAGGACTAGAGGGAATGTTTTCAAGCTGTGCCAGGGGAGATTCAGGCTGGACGTTAGGAAATACTGCTTCTCTGAAAGAGTGGTCAGGCAGTTGAATGGGCTGCCCAAGGACGTGGTGGAGTCACTGAGCCTGGGGGTGTTCAAGGAACATTTGGATGTTGTGTTGAGGGACATGACTTAGTGAGAACTATTGGTGATGGGTGAATGGTTGGACTGGGTGATTTTGTGGGTCTTTTCCAACCTTGGTGATTCTATGACTCTATGAAATTAAAAAATTAAAGCACAAGGGTAGAGTGTTTACAGGACCAAGTCCAAAAGCTGTAGATAGCTGAGCTGGGAAAACTGACAGTACTAGAGTGATGTAAACACTTAAATGCAGAAGCAGAAATGTAGACTACAGCATTTCTTTCCATAACCCTTTGAGAATTTTTTAGTTCCATTCCCTTTTCCATGCTGCAAAATGGATGCAGGATGAAAGTTTAGGTCTTTATCCTTGGATAGGGGTGAAATACTACTACTGCTTGCATAGGTGCTTTTATGAATTCTTGTTTTTCTTCTCTAATAAGATTTGTATTTGTTCATAAGTGTATTTTCTCCATGCAAGTAAGTTTAATTATTACATGTATTAGAAAACTGAAGTTTACCCTGTAGTTTGACATTCCTTGTGTTCCCCCACCATCAATTAAAATGTACATTAAAGATCATACAGGAAGCTCAGCATCCGAAAATGCACAACGCAACCTGACAACCAACTGACCATCAATGGATGCTATGTGCCATTGCATTCACTTTGTCTCCCCTGTGCTCACTTATGTTAACAAGTAGTAATGATATTAAGACTAGCTTGGCAAGGCTGTCCTTTCTGCAATTTATTGTATAAATGTTTATTAAGAGAGAGATGAAATATTTTGTGTTATTAAGTCCCAAAGCCTCCATCACTGTCAAGCAAACAACAAATGCTTGGAGAGAATTTGTTACACTGGGATTTTCTCTATTGCAGTAGGGTTCTGCTTTGACCCATAATAGTAGAGTGGCAACCTCTGAAAGCAGTGGAGTCTTACATTGTTTCAGTCATCTTAATTGCTGGAACATGTGTTTGGTTTCAGATCAGTTACTATAAGGAGTAAATGTCACAAGAAAATTGATATACACAACAATTTATTTCCTTAGACATCTGTAAAATACTACATGCTTTGCAGATTCAGATGTAACATTTGGCTCATATTAGGACTGGAAAGCCAAGGTGTAACAGGCATTGGTTCATTTGTTCAATAATTTTTTCCATGCAATGAATCCTCCTTATCTTTCATTAACTGCCAATCAGGTCCTCCAGCTGCCACGTGCCAAAATATATTATTTGTTATTAGCATTAGTGTTACTGTTAAAACTCAGACTGAGACATGAAGGAAAATGTCCTTTCCCAGAAGAGTATATTTTTACTTCTTCCTGATGGAAAAACTATATAAGAGAGCATGCTTACATTTCAAAGATATGTGAAGTGCTGTGAGAATGATCAAACTGAAGTTCAATCAGCAAAAGCCTGCTATGCACAATGCAATGTGAATATGCTTACTCTAAAGAACTGAGAGTTTGGCACATAATGTGCATATTAAAATCTCTTCAATACTCCAGAAGAGGTTGTTATTTAACATAACTTTACAGAAATTAGAGCAGAAGGAAGGTTTACTGTGCAATTGTTTTCCAATAGGATTAGAATGGTTTTAACTTTCACAGGCTGCTTCCCTCATTGATGAAAAAAGGGGAGTCTGGAGGCAAAGAACAGGCACCATATCATGTAAGAAGACATTTCTATCACCCCTGCCTCCTGCTTGCTGCAGATACTTCTCTCTCTCCATTTCAGACAAGCACATTAGCATCAGTGTGTAGGAAGCCAGGCATGTAGCAGTGATTTGATCTGAAGTGCTGAGTGCTACATCTTGGGATATATGCTAGATAGGGGCCCCAGCAGCAGTGAGATGTGGCTGCAACTGGAGACAATTCACCTGCATCACCCTTTGAATGGGGGACACTGTGCTGTATGCACAAGGACAAAGCACAGGACTGAGGGAGGTGTTTGGATTGTCCCTGATGTCCGTACCACAGTCTTGCCCCATAACTGGCCCGCAGTAGCCTTGCTCCTGGCTGTCTGCTTGGTCCTGCTGGGTACCTGCCTATAGTTCCCACTCCTTGACCTGCTCTGAGAACAAGCTGAAAAGGGCTGCTGAATCTAGCACAGAGTTGCTTCTATGTGAAAGACAGGAGGGGTTAAGACTGAACCCTGTAGTAGAGTCAAGGCTCAGTGCAGCAAAGGAAAAGTCACTTTAAGAAAAGCCTGGGGCAACCATTCACATGCAAAAATGAAAGTGAGGCTGAGCTAATCTTTTCTTCTGGTCAATTCCACTTCTCCAAGGTAGAATAATTAGAATTGGCAGCCCTATGTACTCTGTGGGAGGAAACCGATAAATTTCTTGGAACAGAAAGTTCTGTTTTATTGTCGTATTGCGTTAACCAACTCCACTCTTTGAAAAACAAAAAGAAGGATGTAATTACTTTGAATGTCAAAAATAAGGTAGAGGTGGTAGCAGTAGATGTTTCTGTTGTGAATTTCTCTGACAGTTCTGTTTTCTGCTGTAAGTACTGGGTAAAGAAGAGGAGGGGCAGAGGGGAGAGAATCTTACATTTAGGTGCCCCTTATAAATCTTAGATACTCTTCTTTGTGCGTGTTTCCATGTTTAACAAACTGACTCATTCATCAGAGTTCTGCAGTGAGAATGGGAAGGAAAAATCATTTAACAAACACAAGGGAGAATCGGAATCAATGGCAACACACAAGAAGAAATGATTACTCACTGCTTTTATGCCTGAAGTTTCTAGCTGCATTTGGCTTTTGGAAATTTGGACCAAAACCCCACACTCTGAATGTTGTACATTATTTCATGGAGCCTCTCAACTCCTTTTTGCTTTATTAGAATTTTAAAAACTGGGAAGGATAGAGATATGCAGTGTTCTAGAAAAATCTGCCTTTACAGGCTTGTTCCAAATTAGTTATTTCTATAATGTGGTTCCTTGAGAAGAGCATGACATAAATAGTCCTGTCTTGTTCATCACTAGTCACTTCAAATGCCAAGATCAAAGTTCAGCTTCTCAGGGCTGTTACTAGGCAGCTGATTACATCATTAAAATGCTCAGTGCTAAGCAGGGACATGTGTTTCCTTCTACACCAGAGATACAGCTGATTGAGAACATTGTCATACCAAGATTACAAAATGCTTTTAGTTTGGAATGTGAGTTTTAATAGGTAAATAGGAAGTAAATCATTAAAAATAACAAGTTTCTGAAAAGTGAAGCTTCACTAGAGGTAAGAGATGAGTTTTCTGCTGCCCGACATTAAATATCTGCAATATAAATCCATCATCTGAGACAATCTCCCTTGTATCTCTCTACAGTGAAGAAAGTCAGTAAGACTTTCTTAAGACTCAGCACTGAGATCAGTCAGACATAGGAAATACATACTTCTCTCCCAGAGCCCAGGCTACTTAGTTCAGTCAGCATTATAGAACTCTTTTTTGGTCAATTGAATACGTCCTAAGGTATCAATAACAAAAGAAGCTTTACATTTCAAAAGCAAGAACTGTTAAACTGATGACAAAGTAGTATCTAATAAACTAAAGCTCAGTTCAATTCAGTGAGTTTGAACTATTTCAAGACCGCAGTTTGAAGTGGGAGCAAGTATTACAAACAAGTTTAAATTAAGTAGCTCTATGATTTTAAAGCAGATCCACTGCAGAGACCAGAAGTTGGTTCTGAATGAAATAGCTGATTACTTTTGAAAGCAGAAAGTAAATCTCACAAAGACATACCAGAATTTTGTTATATGACCTTGTTAGCTTCATGTACAAGCCAACTTTCTGGATTAGCTCATAAGGATGAAATAATAAATTTATGTTCCACCCATATTATAAAGCAAATATATTTCCATGGGATGTAAAATTATTTAGCTACAAGTAGAAAACTTGAAGATCTTAAACAAAAAGCAATAACTGAATTCCAAGAAATCTCCACAGAGACTAGCTTGACATCACCAGGTAAGTTAAAGCAGAAGAGGTGACTCACTCATTTCTCTTTTATACGTGATTATCTTTAAGGATCTTTCCATGCCTGCACAGATTATTGCACAGTCATCACCCACTGGCACCTGAGGATGCTGGACATGCAGTTCAGCTCAGGGCCAGCCTGGCGAAACAGGCCTTGGAGCTGAGAGGCCACTGGGGCAAGGGGCATCCAAGCGCATCCATCCTTTTGAGTGACTGTGGTGTATAGCATGGGAAGAGGCAGACCTTTGTCTTGTTTTGACATTGATGCCAATGGAGAATGTGTAGTCCTCCACTGATCAATCCTCATAGTAGAGCTCCCGCATGCTGGAAAGATGATGGAGTGGAAAGCAGTCAGTGCATTCATGGACAGGGTTGCTCCCATACATTAAGACACACTGTATGGATCTCTTCATGTCAGCGACTCTCTTGTTATACTTCTGTTTAAAGAATTTATAGAGGGTTGCAATTATATAATGATTGAGCACTTCACAATCTTTGTTTGTAATAAAACTTGTCTAGCAGATGATAGAGGTCAAGCCTGAGATCATAGCGGGCTGTGGCAAGTGAGGTGATAGATCCTGCCTGGTCTGAACAAGGCACCATTTTAGACTTCTCACAGGTTTTACCCTCTCCCTGGAACTCAGCCTCTTGTCTTTTAAGACCTTCTGTAATAAACACAGCATAGTAAATGTTCAGAGTTCAATTATTAGTAAAATAAATTAAGCTCTGCTAAATAATAAGTAAAGACTGTATTTTCTCTGTCAATAAGTATTTTAAAATGCAGCGTTCATGTACACAGCCACACATATGTGCAGTTCTTGTGCTAAAAGGAAAAAGATTTTCTCAGGCAACCTTTTTTGCTGTTCTGCCCTGTGTAAACTAAAAATGCACACTGACATGTCTGTTCAATCACACACTGTCTTTAGGGAAAGATTATGCTATGCAGTATAGAAAAATGTAACCCAGGGGAACCTGATAATGAATAATGAAAATAAATAAATGTTGGTAAATCAATGACGATTCAGGTGGATAAACACAATTTAATTCACAGGGTAGCACCTGAAATTAGTATCACATAGATTATTCAGTGATTATGTGTGAAAAACATGCATGTTTTTGAAGTGTCACTTGTGCTGTTGTCTAGTTGAGAAGAGGAAAAAATTGCTAGATTTGAGATGAGTGCTCAACATGACTAATCATTCAGCCACCTCCAGCTGTAAGGTGTCTTAGAAACTGTAATGTAAATCACAAGCTCCAGTTTAATTTAAGGAGTTACAAACTGGAATGTTTGGGAAAGCAACCTTGAATATACAAAGGAATGCTTATAGGTTCATAGTCTGTGTTGGATATATGCAGTAATATAACAGAATATATCCTTGTCTCCTCAAGAGGTTTGGTCAGAAGTGCATCCAAAATGCAAAGGCTGAAGTCAGTTCATATTAATAACAATTTCAAACAATACTGAGCACATAGTTCTCAACACATAGTAAGGCAAAATCTTCATTTCAACTGGATATAATGCGAATATGTGGATACGTTTAACAGACTTTGCTTTTTATGTTGACAGCCTCAGTGAAAGTGAGAAATCTTAATAAATGAGTATTTGTGTAGACCCTAAGGGCAAACTCTGCAGTCATTCAGGTTATTTCATATTCATAAAATTCAATAAGGTTGTGTCAGGGTAATGGAAAGAAAATTTGGCAGAAGGTATTTAAACAGTGACATAAAGTATATTCAGTGAGAACTGAGAACTGTGGAGAAATTTTTCTTAATGCACAAAGCAATTAAGTTTCTTATTATAAAAGCCAGAATTGGTTCTCAGGATGTGCTACTGAATATTAACGTATTGAACAGTGTATTTTAAATATTTCAAGTATTTAAAAATCCATTTATTTAAACAAAGTATTTGTAAGAATTTCCACTTAGCATGGCATGGCATTATCAGAAATTTATGTTTATGGTTGAGATAGCAGATTATTTTGAAGGTGTGTAATTACAGCATATTTTCTGCTAAGGTGGGATGTACAGAGTCTGTAAGAAATTCCATACAACACGAAACAATAATCATTGGAAAAAAACCCCACTAAAACAAAACAAAAAATCCCAGCCCATGACTAAAACACTGTGTAGGTTCAGCTTGAGAGAGTAAGAAAGATTCTGCAATGAAATCTTAAGAAATGCAGCACAGATGCTTCTTCCTCTCTCACTTCATTACCCCTGGGCATAAGGTTGAAAATATATGTGAGCATACATATGCACACATAGTGGTGTGTATGAGAGCACACACTCTGAATTTTACCCAGAATTTTGAATAATGTTTAAAAGCTGTACTTATTCTTACTGCACATAAATAATGACACTGAGGGAGATGCTGGACGGCTGTGGCACTACCTACTGCTCTGCCGTCAATACATTTTCCTCCTGAGCCTCCACACTGTATTTACTTGAGAGCATTTTGAGACCAGCCTGTCAAGTGTATCGATGTTACCTGTGACAGAGAACTAAGGGAGCTCCCACAGGGAATTTAGTTCCTTGACCCTTTTGATGCACTTTTATCTATCTGGAGGCATGATGTGGAGCATTAAAGCTCCAAGAGAAAGAATTCCTCATTTTTCATGCTCACACAGCTTCACATCCAAAATCTAGCACAGAAGACAACCCTAAATATTTTCTTAAAATAAAAAATTGATGAGCTGTGATATAGTGCACTAAAAAACCATGTGTTGTTGTATTAACGTTGGTGTGTATTTTTCTTTGGTCAGTATGTTTGGTTAGGAATTTTTTTTTCACATGAATGAGCTTATAGCAGCATGTAGGGTACAAATGTAACAGAATTATCACACAAATTCCCTTTCGTTTTTACATTACTGGAAACTATCAAAACATTTTATATCCAAAAAATGGTTGGATTAGAAACAAGTGTCCAAAATTCTGAAGAAAATCAGTGGTTGTGTTAAGTTTAATAAAGAGTGTTCCTAAGGCTTCATCAGCAGATGCAGATCACAAATGGGAAACTTTTCTCCATATGGTCCTAAAATAAACAACAATATTGTTTGACAAGGATAGGCTGAAACTGGTTTATTTGGTTAGTGGTATTTCTATTGGAATCTGAGATGAAAAGAAGGAAAGGAAACAATATTAAAAGCTGAGAACCAGGGATCCTTTCTTTGAGAACCATATCCTAGATACATGCCAAGTTCAGATATCTGATCTGACATCTGACAATTATCTCTTGCAGGTATGGGAGGATGGATAAATAGTGTTATAAGCTTGAAAATAATATGTTTTGAAAAGTACAGCCATTGGAAATAGTAATTGGTTTTCTGCGATTATTTTTTATAGCTCATTTGAGCAGGGTACCTGTCAAAATGCACATCAGCAACAAAATCTTCAGTACTTCCTGATCATCTTGTCTACCTGATACAAAATCATTTCAAATTAATAGAGGTCTTGTACAGAAACAACTATTTTGCAGTTCCATAGATTTAGGTAAGGAGTTCAAAGGACTTGCCAAAAATAACCGGCTTTCCTCCTATCATCACAGTGTTAGTACATTTACTAGCCGTATTTACAGGTGTAAAAAATAAAAGGGATAAATAAGCAGTTCTTCTCTTTTTCTGTTACATTTATAGGCAGGAAAGAAGGCAAAGAAAGTGTTTTGATCTCCAATAATCATTGGTTTGATTTTTGTGTGGGTGAAAGACAAAGATGATCTAAACCCACTAATGGTAGCACTATCCAGCACTGCAGTTGAAGATGGTATGGCCAATCTAACCACAGACAGTTATGCTCTGTTTTACAATTTCAATCCTCTTCTGAGCAGCATAATTCTTTTGATGTTATGCTGTGTTTTTGTTATGATTCCCTAATATAGCTTATACACACAGAATCCCTTAATGATTTGCCCAAGGTCAGTCAACAAGTCAATTGAAGAGGTGGAAAAAAGCAGTGCTTTTGATTTCCTCTCCCCTTCTTCCACTGGACTATCATAGAAAAAAAACCACAAAAACATTTCAGGCATTTTGCGGGGGAAGGGGAACATGACAGCTTCCTTTTCAGACATCAGAAAATACTTTAAAGAATTGGTTTCTCTAGCAACAGGAACAGGAGGCAAGAGCAGCTCTCTTAAGTTTTTTCCCACCTACTCTTTTTTTTTTTTTTTTTAATGTGGCAAAGCAGATGGTTTGGATAAAGCAGGTACTACAGATTCTGATTTATTGGCTGTAGACAGAAATATCAATACAGAAGTGTGTGCACTCTGCTGTGCTTGGTATCATACTAAGACTTAATGGCTTCAGAGTTCATACTTTTAAGTACTATGCAAGTGGTATTATTTACTGCTGGGAAACACTGATGGTATAGTTCTCTGTGTGGAGAAACCAAACTTTGAGCAGCAAATACTTTTCATATCTTCTACCTTTCCTGGCAGCAGTACTAGCTCTGCAAAATCCCATTTTACATCTTTGATAGTCATACATTTTATTGACCTGACCAAATACTTTCTGTTAAGGTGCTGTAAATCAGTCAGTACTGTGGTTATATAAGGTCAGAGAAAGCAACCTTTTGCCTTTGCCATCAGAATTAGAAATGGCTGAGTGAACTCTACTTGGGGTGATAGGAAGGAGATTATTCTTTTTATGATGTACTTGGCCCATGGATAAAACAGGGAAATACTCCGTATATTTCTTTCTGTCACAACTTTGAATGTTATTTGGACAGAAAGCAAAAAGGTCCTCTTTAATAAAATGCTGAGGATCTCAAGCTCATTTTCTGCTGAAGTTACTGATACTGGTAAAAGATAGACAATTGTCTCATCTTTGCTACAGTAACAGCTAGTGTTTCCAAATTGCAGGAATAACCTCAGCCTGATGTGCTTAGGCTTGATGAGCCTGGAGAAGACCCAATAGCAGCCTTTCAGTATGTAAAAGGGAGGGGACAGACTCTTCAGCAGGGTTTGTTGTGACAGAATGAGGGGAAATGTTTTCAAAATAGGGAAAATTGACATTGGATATAAGAAATAAGTATTTCATAGTAAGGGTGGTGAGGCACTGGAAGGCATTGCCCAGAGAGGCAGTGGATGTCCTGTCCTTGGAGGCATTCAAGATCTGGCTGGACAATTGGATAGAAAAAAATGAACCCTTCTACTATTATTTGACAGCAGCTGCAGAACAGCCAGATAATGCACTTTAGGGAGATTGGAGGACAGATGGTGAAGTACTGCAACAAAGGTAAAGGTTGCTGAGTTAGGCCTGCCCAAGTTCATAATTGCACACAATGCACAGTACACCATCTGCCAAAGAAATGGAAGGGGCTTCCCAGTGGAACGCACTGTGAATCTTTCAGGGTCCTGAAAACAGTCAGTGGTAAGGTACTTGTTGAATAAGTACTATTGTGACTTTGTAGAGGTCTCTGGACTGAAGAATTTCAAGAGCACACTAGGCAGATTGAGAAAGGTGGGAGTGAACTTAAGAGAGAAATGGGGAAGCTTCCTTTTCATTTCTGAAAAAGATATTTCAGAAATGAAATGAGAGTGGGGCAGGTATTTTCTCACTAGTGACAAGTGACAGGACAAGGGGAAATGGCCTCAAGTTGCACCAAGGTAATTTTAGGTTGGAGGTTAGGAAACACTTCTTTACAGAAAGGATAGTTAAGTACTGGAATAGGCCCCCTAGGGAGGTGGTTGAATCGCCATCCCTGGATGTGTTTAAGAGCCATTTGGATGTGGTGCTCAGGGCAGAGGGTTGTTAGAGTTAGGGTACTATGGTTAGGGTGTGGTTGGACTTGATGATCTTCAGGGTCTTTTCCAACCTGGGTAATTCTGTGATTCTGTGATTCTATGATTTGCTCCATAAAGGTTGCTAGAGAAAAGGCTCTAGCGGGACAGCAGGAGATAATTTTAAAACTTTTAACATGACATAACAAGCATAAGTTGGTTTATCTTCTGTGTTCTTTGCAAGCACTGATTTTGTAGAAAATAAAAAGTCAGACTCACTTCAGTACCTGATGAAATTATAGAGAAAATTATTCTTTGAGTCACTGAAAAACATCTGAAAAACTGTGCAGTCACTGATCTCATGAACACAGGTTCATGAGAAGAAAGTCATTTTTAACTAATTTGATTTTCTTTTATGACAAAATTATCCAGATAGTTGATTAAGGGAAGCCAGTGGATGTAATCTTTTTGGATTTGGGGAAAATTTTGATATATTTTCTCACAGTATCCTTCTGGACACAATGCCTGGCATACAGCTAGACAGGTACTTAATAAAAGTACTGAAGACAAAAATAATGGAAGACCTTTTTGAAGTCTTTCACTGTGTCCAGCTCATCTAGGAAAACCTTTGTAAACTATATCACTGCTGGGTAAAGCCACATAGCTTAGCAGAAGTTGAAGATCAGTGATAGGAACTGCGAATGAGTGAAATGAGTAGAGAAAAGACTAAAGGAAAGTTGAGAAAGAAATTAGATAATATACAATAATGATCTCAATCTCTTGTGCTATTATTCATGCCCTGTAGAGTATTTTATTGAAAAAATATATAATGTTCTCCCTTAAAGCTAACAATTATATTTTAAATTTTTTAAAATCAATTCATCCTTTAGAAAGCTTGAAAGCTATGATAGAAGGACAGCAACCCAACTGGTGCAACAATACTTGAATTGGGGCTCTCAGAAACCATTTTTTATTTCTGCTGCAAGGGGCTTTATCTGCTGCACAGGAGACAGAATGACTCAAGAAAAGTAATGTCTCCAAGCTAGTGAAGATGCAACACTGCCAGGAAAAGGAGTCAGAATCAAACCCTGTCCCCTTCTTGTGCCAGCCCTTCACTCAACCTGCTGCTTTTTTTCTATCATTTTTTTTTCATTTTGTGTGTGTGTTCATCTTCCCTGTGCCCTGGTCCTTTCCACTGCGACATCCAGCTGCCACTTATAAGCATGCTGACAACCCACAAAAGTGACACTTTCTTTTTACGTTACTTCACGTTCTTCCTGCCACCAGGAAGCACTGTCCCTCGACGCACTTCAGCAGTGCTTTGCTGAGGGTTATTGCTCTGAGTGGTGTGACAATGTTCTTTAAGTCCCTCAGCGAGCAGCAGTATTGTGCTAATCACTCCCCTGGCTTTTCATGGCTGGAAGGACAGGAAGAGTGGGTGGCACAGTGCCTTTGTTCTGAAATGCTCCCCCCAGCATGGGGCACTTTTACTTCAGATCCTATTCTCTTTTATCCCTGGAAGACATGAACAAAGTTCACAACTTTAAAGGCTGACAGTACCTTTTACTTCTGATTTACTGGTATGATGTAACCTGTTTTTTTCCTGATAGCATTCAACCAACGTTTTTGTCCGCAGAAAAGAACTGAAATAGCATGGCATGAGCAAAATCCCATGCACAGTACCAGCAAAATTGTTACTACAAAATATACCGTACATGTTAAGATGGAATGCTTTGAAATCTAATTAATAAAATGGTATGAAAGCTGTGCTGTCCAAAAAAGGTAAATCTACAAGATAGATCATAACCATATGGTTGGACTTGATGATCTTGGAGGTCTTTTCCAACATTAATGATTGTATGATTCAAGCTATATCTGGTGTATATCTGTATCTTATTTTCCCCCCATGGCTCATCACTGACATGAACATGTGTGCAAAGGCCTGTGTCCGTAGTAATAGCTTACAAGGCAGTCTAGGAAGCTGTGACAATTCCTGGTGGGAGCCGGAGGTATGCAGACTCATGTATGGCACAGTGATGGGGGACAGATATTCTCACTATAGTCAGCATGGGTTGTGAAACTCAAAAATGGCAGCTCCTCAGAGACAATTATTCATCATCTGCATTAATAAAGTCAATTAAAGCCAAGCGAATGCCACAACAAACAGTACTACTTTTTTTTAAAGCAATTATTGAAACTCCTGTGTTCACAAAAACAGTCACATATTTTATATGCCTCTGCAAAGTTCTGGGGTTGGTATGAGCTGATGTGGGTGCTCATACTGCTCAGACTATTTCTGGCCTTCCTGTCTGCTCTGCATCTGCCTGGGTTTTCGTGCTGATTTCAGGTTCTTCTTCATCTCTGCTGATTACTATCAGAATTTCCTGAACTCTCACAAACCTCAGTGGGAACTGAGCTGCTGTGCCTGCTTCTCCTTACTGCTATGGGACTATATTCTAGTCAATACCTCATGATATTGATATACAGTATATGCATATCTTGTTATCCCGGGCTTTCCTAGGTAGGATATCTGAACCTTTTTTTTTGACTTGACTTACAATCTGCATTTGCCATTTAAATCTTAAGCAGCTACTCCTGTAGTGATGACTTCCAAAAGTGTCTTCAAGATAAGAGTAAATCCCCAGCAACACTGACCACAACACTTTGGGCCCGGCCATCCAGCCAGTGTTTCACTCAGTGGAGTGTACACCCATCCAAACTGTAGGCAGCCAGCTTCAGTATGAGAATGTTGTGGGGGACAGTGTTAAGTATAAGTGTATATTTAACCTTTTCTGTTTCCTGCAGCAGAATCAAATGTCCATAAACACAGCCTGACTAATTATTTAATGAAAGCAGTAAAATAGTGTGTGGATAGAGTATAATCAAATTGACATAGTAAGCAGCTTTAAAAATGGGACTATTTTTATTTAAGTCTTATTGCATTTGGTTTTCTTTTTGAAGTGCATAAAGTACAATATGTTCAGACAATGTCATTCTAAAGCAGACAATAGCTTTTAAATAATTCATTCTCTATAAGAAGAACTCAAGATCAAATCTGACCCTATTTTTCAGATTACAGATATGTTTCATGGACTCTGCATACCTGCTATTCAGTCACCCTTTCATGCTTTCTGGAAAGGTGGAATGATTAGATAAGAATGGGAGGAGAATACAGAACAGGAAGTATTAGAAATGCAGTATTTACTTGTTGTGGTTCAACATGGCAGGTGGCTGAGGACCACACAGTATTTCGCTCACTCCCCCACTTCCCAGTGGGATGGGAGAAAGAACTGAAAAATAATGCAGAACTGGAGGTTAAGATAAAATTATTTACAAAGATGGAGAAAAGGAAAAGGGTAATAGTCACGGTTATTTATATGTATATATATAATAAGTGATGCACAAGCAATTGTTCACCATCCCCCAACCAATGCCCAGTTAGCCCCACAAGTAGTATGGGAGAGAGAGCAAGATGAACTTCCACTCCTTTCAAGACTCCTTCTGCTTGAGGTTAAATTATATGGAACATTCCTCTGGCCTGTTAAGTCACCTGTCTTGATTCAATTTCCTCCCAGTCTTTTGCTGAGAATGGCACTGACTCTGTACAACAATGCGTAGTATCAACCATAAACATCAGTGTGTTAACAGGTAGTTCCTAATAGTCCCATTAATATATTTTTAAAAAATGCAATCGGGTAGGGAAAAAGAGATGGAGAGGAGAATGAGTGAAGCAGTTAAAACAGCACTTAGAGGAATACATAGGGGTACAGAGCAATGCACGCTTGTATTAGAACTGCTGCTCATACTGCAAATTATGCTTTAAGATGATGTTGTATCTCCAGTGGTATTTCTTCCAGTGTAAGCATATATGGTGAGATTCACCATTTAGATTCACCATTCACCAAAGATTTAGTCTTTGAATGTAATCAAGTTATCTGAAACCTATTTTTCCTGGAAATCAAAGTATCCAATGATGTCTACCCAAAGGTGAAATGAATTATGCTCTGAAGAAGTCACTCTCCATCCAGATAACAGACAACATCTTGATGACTGTTTTGTACTTGAGACTTTTGGACAATGTCACACTGTTGGAATGCTTCCCACTCTCCGAGAATCTGAGAGAGAGAGCCCCAGCCTGGGAACAAGATTATATATATGTCCTCCTCCTCCTGTGACTTATCTCTGACTGCAAAGCCCTCTGGGATATGTAGTTTTCTTCTGAGAGCTGAGTATTCAGGATGTTGTTATTCCACGGAACTGGAGTATGAACCTTTTAATGATCCATACTGCACATGATGTTATGATGCGGAATATTGACAGCAACATTACAAAACCATGACAGACAACTAAATTTAGCTGACTTAATTATGATATCAAATATTCTAGCTACCAATGAGCGTCTTCTATTCTCACTCAATATGGCTGGAAACAGAAGCTCCCCACACTTGCAAGAAGGCAACCAAAGAAACTTGACCTTTTGCCATATTTCTTCAGAAAATCAGAGAGCTTCCTAGACATCTAGTGAATATTTACAAGGGAACACAATGATGACAGATCATCACATTTGATTTCTATGCATGCTGGTTGCACTGTCAGAAATCACAATGTGGAAGATGTTTACTAGTAAAATTAGGAGATGATACAGTTGGCTGGAAATTAAACAACAGGTCTTATAAATAGAGGGAGGATTCTTGTGGGGTTCTGTTACACATATTTTTCTATGTTCCATAAAAGGGGCTGAACACTGGGATGATAAATCTTGCAACTAGGACGGTAAAATATAAAGGTTATTCAGAGAGTAGTAGAAGGATAATGCCTTGTAATGAAGTGCATGTACAGTGTAAAAATCAATGAAATGATAGATAAAATTTGATGTCTATAAGTATAAAAGAAAAGTGTGTCGTTAATAGTTGAACATGCTCAGAAATAGTCCCATTCTATACTTTCATGGGAACAGTCCTAGAAAGAGGACTTTCAGACTTGGGGTAAGGCAACAACAAAGATCAGGGCAGGAAGGGCATAAATAAAAAACAACAAATCACTTTAACTTATCTTACAGAAGAAAAATTATGATGTTTTGGGAGGCAAAGGAAATTTTGTTGTTGTTGTTGTTGTTGTTTTTTTTCCTAACAAAGCTGTGTTACTCTCCCATAGGATCTGTGAAAGCCAAAAGTACAAATAGGTTATAGTGGTTATTAAATATAAAATGGCCAGCACATGCTTAGCATCTAAAGTCACTCAGACACTGACTTCTGGAATCTGAGGGGCTACATCTTGACCTTTTTTGGTCTTCTTGTTTCATGCTAACTTTTCCTTATTACACACAGCTCATTGCCATCAGAGGCAAGCCTCCAAATTAGGCGGAACTTTGGTCTAATGCACTCAGCCATCTTTAAGTTCTTGACATTAATGTAATTAAATTCTATTATCATATAGTAAAAGACATCAGCTACCCAGATTCATTCACAACCATACTGCAGCTCACCAGAAGCATGTCATCACTTTCCAACATTTATTATTATAACCCGTGTCAGATTTCCTACTGCTGAGTACCCGAGTTACTGAAGGTGCTGCATAGGGAAGCAAACAAACAAACCTGAACATCTGAAAATCTTCAGGGTAAATAGATTCAGGAATGCTTTAAATCTCACCTCTGCAAGCTAAGAAACCAACTTTTATGGATAATAAACTTAGTAGAGGAGTGGGTGTTTATATAAGCCCCAGGAACCTCCACAGATGGGGACATATCCTTAAAAATGTAAGAAACAACAAATATAAAAATCTATTCTGCTTTTTAAATTTTCAGCTATTTAATCAATAGCTACTTTCCTCTTTTTGTATTTGGCACTGAATTACTAGATACACTTTGCAGTACAAAATTATAATAGAAAGCCTTATGATCAATACCATATTGTCTAAATTGTGAGATTGCCTTGTTACACCTGGTGATCACATCATGTGCTGCTCTTAGACACCACATTGCTATTAGCCGCATCTTAAGGCTTCTAAGCATGGTACAGGTTTGAATTTCTTTCTAACTTTACGTGTTGCAGACAGAATGAAATAATACATAAAGGGTAAAAGGATTGATCTGGCACTTAAATGTGATCAGCAGTGTTCCATGCACTCTCTCATCCCCTACCCCCAAATTGATGTACATACTCTTCTGAATAACCCTGGCGTAGACAAGACCATTGAGGCAATCATAGGTTACCTGAAGTACATTCTGGAGATTCGTAGTTAAAAAATAGGGACTGAATGTTCCTATTTCTTTTCTTTTTTCTTTTTTTTTTACATGAAGAAAAATACTTTGCACAAAATCACATCATGTTTTTCCATACTTGATGTTGTTTATCTGCTCATGTGCAGCATATCCAGTGAGGCTCCAAACAGCTGGGACCAACCCGAACCACCTACTTACCTACCTTCACATGTTCTCCACATCCTCACAATGGGGTGTTTCTGTAGATATATTAAGTTATGAGAAGTAGGATAAAAATAGGTCTTGATACATTTCACACACATTCAAAATGATAAGGAAATATGCAGTTACAGAGTGGCTGTGAAAATGCAAGTTTGGTTCTGATAATTATACCTGTGCCTATGGAGGAGTTCTAATGATAGGGTTGAGCTTTCCATACTGTTTTTGAAGAAAAATAGAGAACTGGATGACATACAGCTTGTAAAATCTTGGGAAATATTTTTTAAATAAATTGTCCAAGCAACAGTGACAGTGCAGCAGGAACCATGTTCCTACTGTTTATTGTGAATTTCTACCTGAGATCCCTTACGTATTTCCAGATAATAACTTGTTTTGCTTGGCATTCCTGGAACATGCGAGTTGCTTTACTGAAGAGAGCATTACTTGACTCATTTCTGCTTGTGAGGTTTAAAATAGTGTCTGTATTGTTCGCTTCTTAACAGCTCCAATAGCAGCAGCTGTGAGAAGACATAGCTGTCTTTCAGCTCTGTTCTTTGAACTGATGTATATTTTCCTTATTGACATGGTGAAAACTCAGTAGGTGAAATATCTCTGCCTTCAGTTTTGAAATTTAAACATGTGCATGGTAGTGCAACTTCAAGTGAGTCTACAAGGACATGATATATCCCAAACTCTGTAAGCTCTCTGAAGTGAAGTTTGCACATTCCAGTGCCAACCTCGGTCTTTCTTGCATGGCTGCGTGGGTTGGATAGCTGAGGACCGGACAGAACATTGAGTTCTGCTTCTTATTCTAATGTGGACCTGCTTTACCCAGTTTCTTGCTACCCATTATTCCCTTTTACATTCAGTATTAGTCCTTCTGCTTTTTTTGCATTCAATAAAAGGATGAGCTACATCAACTGGAGAAATTATTTTTAAATCCAAAAATTTTTTACACGTGTTAGAAGTTCAAATAAAGTCCTAAACTTCATCAGATCTTCAGAACCTTGTGAAAATAAATGCACTGGCATTTATTGCTTTTATTGTTTTATTATGGTTTTGGTTCTTTCTTTCTTTCTTTCTTTCTTTCTTTCTTTCTTTCTTTCTTTCTTTCTTTCTTTCTTTCTTTCTTTCTTTCTTTCTTTCTTTCTTTCTTTCTTTCTTTCTTTCTTTCTTTTCTGGAGAAGATAATCTAAGACTTTTCAGAGAATTATTTCCTCACTGCTGTTTGTGTAGTGTTGGAGATGCTGAGGTTCTTAGATGGAGTTTCTTAGCATGGTGATAATGTAGATACTGGCATAAGAACATTACAAGATATAGTGCAGGATAACTGGATTCTGTTCCCAGCATTTTATGTCTTCTTCTGTCACTTAGCAGCAAGACAAACACATAGAAGAGCAGCATTTTTTCACCAGGCACTTTACACCAGACTGCTGAAGCTGTATTTCAGCTTGGAAGCCTACGTTGTGTTTCTAAGATACTTGTCTGATTTTGAAAATCCTCGTTGCTTGCTCTGCGATGAGCTGTAACCTGACCAAAGTGTCTCATAAAAGTGTAATGTTGTTCTTTAATGATGCTCACAAACTTCAATGCCTCTCTTCCTTGCACTTTAAATTCCTACAATTTTTATTTGATTTCAAAGTTTCTAATAAAAGAGCCCATTAGTAATAATGGTCCCTCGAAGCATTAAGCTTCAGATTTCACCCAGCTACAGCCTGGCATTGTTACAGACTTGGAGTGCTGCTGAGTAACTGTGCAAAGTGCATTTCTCAGCATCAAATGTCTGAGAGCATCTGATAGGGCTCACAAAAGAGGGAATAGAAATGAGTGGGATTGTTTTAACTCAATTACTCTTAAGGGCAGAATCGGTGCAGGCATCCTTTTTATTGAGGCAATGAGAGAAAGAGAGACGCCCTTCCCACCAAAATCTTTGTTGCAATTTAGACTCTTTCATTTTGTCTGCCTGTGCAACCGTAAGAATGAGACATGTCACTCCTTGACCGGGAGCATTAAGCCATGAAAGTGTCTGACTTGAGAAAAGAGGCAGCCATGCTTCCGAAGGCTAAGAATAAGGAGCTGGTAACCTTGATTTCCAAGTCTGCAATACAGCCAAAAATACCTGTAGGGATTTGCAAAGTTTGGAAATGTACCAAGAAAGAGAAAAGGGATGGGAACCAAGTTAGCTTTGGTCAGAGAGTCTGTGGGGGAAATATTCCCCTCATCCTGCCAGTGGGATCCCTACCCTGACTCCTATAGGATCAGGCTTGCTGTTCATTTTACTACTTAATATTTTTATTCATGAACTTGGCATGCTGTGCACGTTTTCTGAAATTCTTTTTTTTTTTTTAATTTTTTTTGGCATTTACACAAATGAAGGGAAAACGCCCTCAGACTCCCCTCTCAAAGGCTGCAAAACTACAGCTCTTCCAATCAACCATTGCCACTCAGCTGTATGTGCCATGTCGTACTTCTGACAAGAGTTATATCAACACTGCAAGATATTGGTGTGACACATGGTAGAGCGATGTGTCAACAGAGGAGTCTGTGCAAATGTCTGTAGGAATATTTCATAGTTCAAGAAGCTAAAAGAAGAAGGAGGTAAAGTTAACTTATTTATGTCCAGACCGCTCAGTGTTTAAATGAAAGGCTTCATCCAGGCAGATGAATCCAGTTTAGATAAGTACTTATGCCTTTGAAACAAAAAGAGGGCTGCTCTAATAGAATAAAAGCCTGTTTGGATTAAGACTCAAAGAATGAGTCGAGGGGAGGGGGAGCAATATGCAGGATCCCTCTATCCCTTCACTGATGTTTAATTAAAAAATGCAATTAGTACTGGGGAGGAATGGAGCAGCCCGAGTTCTCATGGTTGATCTAACTCTGTCCATATAGGAATCAAAGATGTGAACCTACAGCATTTCTAGTTCAGCAGAGCAGTTGCAAATCTGAGCCCTCATACTGATCTAGGTTTACTTATTTCGACATCATTACTAACAATAGATCTAGCTTTGCTTGCTAGGTAAGGCAAGCAGGAGGCAAACTATTTAAATTCATGGACAAATTAAATGTGTGGATGTTCATTCAGGTCTACACTGCCTGGTGATATTCTCTATTGCTTCTGGATTTTAGTGACATTTCATTCAAACTGTATGACAGCAATTTAATAATTTAAGCCCATTTTCTCTAGCATCTTCTGTATGTCTGTATCTATGGCATGCCATCCATAGTGCTATATAATGTTTCTGTTTTTGTTTTCCATATTTTTTTTCTATGTTTTGGGTAAGGCTTGGGTGCTAATGGTATTTTAATCATGTCTCAGCTCGTGTACTTTTCACGTTTGTAGTTATTGTCTTTTTAGCTCCCTGCTCAGATTGCCTTTCATACATCAGTGTCAAACTTGCTTAAAGAGCAGTACCTGCTGCATGACAGCAGATTACTGATTGCAGTGTCTTTTGTGAAAGCAGCAAATCCTTGCGACACATGACCTCCCTCTGCAACCCTGTGATTTAGTCTTTGACCTTTTTGTATTTCCGTCCCTCCCCCCAGAAAGCAGAACTATCACTGATACTGCTGGTGGTGTGCGATATAGCTCTCTTTGCTTTGTATTTCTCAACAGGGTTAACTTGTAATTACAAGGTATTATTACCTATCCCTTCTTTATACTTATGAAATCAGCAGGCAGATTTATGAACTGGAGTGAATCTTAACATATTATTGAAAACAGAACATGTACCTTCTGCCCAAAAATCTCTGCATATACTTGTACAGAGGGGGAAAAGACTGTTTCTTTTGAAAACTAAAGATCACGACTCATGCATTAATGCTGTCATTTCTGTCAACGTTATCATATTTGTAGGTAAATGCATCAGAGGCACATCCAACACAAATGGACACAACTACTGAGTTCAAGCAGAGTGCTGGTCTGCAATAAGGCAGTCAAAGAGTTTGAGTTCAGAATCCACCTAATGGGTACCTTTGGATATATTTTTTAGAAAAGACTGCATGAGATCTTAAAGAATTTTGTAAAATTATCCACTTTGATTACAGCATTTCTAAAATAATAAAAAAGAGTGATTTTCTCAGATTGCTCCTGATGATCCATGGTGATTCAGCTATGCATGACACATTTCCCATCGGCCAAAAAACTTATAGGCTTCAAAAATAAAATCTGATTAAAATTTTAAGGACTGAAGAACCCAACTTTTGGACTTCTTTATCAAGGACCAAAGTATCAGAAACTGATTAAAAACTGAAAAGGTAAATATTGAGGAGTTGTATTTTCTTAGACTGGCAGAACTAGAAGGACAGAACGAAAGGGTTTCAAGAACAAAATAGGGATATATATATTAACTTCCTGCTAATAGCCATTCTAAAAAGCAGTGAAGGATAAATTAAGTGAAATGAACTCATGTTGATGTGTCAGGTTATGTAACAACATGAGACAAAATAAAATCTAATTCTGTTATGTGCTTTGTGGCCTGCTGTCAGAGCTGAAGATAATGATAATCTTAAAGTCTCTGACAGGTCTGTGCTTGAATGGGAAGAATTTCTTGAGACATTTAAATTGAGAACAAAAAAGACTGGTAGGACTGTGCAAGGGGACCTCACTGGAATTTGCAAGCTGAATTTATTCTCAAAAATTTGAAATGTTTGTAAGGCAGATTCTGCATTAGAAGACGCTTTGATTTTGAAAGGCCACCTTTTCATGACTTATAGAATCATAAAGAAATAGAATGTCTTGGGTTGGAAGGGTCTTTAAAGACTGTCTAGTTCCAATACCCCTGCTGTGGGCAGGGCTACCCCCCACCAGCTCAGCTGCTCAGGGCCCCATCCAACCTGACCTTGAGTGCCTCCAGGAATGGGGCACCACAGCTTCTCGGGGCAGCTGTGCCAGTAATTATCTTTCATGGATTTATAATCTCACAATAAAACATCACATCTATGTATCTGGATTCTGATTTGTTTGATGAAAATAGACAATCTCAAATCCAAAAGTAGGAAAATATTTCCTTTATTGTCTTTCAGAGTATATTTACATTTCTTCTAAATCAGTAAAAACATAAGTTTTTACCTGTACAAATTAGATGAATAGGTTATTGAAGCTACACGTTATTTTATTCTCTATTTCATTTCTTAGTTATGCAGAGATTTCTTTTTAGTTGTAAATTGGTGTGAAAATCTTTTGAAACAGAACAGAGAGAGCTCGCAGTCATACACATATGAACCTGCCTCTTCTTCTAAACTGTTAAAGTATGCCTGGATTTTTCCTTTGGTTGCTGAAAATTTCACCTCTTTATTTCTTTTTGTTTTATCTCCATTAGCCAGTTTCAGGAGGTAAATACTCAGGATGGTACAGATGTATTTACATTATTTATTTCTTTTAGTCCATTTGTGGGGTTAAATTCCTCAGAGAGTAAACACAAATTGTCTTCCTATAACATTTTTTTCTTTCTTCTATGTAATGAGGATTTTAATTTTTTTTTTTTTTTTTTTTTTTTTTTCAATCTGGAAATTTATTTGGAATAGACATATCATACCAGTAACAAATATCTTGAATGATTTCTTGTTTTGCTCCCTTCTTTCCTTTCTTTCACTCGTATTGATACAAACCACAGAAGAAGAAACAAGATTGTATTAGAGATTTAACTGAAACATGTAATACTAACGCCACCATTTAAAGAATCCATGCATGCAGCCAAAATGAGTTGCTAGGTACTATCTTGTCTTCCATTGTGTCTAAAAAACAGAACTGTTGCCAGTCTATTACCTTTAGACAACTTTCATGCTTTGGACAGCAATATTTTAAAACAGTGTTTTACTGTTTGTAACTGTTGTACTGGCTCTGATAGAGAGGTAGAACTACCTAGAGGGAGAGATGATATTTCAAGATTTTTTATTTGACATATAGAAACTATGAAGGTTTTATCTTATCTTATTTTATTTTATTTTATTTTATTTTATTTTATTTTATTTTATTTTATTTTATTTTATTTTATTTTATTTTGTTTTGTTTTGTTTTGTTTTATTTTTTCTAAAATATGTGAGAGAAAACTCAGTCATAGTAGATGGCAGCATGGTTTGCATACTCATTATCTTTGATAGCCCCCTGTGGCCATCCATCATTCTTTCTGACTGACAAACTAGACAGCTGATATCAGCTAATATTAGAAACATATTTGTCTGCTAATAAGTTTTCTTCAATTGTGTTTAGCAGCAGAACAGACAACACAGGCTGACAGTGTACAAACTCACAGGGCTTATCTTAAAAGAAACAGCATTAAAAAGCAGCAATTAATGTAGGAAGTTGCTTTCAAGCATATGCCTGTCTGAATTTCTTGAAAGAGTTTGAAAAAAATACTGAGTTTAGTCTTACTTCTTATAAATAGTTTATACATGCTGCATTTAAGGCTAAGCAAATATTTCAGCTGAAGTAGTAGTTGCCTACAGGGATCCTGTAAAGTATGCTGTAAAGTCAGCCCTCTGGCCCGGATAGGTTTGAACTTTTCAAGCTATCAGTAATATGCTTCCTCTCCCATAATGTGTGAGAGTCTGCACACCTTCACTGTGCATTTGTCATCCATATGTGAAAGAATTTGGGGAAGGTGTGTGGAGTGGGCAGCAGGAGGTGCAAAGGCAGCAAGGAGGAAGTGGTTGGGCAGGGACAAGGTTGGGGATGGCGCAGCAAAAAGAAGAGCCACAGAAGCAATCTATGGGATTCTGGGAGCCTTCCAGCAGTCTCTGGGCTCTTTTGTATTGGGGTGGTCACCGTTCATGGCAGATCTACAGGAGACAGCTGTATTGCCAGTGGGAAGTCATAGAACTACTTGGACAAAGTGTAGTATTTGCTCATGACACACTTATGCACAAATCGGCTTTCTACCAACTCTAGTGAAAATTTTATCATCCCCTGGACAATAAAAAATGTAAATGTAAGAGGAATTTATATGTGCAGAATGCAAAGACTCTGTTTGAGTGCAAAATCCTGGCCTCATGTAATAAAGTGGCATCTTTAACATCAAAATCAGTGAAGACAGAACTATAATTGTAGTTTTGTCAAGAATCTGTCATTAATGTCATTGTTTTTAAAGTGTCATTGGATATTTAACTACTGTAAGTGTGAAAGCTTTTATTGTGTGATTGAAAAATGGAGAAAAATGTCCATTAAGGCCAAATAATTATATTTCACATATGGCCTAGAGGTAAATCCTTCAAGAGCACGATATTTAGTAATGTTTAGAAGAAATTATTTTTTGGAAAATCTATCATCTTCTACAGAATTCTTCAGCAGATCCTTTCAGCACTGTATCCAGAATATTCTTACTTTCACTCAGCCTGAAAGCCTCAGATGTAAAGAGCCAAGACAAAGATGAGTATCTCAAATTTATTGGCATAAACTCATATTTAAGGTCTGATCTGGCAACTTGCTTATGCATATTATCAACCTCAGGCATAATAATTGTCTTAGCAACTTCATGTCTGGATGAAAGGAAGATTTAGGAGGCTTAAAATTCAGACTGATTTGCAAAAGTAATGGCCTCTTAGCATGCCATGTTTCATTAGGATGAGATATGTAAAGAAAATAAATGGAAGTGGGAAAATAATATTGGAGGACTTCTGCTCATAAAATGAAAATACAATTGAAGTGTTTGAACGGTATTTTTCAAAGGATAAAACACGATTAGTAAGTGACATTTAGACAAAGATGTACTTCTGTCCACTGTAAATATTTGTACAAATTTACTACTAAAACCACAAGAAGAAACACAATTAGTGAAGACATCTGGATGATATGTTAGAAAGACCAAAGAATTGTTATTTTTGCTCTTTCCAGCCCCTCCCAGATTAAATTCCAGTCACCTGTTTCAGACCAATAGATCCAGCTCATTTCACTTCATCCTTCAAGATCCTGTTCTTCTATTAAGAAAAAAAAAGTTTTGCTCCAGAGCCTGACAGTATCATTCTTTATGTGGCCTTAACACTTGGTGTTAACACATCATGTACAAAATCTCTCTCCTGACATGGGACTTTGAGGCTTTGCCAGCTTTGGGAGGAAGCCACAAGGATTAGGCATCAAACATGGATCTCAAAATCTGTCCCTTTATCTTTCCTTCTTTTGCAGGAAAATGTGCACTTTATCCAAGTCATTGTCCATCATAATAGAGCCAGATATAGAAAAGAATTGCCCACAGCTGATGTATTCAGGAGCAGGCTTTTGGAAATGCTGTGCAAAGATTTTGGTTTCTCTGAAGTTAGTGTTGAGGAAGATAAGGCACAATATACTTTTTTTTCCCAATAAAATAAAAAACTTTGGATGTCATTATTAGCCATAGCCTTTTTGAATCCCTCTTATTCCTACACAGAAAGGTATTCTTTCTGACACCATACTTAACTCTAAGAAGCAGTGCTTGCAATCTCTTTATGTTGCATTGAAAGTAATTACGGGGCATATAATGAATTCTCCTTTATGTCTCTAAGCAGATGGGTTCCCATTATCAGGGTTTCAGAACAAACTGATTGTGTTAAGGTGTTGTGTCACATCTAATTCCAAGAGTCAGGGGGGAAAATAACCTCATTTATTACGATCAGGCAGAGTAAGAGAAGTTCATTATCTCACGCTTATTTTCTGTACCTGTTTTTTACCCCACTAGAATGAAGGTGAGATTACACTGCTCTGAAAGCTGGTAGGGAGAGGGCATGCAATTTAAAATGGATTTATGTTTGCTTGCCAGTCTTCCTTGGAGCTTATAAGGGCAGCAGTTCAGGAAAAAAAAAGAATTTCAAACATTCAAAAGTCATCACTGATTTATTTGCCTAACTTCTGACTGTAAAATCGTATGTTGACAATGATTTATATTGGATGTGGTCCACATTTATGCCTGGTAAAATTTAACTGATCTCAGTAGAATTGCAACAATAATGTGAATAACTCAATGGTTTTTCTTCTGGGGACGTCCAGGAAATTCTAGCACAGTTTTATGAGAATGAGTTGATAAGCAGCTATACTGATAACTACATAGTCACTGAGTGATGGGAGCAGTGCTCTGAAGAGCTGACAGGCAGAGAAAGGGAAGCAGCTTTGGCAGCCCACTGCTTCAAACACACTCCTTGGCTCCCCTAGAAATGACGTAACTTTAGACAAAGCAATTTAAAGATCAATCTGGTTGAAACAATGCAATCTGCTAATGCATTTAAATTAGCTAAATTGACACAGGCAACATTACAATTGATTTGAGTGTGTCTACCTTAGTCTTAGCCTTACTTCAAGACAGATCCAAGCTAAAATAACATCAGTTGTAAGTAGAATGTTGCAGCTTTTCAGCACGGAAAAAGCCCCCACCCTGGGGTTGGCAGTTCTTTAATGATCTTGAGGAAGAGGATTTTAGATTTTTTTACATATTTGTCCACACTAAGGTTATATGGTCCATTAGAGCACAACACTGAGATCAGTTGTGAGATCCAACAGATCCTTTAAAAAATATAAGCCTAAGGATGGGATTCAACAGTTTGCATTCAGATCTTTAAATTCATGGTCCAATTTTCAAATATTGTGATCAGTTCTTGGGTGACTTCAAGATGACTGTTCTGAAAGGCCCAGATGAATGTTCAGACCACATAACTTCTTTAGGGGCTCAGTTGTGCACTTAAGAGGCTGTTCTTTGTAATGTTTTCAAAAGTTTCGGATGCAAGATGTGTTCTTTTCTTTTTCTTTTCTTTTTTTTTCCCTTGCATTGTAATTCCTTTGCTATAACCACTGTCTCATTTTAAGACAATTATTTTAACTGTTCATAAAAAAAGAATTCTAAATATATTCTCCAAATTTCATTTCTTTTGGCATTTGATATACATGGAAGCTAAACAATACACAGTTTAGCAAGCTGTATATTTTTGTACACCCATTCTCAGCTGCAGTCATCACTTTGCTGACAACCATCTGTGTCAACCTGCTTTTTCCTTCCCTTTTTGCTCAGCTGAAATGAAAATAAATTGACAGAAACAACTTTTGCAGGGAAAGTGAAAAAAAAAGTCAGTGGAGTGGTAGGGCATGTCTAGGCATCTGCAAGCACTTTTTTAATGCTATGTTTTATGTGCATACAAAATTAAATAACTACTTATTTCAAATCAAAGAAGGAAAAGCAAGTATAGCTTGCTTTCCTACAAGGCAAAAAGCCACTGTCATTCCATATGATCCAGCAGAGTAAGTCTTGACTGTTGAGCATCAAAAGTTGAGGACTGCTGAGAGGACTGGAAGATGCCACTGGGGCATAGAGGTAGAAAAGGGCTTGGAGGACCAAATCCAGCTTAAGAAACATCCTTTCTGCACAATCTTCTTCCTAAGATTGTGCTCTTCTGTGTTCTTTAGGCTCCTCTTAGCCTAGTCTCACCTTCTGTTTGGATCTCTCACGTACAAATATTTCTCTGTGAAGTCAGGTATTGGAGAAAAAGGACACAAAAGAGGATGTAGAAAGGTTGCCTTGAGGCCTGAAATCAAGCCAGGTTTGTTGGAACATCAGTTTGGTTTCAGAGGTGCTTTCAGAGGACAACTGAAAAGTCTATTCGTGTCTTGGAGAGTTGTATTTTATCCAGCTATACCAAGCTTTAAGATAACAGTGCCTATTATAAATATTTTTAAAATCTTGTTCTTATTACTATAGACAGTAATGGCTAGTCCTTCAGATTAAATCAGCCAAGCAGGAAGAAATTTATTGGAGCTCACTGGACACTGCATTAGAGTTGTTTGCATAAAAGAGCAGAACTAAGATTCTGTAAGCTAGCCAGAAATATAAAATTAATGCAATTTTTCAACAGACATACTCATATGACTATCTAGGATGGTGTTCTGGCCTCTTTTAATGAAGTTGGAATTTTGCCAGAGATTTCAGAGACATATTCCTGTGCTCATTTTCCTTTTGTACTCACACTGTTTCCCTGCATTGTCTATCTGAAATATTCTTGCTGGTCTATTAGAACCTTGTCAAACCTCTGCCAAACCTTGGAACTGCGTATAGACACCATTTCACAGTCTGCAGCAGTGATTTTTCCATCGTAAGGAAGCACTGCATATGGAAGTTATGTTAGTCCATATCAGAGACGTACAAATTCAGAAATGTGTTTAGTATCTATTACTGTAATCTAGCTACAACTATACATTAAATCTCCATAAGATTTTCACAGGGATTTCTAAAATGTTCTAGTTGTTCTTTCTGCCATAGAAAACTTCATCTTCTTGAAGGAGAAACAGGACACCATACTGTAGTCATACTTGTCTGTCTCAGGGTGGCTCAGTCAGTTTTGTTTAAACTTCAGACTTGGTGCTAAGTGAAACTCAGAAGTTTCAAGTGGTTTTGAGTCATTAACAACCAAGGAAATCTGTGCATTAGAACTCAACTTTAACTCAGCTTCCATTAAGGTAACAAGACATGGCATATCTTAATCTGGCTGTAATTTACATAGGTCAAATGGCAGGTGTGTATGAGCTCAAGGCCAACTCCAACACTTTGTCAAAAGATAGAATTACCATTAAAGTCTGTGGCAGACTTTATGAAGTAAGGATAGAAACAGTATAAATATAATTAAAAAGCAAAAGAAAAAAACATCACTGAAACCTCTAAGCAGAAGTTCTCCACGTCTCTACTAAAAGCCATATAATATCACATGTACTTTAAAACAAGAGGAATTCAATGCATTGAGTCAAACTAGGACTTTTTATACATTTTTGTCCTCTTTGTATCCTTGGCACTCATACCATTTATATATTAAAAATAAATAAATCTTACTGGAAAATGAAAATATCTTTTTAAAAAGGAACTGTGACTGAGAAGTTGTAGGTAGTAACACTGATGTTAGCAGTGCTGTCTCACTTTGTAATACACTGAGTCAAATCATGGAAGATATTCTACTTCATGGAGCCATGGTAGAAAATATAGTCACTCAGAGGCTGTCACTTTCTTATTACTGACTTAATATGAATGGAGGATAAGGAATGGGATAATTTGCTTAGCTATGGTGGGACTGAAAGAAGTCAGTGCTGTTCAGTATTATTTTCATGTTTGACTGAAGATTGGGAGATGATCGTATTAAGGAATGGATCCAACATATAAACAAGCTGTCACAAACAGCAGACCCTTTTATTGAAAGGCTTGTTTTTGTTTTCATCCAGGAAGTCTAAAACAAAGGTCTTTCACAATCAAATATAGAACTTCAGTCAGCTGGGACAGTTTCAAGAGTCAACTGACTGATGAATGTCAGTGTGCAGTGACATGAGATGCCAACAGCCTTCAGCTCAAGCTTTCTCATTCACCTTTTTGCCAAACTCATATTACAAAGGGATGCAAAAAAAATGAGCAACTCATAAATATTACAGAAACATACAGTACTAGTTGCAAAATGTAACATAGGAAGGCAACTTTTATTTTGATTTTCTTGTATCATCACATTGCTTTCTTCCATACCAGTTTTTTTGGCTTGGTAAATAGGCATGAATATACTTAATGTACTTCTAACTCTGTTACCTGGGTTACATTCTTGTTACTAAGAATAACCTTATTACTTCATGGTGAGTCCCTGAGAACTTCCATATCGTAATTGCTGTGAGGGAAATCCCTTCTGTGGTGTTTTGTGCTCAGCACATCTGGTTCACATTTTTCTGGCATTCTGAAAAGATAACATCATAAGGAGGTTGAAAATGCACATGGCAGCGAAAATGCATTAAGATGACATTTACATAATTATTTCAAGAGCATTCTAGGAAGCAAAACTGCAGGAAGGGAAGCAGGTCAAATGTTTAAAATATTGAAAGGGTAAAAAGGACAGCACAGTTTGGTGCAGGTGGACTGCAATCCAGCAAAACACATTTAAAACACATGCTGGGGAGGAAGCCACTTGCTGCTGAAAGCTTCAAAGAACAGTTCCAAAGCACATCACTTAACCAGACTCCCATATGAGCCATCAAATAATTAAGAAAAAAAAAATCTCAGAGGTAAATCTTTCATGTGTTTCTTCTACTTTTCTTTTCTTTTTTTTTTTCTTTTTTCTTTTTTCTTTTTTTTTTTTCCCTGTGGATTTTTATTGTAGAACAATATTATTCTCTATCAATGTAAATTATCTTAGAGGAAGCTAGAGGTTTTACACTGAAAATACAGGTCTAAAAAAAAAGTTTATCCATCAAAAAATGTATAGTGCCTTGCTTAACCATTGAAACTTGCATTCACAAATGTTCATTAATTACTGATTTTTTAATTAAGCAGGTAGGGTGCAGGAAGAGCTGCATAGGGGACCCTGTCAGTCATCAATGTTCTTTTTAAGTACTTTGGAAAAAAAAACAAAGCAGCTAATGTATTTCAAAGAATAAATGTCATGTTGCAGCTATTGCAATCCTGTTAGCTATCTCAGACAAAACTGTAGAGGGGCCAGTACAAATTTCCCTTAATAAATAATAAAGCTGGGCAATCTGGCAATGGCAAGCCACTCAGCATTAACAAACCTGACATGCTTTTGAGCAGGATACTTGTTTGGCTTGTTAATATCAGTGTAATATACTGATCTCCAAAGAACATTTAATACAACATCAAATGATGCAGAAATGAAGGAATCAGGGTGGAGCATGGCTAAAATAACTACTTTGAAAATATCCATTTGTTCAGCTTCAAAATATGATTGCAGTCAGGTGCTGCTTGACCAGGCGGGTCTTACAGGAGAGAGGGAATGGACTCTTGATCGGTATGATTTAATCCTTTTTTTGTTTATGTCAACATGATGGATTCAAACAAAATCTTGGGTAAAACATGTTGTTCACAGAAAATAAGCAATTAACTCAATCGATATGGGGAATGGTATTTTGATAAAAAGCTCTTCCACAATGTGTAATGAAATATAAATGTTGAAAATTGGAGACGAACAAACCGAATTAAAATAAGTTGAGTCCTATTGAAGGTTGCCAGCCCTGAAAAGAGGCTGGGCTTTCCATGGCTGGACCTCATGCTAGTCCATGTGGTGGATGATTGCCATTTTCTGCTGCTATTTTCTAAGGGACAGCTAAAGGGTTGCCTCAGAGCTGTCAAAGGCTATCAGGGAGACAAATAATCTTAAATCTTGGAGGTACTTTTACAAAGGGCTGATTATTCTAGAGGGAAGCTGTTTATCTGTATTGTAAATGTGCTTTTTTTTTTTTTTTTTTGAGATGAATTCTGGGTACTGGGTACAGACAACCTAAATATGGAATATTACAAACATACAATGACAAAAATGTTTTTTGTTTCTCAGTAGCTGTAATTCCAAATCTATACTGTAAGCTACAATTAGATGCTTTAAATTCAGCAAGGTCAACACAGCCTAAAAATTCAATAAGTCAGCAAAGCAATTGGAAGAATTTTTACAACTTCTGTTTATTGCAGATTCTGAAAACACAGCAAAAGCCAATGTTAACACAGTATTTTCTCTACATATAATGTTTCTTGCAGCTGTTACCTGCTACCTTTTTGCCTGTTAAAATAATTTCAGGATTTCTTTTCAAGTGCTCCTCTACTAATTATTATTTTATTTTATTTCCACCTTTTTAATGGAAATGGAAGTGTATGATCCTGCGGTAGCTGTATAACAGCAGTACTCTTTTATTTGCTTAGTGTTCTCTAATAACTGCTGCTTTTCCAGTATGTTAGTTAATGCACAGTGATTCAGTGATTTCTAGTCAAAGGCTGTTCTTCCTTTAGGTGGCTTTTGACCAAATGAACTCAGTGGAGTTATTTGCTGATGCAAGAATCCATGGCATTTCTCTAGCTCTTGCAGATTCATTCCGTAGTTAAATCTTATTAATGGTTTTTAAATTGCACTACAGATCCTACATAATTCCAGACATCTTTTATCCTTGCCATCCCTCCTGGACATTATGTAATATGAATAGTTTTGGTTTTGTGACTATTCCTTTTTATTCTTTTCTTTTTCTCTCCCCATATGTTACCCTACGTTAAATTTTCCATTTTTATTAATCCAAGAAGCTGATCGGTGACATCACCTGCCATATTCTTCACGAAAAGCTGTTTGCAAATTTTTATTGTCACAGTGATGTATTTTTGTATCTGACTCACCAGTCCCTTTTTGAACGTAATTTCTCCAGCAAGGTAAGGAAGTCATTGAAACATGACAATAATGTTTGGGTTGCTTGGAATTTGTTTTCTAGTGTTTTGTAACAGATAAATTTTTATGTGTTTTATCTAAATGAGAAAAGGAAAATGGTGAAGGATCTCTGAGAATCTCTTCTGAAAATGCTGAGAACAAAATTTGATTTGCTTTCTAGGAAAATTTTACAAGGCCTTGTATGATAGAAGTTCTGAACTATATCAAATTATAATTCTAAATCTGTGGTAATGAGTCTGGTCTCTTGGGTCCCATCCTTAGGAACCTCTGTGCAATTATTTTTGGTATGTGCATCTCTATTGTTCATGGTACACTGCTCAAATCAGAAGTGCAGCAAAAACAAGGCATCTGATTCAGCATAAATGCTTAATATCTAACAACATCCAATATACTTCAAAGGCCTAGACTGAACATGAATTCAATACCATTTAGTTTAACGTACCATGCAAAACCACTTAGGAGAAAAATATTAGAGAAAGATGGAAGCAGTTCCATTTCTTCACATACTTCTTGAGAAAAAGCATACATGCTCCTTAGGGAGCTGTGTTCTTTAAGGTACTTCTGAACCTTTGATTTTTTTGTGAACAAGAAAATTTTCAGAGAAATGAGTCCATAGAATTACTAATAATCTAATTTCAGGAAAGTGTTGAGCACAAGAATATATTCAGCTGCAGTAAGTAAGACCTGACAGATTTACAAAAGACTGAAAAACATAATGAGAAGAATTCTACACACACACACACACACACACATGTATATCTTACCATGGATCATAATTCTTAGCTCATAGTGTTAGACTTGAATGGACCCTAAACATGTCTGATTGGTATCATATAGTGCTATTGCAATCCTCTCAAGTCACTGACGCTTGTTATAGCCTCAGTTAACTATGGAAGAGTTGAGGTATTTGATCAAAATGACTTCAGATGTGTGCACAGTTCAACTCTCCAGTCACAGCTTCTTCAGTATTTTCTCTGAAGTACCCTTCACCTAGGGGAGTGAGCCACATGACAGCTGAAATGTTTTGCTTAGGATAAAGAAGGGATGAGATCTTGACTCTGTCAATAAAAGATATCATGAAAAGATTACTCACAGTACTTCCATTTGTCTGACCCTTTGTTTACTTACAATGCCTTCTATGAAAATAGTACCTCTCTGGAAATATTAAGATATCCAGGCTTATGATGGCAGGTTGCTAAGGTAACAATTTGCTATTTCATTGAAAAGCTGACTCCTCAATCAATGGCAGTACTGTATCAATATCTGTATGCATGTTATGATAACTTTCTGCAGATTTGCTGTGTAAAAGGGTATGAACTTAGTACACGTAAAAAGACGGAAAATTAATAATATTATTTTAGACACCTTAAGAACAGACATTTTTGGGGAACCACTGGAGCTATAAAGAGAAAAAAGGAATCACTGAATATAATACTGTCACAGTATTTCTTTAAATCATCAGAAAGGCTGATATTACAAACTGAACTGGAAAAAGTATGCATGCTTACTTAGATGCTGGGATGTTGTTCCCAGCTATTCATCTATAATCAACAACTGTACTTCTGACATGAATGGGAGCAAATTGTCCTGGATGTTATATTATTTTTGTTTTGTTTTATTTATTGAGATTTATTTCAGATGTTAGGTAAGTAAGCAGGAAAAACAGTTCCTTCCTTCCACCTTTAACCAGCTTTCAGAATAATGTATATGAGCAAATTCTGATGGTGGATCTTCTTGCTTTTTCCAAAGATCTTGATATATACTTGAAATAATAATAATCCTGATTGAGTCATTGTTCTTCATTGCCTTCTACATAATCATTGCCCTGCAATGCAAGCATTCTTGTATTTCCAGCACTCTCAGAAATGATTGATGTTTGAAGTATATATACACTGAGCTGTTCAGAGGATCTGTAGAACATGTGAAGTGGAGGTTCAGAAGTCAAGGAGATCTGATTACAGACTGTCCCCAAGAAAGATGGCATGAGAAGTCGTCTGTGTTCTTCATAAAAACACTAGAATTGTAATTAGTTTCATTTCCCTAGCTCAGAAGCTAGCATTTGATCTCTGATAAAACCTGTAGTTATTATTTACCATGCTGGGTTAAAGCAAATCACTTGGATTTAATTCTACATATACTCAGTGTCTTCATATAATTGAATGAAAAGTCTATATGGGAATATTTATAATCTGTAAGTGATACGTAATTAACAACAAAAGCTCTCGTCAAGATAATCACCGGGGGGTTTTTAAACTGTTACAATACTCATAAGATGTATAAATAAATTAGAGAAGATGGCAACAAATTAAAGCAACTATGTTGTGCTTTGTCAATATTATCTGGGCTCTAAATGTAACCATGTTTACTTTCGAGACAAAGACGGGAGAGAACCAAAACCAAACAAAGGCATGATAAAAGGCAATCTGGGTATGTTGCAGCAAACCGTTGCTCTGTTTAGTCAAACATCTTGACCCCAACAGGAGAAAAAATAGTGGAAATGCCTATGAGAATAACTTAAGGTATCTATTATTCATGCAAGAGATTTTCTCAAACTAAATTTCTATGAAACATTGCCCTACAGAAGATAGAATCAGTGAATTTAGAGATGCAGCTGGGGAAGTCTGAGTGAAAAATCAAAGTTATGATGGGAGATGCATCAGAGGCTGGTGTAAAGGGTTGATGCTGGCCCAGACTTCAAAAGAGATGGTACAATCTGGGAAAAGGGTAGGGGAAAAAAGAAAGAAGTGCAGTCAGAATTTGCAGACTAATGTGATAGATGGCATGATTTGGGCTGGTGATGAATCAGGATGCTTCTTTCTCATTCTTGTTGCATGAAGAGCAAAAAGCACAAAAGAAACAGACAAGAGGAGCAATATTTTGCAAAGCAAAAACAATCTGTGAAAGGTGATTCAAGTCTTTGCTTATTGTGTACAGCAAAAAATCTCCTACTGCCAGCTCTTCCCTGTAGACCTAATAACATAGCACAAAGCAACAAACAAATGTTGCCTTATTTGCTTTCAACAGAGAGTGTCAGCTGGATTGTAAAACATCACTATGATGTATTCAAAATCAAAAGTACTGTGAAGTACACACACTATTATTTTTAACCAGGAAAAACAGTAAAACAGAGACATGAAAGAAGAACCACAGTTCTCAATACACTCTTTATGTTCGTTTCAATGCATTCTGCTCCTGGGTTTAGGCAAGGTACAGTATAACAACAGCACTTCCTAGAAATTGCCATGTGAAGTCTTAATTGTTTGCATCATTTGAAAGGCTTTTTTGAGGCTTCATTTAAAACCGTCTCCTGTCTTCTCTGAGAAGTTGAAGATATTTTCCTGTAAGTGCTGGTTTCATCAAAATGGATCTGCTATTCTTGCTTTCATGCAGATGAGCATACATGGCTGGTAGCTGTAAACACTTTTCTGACATCCATAGTGTCTCACTTTTTACTTTACTACCTCTGCAGCCTGACAGGTGGCAACTCCACCAGTATGACTGGCAGGAGCAGTGCAGGATTTGTGAGCTAGTACTTCTCCCTTCAAACCCAATTTAAAGCCCTGTCAATGAACCCAGACAGCTCCTGGGTCAGAATGTGTTTCCCTCTTTGATCTAGGTGGACCCCATCAGGCCAGACATTGAGTAAACTGCCCAATGTTACAAAAAGCCAAAATTCCTTCAGCGGCACCAAGCTCATGTATTTATATGATGGGTTTTCCTGGTCCTCTCAGTATGCCCGGCTACCACTCAAAGGATAGAGGAAAACATCATCTGTACTCCTGTTCTATCCACTAACTGCCCCAGTCCTCCAAAGTCTCTTGTTAGCCCTCAAGATTCTCTCAGTGACTTCCAGTAAGGGAACTATCAGTAAGGAATAATAATCAGAACAGAGAACCAAACTAGGGAGTCCCTTACTAATGTCCCTCCCCCAGGGAGGCAGCACATGTCCCTACAAAGGTGACATGATTCCTTCCTAGCTGTATCTTTAAGAAAGAATACAAAGCGATGATGGCTGAACTATATGGACACAAATCACCATTGAGGTCACTGAATAAATTGTAATCTGCATCTAAGACGCCAGACAGTGGCAACTGCTGTCTTTCTGTCTGTAGCAGTCAGCTTGCAAGCCAGCCCTAAGGGCCTTATGTCACTGTAAAAATGCTGAGGCATTTGAGAAATATCTTAAGTACACTTAAAAAATAATCCTGCTTCAAAAGAGGTCAATATATATCAACATGTTATTTATTTACTGACAAACATACAAAAGAAATAACCTCATTAGTGTCATGGCTTTTCCTCCCCCTATGGACAATTTTACATTTTAGCTGGATGTGCTGCAGGGAAACATGTAATGTGTGGTGGGTACTGGGGCTGGTTATTTCTACTGACTCATGTCTCTTTCTCTGAGACTCTCATGTCCTAATAAGGCAAAATCATCTTTCATTATGATTCAGCCTCTCTCTCTGGTGCAGTGGAAGAGATATGGGATAACTTGGGTACAGTATTTTGCATTTTCTAGGAAAGGAATTCTAGTGAAACTACTAAACCTTTCAAAAAAAAATCTTAAAAAAAACAAAACCATAAAGGCTGTGGAACTAAAAAAGCAAAAGCCCTGCCCCAAACAAGAACCAAATTACAGCATTTTTTTCCCCTCTTCATATCTTTGCATTATAGCTTACATCAGGGATATTTAGATTTTTTTTTTTGGTCTGTATTTTTATTTTAAAGCTGTGCTGCTATCCTTCTCTTTTTCTTCCATTTATGTTAAAATGCAATTTCCAGAGTAGGAAAGGAATTATTTTTCTGGTTTAAGGTACTGGGTGTATTAGAAATGAAGTGGTAACAGGGAAGATGCTCGTTAGCATGTACACTGTCTTTGCAAATTACTAATTGCAATGGGACATCCCTCGGTTAGATTATCTCTCCCTGGCTTCCCTTGGGCCCTTTCTGTTCCTAATTATTTCTCACAAAGAACCTATATTGTAACAGAAAATTCTCTTCATATATGCCCACAGGACAAACAAAGCAAAGCACTTCACAGCTCAGGGGCAACACGTTTGTGCACCGTGTAGCATATACATCTCTCCACTCTGCCTGGGCCTACCCTCTGGTTGCACTGCTCCCAGGCCTTAGGAACCTGTTCTCCCACTCAGCACCAAATTCTGCTTTCCTGAGCAGATAAGTGAGCCCTTGATGTTGCTCACACTGCCTCTCAGGAGAGTAGAAGTGACAAGAAGAAGCAGTGGTGGCTGGGTAGTTTGTTTGTCTTTCCCACAAGAAGCTATCTGAAACTTGATGATTCAAAGAAAGCCTCGTTCTCAATGAGACATTATGCTTGATCAGAAAGGACCAAAATCTACTTGTTCTTTCTTCTTTGACTACAAAAAATAACAACCAACTTTTGCATATAAGGAGCAAAGCAGCTTCTGGATGTACTCTGGGTGCTCATCTGCATTGAAGAGAACCACACATAAATGATCTCAGCCGCCTCTTGAGAGTTCCCTGTACTAGTAACACAGTATAGTTGCTGCAGGCAGATGGGTTCATAAATGCGTTCAAGGCCACTGAAAGCACGTAACTTTTGCTGTGCAATGGCTTTTGTTTCTTTGACACAATTTCCAGTCATTGGACCTGTCCCACTACTGATGCTCCTGGTGCCCCGCTGGGGACAGCAGAACAGTTCAGCTCACAGTCTCAATAGCAGTCTGGTTCCTCAGTCCATTTGCATGATGCCATCATACCCATCAGTCTGACTGCAGGATGTGATAAGTGGTGGTCAAGTATTTTTTTGTCCTTCCTTGATTAGAATGTTTGTGCCTTGATGTATGAGTTTAAATGTTTTTGCTCTTCCTGTTCTCCTTGCTGGGGCTAAGCAAGCAAGCAGCTGTGTGGGCACACTCTCCGCAGTCATCAATCAGGTTGTACACCGCACTGTTTAAGGGACTTAAGGAATAATGTAATGACCATGGTATAAGAAGCTGATTATGAGGAGAAGGTCCATAAACCACAAAAAATTAATGCATCTGATTTTTCTTCTTCTCAAGTGAAGTACAGATAATTAGAGCATACCTTGAGTGTAAAAAAACCAAACAACAAGAAATAAAACAATCAGTTCCCCAGAAATCAAAACCCCCAAACAAAACATCCTCAAACATTTATATATACTAAGAATACTATAAATATATATATATATTCATAAATGTCCAAGATGTGCACAGACACCCGATAATTTCATGCAGTGGAAATGCTTTCTTGTCTGAAAGCAAAATCCAGGATAAAACCACCCACATCTGTAACTAACTTAGACAGATTCAGTTTTTAATTTTTGATCCGATATGCTATTTTCTGTCACAGCAAATTCTGTTGTTGTTGTTCCTTCTGATACAGTCACCCTAAAGGCTCAGCTGATGCTCAGTAATGCAATACTCAGACTGTGGCCTAAGGGTCAGCACAGATTTCACATTTTCTTGAGCTCCCCCCTTTCTATCAGAGTGGCAGGTCTGATCACGTGCATTAAGAGGGTGAGTTTGTCCCCCACTCCCTTATTTGGTAAATCAAGCAAGACTCAAATTCTAGGAGAGATCAAAGGCGGCTGGGAGGAAGGCAGCAAGAGTGGAAGAAGGATACAGGGTAGAAATTCAGTTCTATTTCTTCTTGTTTTCATCCTAGATGTGGCGCACAGATTGACACAGACTTTATGCTTATATTGTGCCTTCTTTTAAATTTGGACAGCTGCTACTCTTGTGACTCTGATGTGCCAAAGGAGTGTATACCTCCCAGTCAAACTCCTGCCTCTGCTATGTGTCCTCTACTAATCTTGGGAACACCAATGAAGAACTTTTGAGGACAAAGCTGCCTGAGGGTATAATGGTGCACAAAAATATTGCAGTAAGGTCATAATATAAACACTGCTGCTTCTGTAGAAATGATGTCTTATATCTGAGTGGCTCAATTAATTTTATAATACCAGTGAATAACACTTTTGGTTCCTTTTTCAGCTAAAGCATACAAGGCAAAAAAGTAGGCTACATGTGATGTGAGAATGTGCTTTGATACGTCTAAAACATTGCAGGCAGAAGCCGGCCCTCATCATTTCCCTATATTTTTCAGGGGCAAAGTGAGCTGTTGATACTTAATTAATAACACTGGAAATGTATGAAAAAGATAACAGACCTGATGAAGCATGCTGAAATCACTTACTATGGTGAATTATTAGAATAATAATGTCAACAAGTGCTTCTGTTGTTACCTTGTTTTCCATTCCTTAATTGGCCTGTTTATTTCAGCCTGCGCATCTAAATCTTTTATGGTGATCTTGCAGGAAAAGACCTACTCTTCTGCTGTTGTTTGTGGGGTGTCTAGTGCAATGAAAAGGGTATTGATCCCTGCTTGATATCCATAACTACCACCACATCTGAAGTAAAAAACAGCAGTAGCTCTATTGAATGGGTTTCTATTCTCTTTTTCTTTTTTACCACAGATAAAATTATGTTCTCTGACTGATATTGTTGAAAATGTCAGTACTGAAAGAATAATAATGAGCAAAATAGAGATGGGTGAAGATAAAAAAGGCAGAAACTGACAATTATAAAAATTCAGATATTTAATGAAAGAATAAAATTTCAGTGAGATATCATATCAATTTTCATTACTCTCTCCTACGCTGGTGAAAATACCAAGTATTATATCATTATTAGAAGAAAATCAGAACGCAGAATTTATTGTATAAGCATTACCAGGTATTTCAGCATGTGATTCCATTTCCTATTCTTGAAAATTTCATTCAACCAAAGTCCTCTGAGAAAAAGAATTGCAAAAAGTAATATTTCTTTTCTGTATTTATAAATATTGGGATAGGAGCGACACCTTAAACGATTTTGAGCTGCTATTTTCTTGGAAGTTGCTGTGAAAAGTTTCTGAGAGCATGAATTATCAACTTCCCGTTAGTAGAAACTACTGTGCTTAACTTCCCAGTTATAAAAACACTAAAAGCCCATGGCAAATATTAAACATTGGACTATGATAGGTCTTCTGAAGTGATGATTCTATTCTATGGTATTTCACAAACTGTGTTACAGAGTCTAGCCATCCTCAGTCTTACAGTGCTTTATGTGCCACCACTTCTCCAGCAGTCTCTGAGCTCTGCACCAAACACATAACTTGTGCTCAACCTAAATGAATATATGTACATGTACTGCTCTTGCACTTGTGTTGTAATTTAACTTAAATCATTCCTCTCTTTGTGGTATTACATCTTTTCTTCCAGTAATATATTCCTAAATAATAGGTATTTTTTGGTTTGACAAACTCTTAAGCTATGTTCTCATTGCACCGACTATGGCACAGTGCAAAGACACTGAAACAAACTAGTCATGCTAACCTATATCTGATTCGTAGTCCAGACTAACATAAGTAGTCTGTGAAAGAGCAAGTTTCTAAGGCAAACCCTCCATTTTGCTGATCAGCCTAGTAGTTCCTCTCTACATTTTTATTTCTTTCTTTCTTTTTCTATCTTATGTAACAATAGTAACAAGAATTTAACATGATTTCCTAGATGACATCTCACTATGACCTATACAGAACTATTGATCTTTCCATTTCTGCACAGGAAACAGTTTCTCTTCTGTTCCTGAGAACTCCATCTATGCTTTTCATTGCCATGCCCCACTAATGAACTTACCCATCTTGTGATCAGCAAATATACACTGTTCTTTTTCACTCTTTGTTGCTCTTAACTGAAAAATTCTCTGTTCATGATAATTAATCCTTTATATGATTTATTATCTCACTACTGAACCATGCAAAGTAGTCCTATTCTCTTTGAATGGTATCCCAATCATCTTTTGCATTAACAGCAAAACGTTTCCCAAGTTTATGTTGTCTGCTCCTTTCACTAGCATTTTCTGCTAATGTAATTATGGAAGCGGCTAAGTCTTTTCCAAGACACATCCTTGGGGAAAACCACTAATAAACTTGCTCCAGCTCAGCAGTTTTTCTGTTAGCGTAACATACTGTTGCCTTCTAGTAGGTTCCACAGCTGTTTCAGACCTGTAGAAATAAACTTCAGGAAATATCCTTTTTGTTATCATCAAATATTTCACATAGGGATAGTCTATAACAATGTTTATTTTATGCAAGGATAATCTGGCAGAAATGATCTTTCTGAGACCCATCATGCATTCTTTTTTATTTTCCATTCACATTACTCATTCAGCATTTACTTCAGACTTTTGCTCATTGTTGAGATAAGCGTAACGGTCTGCAGTTTTAATAATGTTTTTGTTGCAGAATTGTAGGTTTTCCATTCATTTGATTCTGCCTGTTGTAGTTTTATTTGCAACTTTTTCTCATGAAATGGTAGGGAGATTAGCTAAACTAAATGAATGCACTTGAGTGCTTGAGTGCTACGTTGACTTCAGGAAGACTTTTGATACTGTCTTCCATTCCCATGGGTAAGCTTAGGAAGTGTGGAATATGTAAGTAAACAGTGTGGTGGACTGACAACTAGCTAACTGGCAGAGCTCAGAGGGTTGTGATCAGCAGCAGAGTCTGACTGGAGGCCTGTGGCTAGTGGTGTTCTTCAGAGGTTGGTCCTGGGTCTGGTCTTTTTTAGTATAATCATCATTGACACAGATGAAGGGATAGAGTGAGCCCTCAGCATGTCTGTCCTTACAAAGCTGTAAGGAGTGTCTGACACACCAGAAGGTGCACTGCCATTCAGTGAGACCTGGAAAGGATGGAAAGTTGGGCAGAAAGCAACCCAATGAAGTTCAACAAGGACAACTTGAGTCCTGCACCTGAATGATACTGAAGCTGGTCTTATCCAGCGTGTGAGGACATGTAACACTGCAACTTTATAAAACTCTTCCCAAATTCATTGTTTATATGTTATGTGTGTTAGTCAGATGCAATTCATATCTCTCAGCATGCAGAGGTAGGCTTCAGCTCTCATCAATGTGATGAATAAAGCAAGATGATCTTCCTCTACTTCTAATACCAAAGTTACCTTCTGCCTCTCTCATTTTGAACAGCTTCTTTCTTCTAACTTACTGCTATTTCTGATTGCCTGTCTAAAATGCTGTTTGCTTAATTTTCTTTGAAAGAAGAAACTCAGATGGATTTTTTGGCAATTACTCACTTTCTCCTTACACTTGCTGGCTTTTAAGATAGAGCTTTCATTGTTGACTTGTCATTTTAGAAACAATACTCCCTCATTAAATACTGCATAATCTGAAAGAACTCTATAGTACTCATGTAACAGCAAGAATATAAGGGGGAGAACTCTCATAATGAGAAATAGAGGTCTCTGTGGAAATGAGGTCATGGAAACAGGATGAAAAATAATTCACTGGAGTTACTAGACTGCTAATGCTTCTCAGAAGTATCTCGTGACAAATGACAAATGCTAGAAATGTTATAAGAACTGAGCTGCATGATTAGATCATCTGTGGGAATACCCTTTTGTCACAAAACAAACAAAACAAAGAGTCAGTCTCTTGCCAAGACAGTTAAGAGATGAATCACCTCCACAAATGATTTCACAGCAAGGACTAGAAGAAGACATAAATTCTTATGCAGAGAGTACCAGCAAACTAATTATAACTAGTTTTCTTGATAACACCATCAATATGAGAAGATGACCTACTTTTTTTCTTTCTACTACAGATACTGCTAATAAATACTTAGAGAATTCATAAAATTCCAGTTTGTTAAATTAAATGAATCATGCCATTATAAACATGGCCATTTGTTGTGAACCACATGCGAGTTTAAGGGCATGACCATTCTCTAAATTCTGGGGTGGATATAGTGTATCTAAATAGCAGCCTAGGCCATCCTGCTGTGATCTTACAAGTCTCTAGGGTTACTGGAAATCCTGCTCAACAGGAAGCATACAGGAGAGGAGCGGAAGCTGGCAAAGAATCATGTACCTACAGCATACTGCACTGAATGACTCACCAAGAAGTACTTCAGAAGGGATTTGGGATACATATTATATTCAGGATCTGTATTATATAGGTCTTTTGGGATACCTTTCAGTCTTTAGAAGATTGGTTCTTTAAGGAATTTATCACCACAGAAAAAAAGCAGCAATGAGAAAGAGAGCATATGGTAGAATTGGAAAGTTAAAGCTGTGTCCAACTTTGGGGATCTTCCAAGAATAACATATCACTATTTTGTGTATTATCCTGCTTTAATACAGAACTTCAGCCCTTTGATTGCAACCTATCTGACTGTAGTTTAACATGTACTAAGTGGATGAGCATTCTTTATGAACATTTTGTTCTGTGGGTATACATATGAACAGACATGTTTTAAGTACTTGCCAGAAAAATGCCCCTTATGACAGCACTGTAAATTAGACTTTATCCTTGCGTTTGTAGTTGAGATGTGGGAAAGGCTGTATTAGACAGCTCTCTGGAACAGGAAAATATCTGGCTTCTCTGTACATTAGTAAAATCCTCATTAGACTGGTTTCTGCTTCTCTTTGAGTGCATTTACAGTTCACGTACTGTGGTGCTTTCACACAGAGGGGCAGCTCAATTGTGCTGCTCTCTTTCTTACCCTCCTGAACAGCACAGGGGAAGAAAACATAATGTAAAAAAAAACAATCAAACTCATGGGTTGTGAAAAAGGCTTGGACATCACTCACTAATTACTGTCACATTAAAAATAAATGCAGTAGAAGGAGGTTAATGCAATTTATTGCCAGCTACTAACAGACTAGAGAAGTGACAGCTAAGAAGAAACATCTTCCCAAAATCTATCCTCTTCTGCCTCCTTCCACAGAGCAGCAAAGGGATTGTGGCTGTACTCAGAACCCCACTATCAAACCCTTGCTATGTAAATCTAATAGAACGGCTTTGATTGCTTTCTGTCAGTGATCTGCTGGTTGACGTATCCTTGCAGAATTGCTGTTTACTGGCTTGAGTCTGTTTGCTTTCAGCTTGCTAACTAGTATTCAGTTCATCAGTTTTCACTCTCAGCATTTTGGGATTGTGTTTGCAACTTTTTTTGCTATGTCCCCACTTATTTTGCCTGCTGTGCCTTCTTCTCGTATCAATGATTTCCACTAGGCAGTGCATTGCATTGGTTTTGATAAATCAGACTCTGGCATTCTTGATCTAGCATATGTTCAGCGTTGCCTTACTAAGCAGACTGTCATTTAACTGTTTCCTTGGGTAACTAGAGCTGTTAGCAGTGCAGTTTCTAGACCTACCAGTTTTACCCCCAGTGATAGCTGGAAGGATCTCTGAGAGCAAAGACAAGAATATAATCAGCCTATTTTGTGTGGTATGGCACAGATCCCGAATTAAAAGACTCCCTTTAGTCTTGGGCAATATAACACCATTAACTGCTGCTAGGAAGGAGGGATGAGAGACCTGATCAGTGGCAAATTTTGTTCTTAACTCTTCCGGTTCTGTCTCTCCTGTTTCGTGAGCCCTTGAGATGCACAGCACAGGCTGAGCTAGAGCCAAAAGAACAGACAGGCCAAAGCCACAACCTGTGCTTCCCTGAGATCAAAGTTGTTCAGGTCAATGCTGAAAGCATGCACTTGAACAGCCTGAGTCTCTGTGCTTGAAATGCTAATATGGTTACAAGTTCTCTTTTTGCTGGGTTTAACCTTCATTTTCTTTGATGGAAATGCAGTTATGACTCCCTGCCACATCCTGTGTGAAGAATGCATATATATCACTGGAGATCAGAGGAACAGATGACATACACTGGCATCAGGCAGGATTTATGGGAAGCTGCTCCTGCAACAGTCCTCTCTTATATAACCTCTCACAGTCCTTTCTAAGACTTATTTCTATTACTCAGTGTAAATAGTAGTGCAGAGACATTGCCTACATTACAATAAATATTTGTAGACTCATGAGACAGATGTATGCACTGGCTTCTTCACGAGCGGTAATTAAAAGTGCTATCTCTTCTCCCAGAGCTGATGGCACAAAACAAAAATGTATTATTTCTTATCTAAAATAAAAACTATAACAACCTGTTCTTATTTCAGTAAGATACTTATAGTATTCCTTTAAGTATTCTGTTTAGCATCTTTAAAATAACTTTGCATCAAACACATAGACATCAATGAGATATTATTAGTACTGTGTTTTTAGAAAGCACCCGTGTTCATTTTGTAGTTACAAACAGATAACAGCTCTGATGGAGAAATATTTTTTGAAGATCACTAAAAAGAGCCCAATTCCACCTTCCACCCTAATGCTTGGATTGGATGAAAGCATGTCATTCTATGGAAAAAAAAAAAAAAAAAAAAAGGAAAGTTAATTTATCAGTGTTATTGGTACTGTAGATGCTAATGACTTTCTGGCTATAAAAAGATGAAACCAAGAAACCCTTCTGTAACTTTTTAAAAGGCTAATCTTTTATTGTTGTGATATGAGATTGTTAGGACATTTGATGTGCTGCAAGTATTAAACTGAAATGATTTCTCCTCATCTTGCTAATCTGGGATCAGCACAACTTGTCAGTAAAATCTGGGAGGTCATAGGGCAGTTACTCTTGCACTGTTGTAGGATGAAGATGCTGCATCTTTCTAGAGAAAAACAAACAATTGGGACTTGTGAAGAACTCTCAGATTGTAAAATGGAGATTCTATACCCACATTCCAGACCCAGATTTCTCCTTTAAAATTTACCCATCTGAAAGACTGAAGTCCTGCTTACCATTTTTTTCCAGCTAAATCAGGTGTTTTAGTTCTAAATGTCTTTAACCCACAAAGTTGTATAGTCTGTGATGTGCAGAAAATCAGATCAAAATCAGAATATTTTTTATGCCTTCATAATTTCCCAATTAAAGGCAAGAGCAGAGTCGGGGCTTAGAATAGGCTGTGGAATGCTGGTTGATCAGTTTCCAGTCTGGATCTCCACATGCATAAACCACACACATGGAGGCTTCCCCTCCAGATGAAAAGCCACACTTGTGTTAGAGTGGAAAATCACTGCAGTGGGAAGGAGATGTTCACTGATACATGAGTCATTTCACCTACAAAACCAAGACAAGGGAGAGCTTAAGCCAGTGCTGCTTGCTGAGGAGGTTGGAACCTCACTGTGCCTGTTTGCCAGGAGGGGTTTCTCCTGGAGACCCACGTAATGGATCTCTGTGGACTTTTCCTGCAGTGAAGACCAGTCCTGTAAATATAGATGTGGTAAATCTCTCTGAGAAGCCCACAGCATAACTGCCCGTTATTTCTGCCACAACTGTCAGGAAACACATCTACTGCCAATGTGCAACAAAGATGCAGAGGGGAAGAGGGGATCAGAGACTCTGTAATGCTGTATGTAATCTAACACCTCCTTCTTCAGAGCTGTCCAGGGCATTGGCTGTACAGATATGAGAGACTTACCTTTAACAGAAAGAAAATGGACAAATTACTTCACAATTCTAAGCACATCTGAACTACAGGATCTCCAACATATGTTTATTGTGGATTTATTTAAAACAATTAAATACCTACCAGTGTGCTAACAATGAATGTATTTTATTACACCCATTAAGATTGCCTGGTGTCCTATCCACATACAATCAATATTTCCTTGCGATCAGTTACTGAACAGTGTCACTTCTATTACATAAAGAAGATAAATGGAGTGCTAAAGGCCATGTTATGACTGTTTTGGATCTGCTTCACAAAGCAGAGGCATGAATAATCTAGCAGAAACCCCTTCATCTACAGGACCAAGTGACCAGAATATAGGGGGTTTCTCAGCAGATGTTAAGTTACTGAGTGCAGATGAAGGGAAAAAAATCGTGCAGCTAGAACAGAGACACTCTCCTGACACTGCTTATCAGGTGGTACTGCAAGCAGGAAAATCTATTTCAGTCCTCACACAGCATGTCTTCATTGGACAGATATATGGGTTTTAGGCTTTGACCTAGCAGATTTCATTGCCAGGACATGCAGGTGTGTGTCTTCCTCCCCAGATGCATATTTTACCACTTGGAATTTCCTCACTCCTTCCTGCTTGCATGCTAGATCTCAGACAGGCTATCACAGCATCATAGAATCATAAAGGTTGGAAATAGTAATAAGATCATATAGGCCAAGCATCAGCTCATGCCTGTGATCTCTCTAGACCGCATCCCTCAGTGCCACATCTGTATGTTTCTTGAACACCTCAAAGGATGGTGACTCCCTACCTGTGCATTCTGTTCCAATGCCTCACAGCTATTTCTGAGAAGAATTTTTTCCCTAGTATCCAACCTGAGTCTCTTCTGGTTCCACTTAAGGGTACCAGAGGGACACAACAGCCTGAGAATGAGGACACAAAGCTATGTTCAGCTTGCAGCCCTATATACCTCAGATCCATCTTGCTTCTTCGACAAGTCCTGGTTTGCATGAATTTCTTAGACCAATGTGTTCCACATTCTTGATGGGAACAGGTAAGTGCTAAGAGCTGTTTGATGCCACTTTTTATTAACTTTCTGCTTCCAGTAAGTACCCCTGGATTGCTACAGAAACCTCACTCCATGAGGCTGAATATGTGACAGTTGATTCTGCTCATCCAGCATCAAATAAATAGACTATACATATTCATTTTCAAGCCTGACTGAATATGCCAATTAAAATTAGTCTTCTGCACAACAAACTGTTTTAAAAGGCTTCAAATTATGAATATTTATATTGCTATTAATTTGAGATGCTACTAGTATTTTTCTTTAGTGGTTAATTATGACAACTAATGTGTTTGAATTATTCTAGAAATCTTTCCATTATCTCGTTTGTAAATAGTCTTTCTTGTGCTTACACCTTCTTATCTTATGCTGAAGCTGAAGAGAAATACAATTAAAGCCTTTTAAACAAACAAAAAAGCCCCTCCAAAACAACATTCTGCTCTCCTAAGCACTAGACAATTTTTCAGCAAACTTAAGGACAAATTATAAGTGTGTTTTTCACCCTGTAAGTAGATTTTAGTATAGGTCATGCATTGTAAGATCTGCTGGCAGACAACAAATGAGCCAGACTGCATGCTAGAAAATTCCATAAGGATTAGGAAAAACATCATAGAATAACGAGGTTGGAAAGGACCTACAAGATCGTCTAGTCCAGCCATCCTCCCATTACCGCTACTACCACAAGCCACTAAACCATATCTCGTAGCTCCTCATCCAGATGCTTCTTGAACACTGCCAGGGACGGCAAAGCTGTGTTTTCCACAATCTGTTTCCAAGCAGCTCTTCCACTGCTACCATGAAGGGTTTGCTCTAGTTCATTCATTTAAAGATAAGGCATGAGTTTAAAATATAAGTGTTCCAGAAAACAAACAGAAAACAAAAAATCCTCTTATGGGTGTCCTTGTAAATGCTTCCAAACTTCTCTTTCTGGGAGGACTAAATCTCATTGAAATTAATGGCAGCAATCACTTTATTTCAAAATATGTGCAAGAAGTCATTGTGTTCTCTTCCCAGCAATTGAGCTACCATCTTCCATCCATGACCTTTCTGCCTAAGTGTGAAGTCTTAAGTTTGAGATAACAATTTTAGGTCAAAAGTGGGCAAAATACTGAAGAAATTGCGCAAAGATAATATCATTGTACTCCAGTTATATCTGGACAGGGAGAATGGGTATGAACTTGTTCCAAATTATGGTGAAGGAGAATGAATGGAAAGGAACTGATGAGTGAGATGATGGAAAAAAAGCTTCCACTGGAAAACAGAGTCCCTTGGGATGGTTGGAATTAGAAATTACAGACCAGATTTGATATTTCAAAGATACAAAATCTCTGTCATGCTAGAAGCTCAGCAAACAGTGTTAACTACTAGTTTCCAGAAGAGTAAAGCTAGGATAGCGCCATCAGTTTTTATGATCTTGCACATTAAAACACCCCAGAGAAATAGAAAATAAAATAATAAAAAAGAGATGTTATTTATTACTCTTGTATGTTTCTTGCTTCCATTAGTCTTGACAGTCTTACCTGCATTTCTCAAGCTTTGCCACTGAGGACCTAATTTGGACTGGCATTCCAATACAGACTGTCATCACTGATTTCTTCTTGGTAGAGGACCAGAGTATTGCTTTGGATGAGCAACTGCAAGTAAGCAAAGTTTGCCACTCATATTAGCCTGCATTATTGGTAGCTAACTAAACTAAGCTTAATCCCACAGCATCATGTCTGTGAGTGTGACATGACCAGAAAACATGACATGAAAGAGAGAAAAAAGAAAAAAAGGAAAAAAAAAAAAGGAAAAAAGAAAGGAAAAATGGAGGAGAAAGGAAGGGAAAGGAAAAGGAAAAGGAAAAGGAAAAGGAAAGGGAAAGAGAGAGAGAAAGGGAAAGGGAAAGGGAAAGGGAAAGGGAAAGGGAAAGGGAAAGGGAAAGGGAAAGGGAAAGGGAAAGGGAAAGGGAAAGGGAAAGGGAAAGGGAAAGGGAAAGGGAAAGGGAAAGGGAAAGGGAAAAGGAAAGGACCGTGAGAAATTATTTGGGAAAGAAAATCAAGCTACTGTGTACAGGAAAAAATAAAGCATTTTGGGACTGGAAAAGAAAGTAAGGGGTTTAAGTCATGGCAAGAGACATCTTAATTAGACATAAAGAAAACTTTCCAGTTGTAAAAATAGGAGTACCAGAATAGGCTGCCTGAGGAAGTTATTCTAAATTAAATGATATTTCTTTTAAGCAGAAGGCTGGGTTAGCTGCCTTGTGAGGTGTGTTTTTTTAAATAGGCCTGGGAACTCAGCCTTGGCTGAGGCTGAGGCAATGCTCCCTGAGCCCTGGTGCTGCTGAAAGGCCATGGGTAGGGAAGCAGAGGGCTCTGTCAGCATCCCCACTGCAGACAGGCAGGCGGCTGGGACTGCGCACAGAGACATTTAAATGCCAGTCATGGCATTCCTTTTCAGTATTGCTTTCTGTAAACCTATACCACTAAAAGGCAGAACCACAAAGAGATGTAATTTTCAAGGCTTTGAAAGGAGAATTGATGAGAAGGAAAGCAATAAAAAATTCATCATTCAAATCAACAGTGGTGTTGGATCACTTCTTACAAACCTAATGATCCTTAGCTAAATATTCATTGGAATATTTAAGCTTAATTTCAAAGTAGCCTGAGACTTATCTGAGTCTTGATCTTCAATTCAGAATTCAGTGTGATCTTAATATCCTGAGGGGAAAATGAAATGCTTGTGCATAGAACTGGATAGAAAGGCTTTTTCCTGCTCCGATAAAGTTGTCAAGATTAAAAAAAATAAAACCTGTCCCACACTGGGATGAATGTCTAAAAGCTTTTCATAAGAGAAAAAAAAAAAAAAAAAGACAAAGGCTGTAAGGGAGAGAGGCCGATTCTTCTATCATCTCCAAGTACTCAGCTGAGACCAAAGTGCACTGCAGGGTCTCACACATCACAGAGGAGTAGGCATAAGGGTTTGACTGATTTGGCCTGACCTTCCCAGGCTCCCTTTGCTCTGGCGAAGGCTGACTGAGTTCAGCCAACTAACATCGGAAATCCAAGTTCAAATCTATTTGAACCAAAAGACCAAAGACTTGAACCTTGATCTCCCATGCCTCAGATAAGTATCTCTGCCATTAAGCTCTTGTGGATTCTGGGTTAAGTTTGAGGCCCGCTTTCACAATCACCATTTTTCCATTCCCCTCATCTTCCCCACATGCTCCTATCTTTAATCTACCTTTTCTTCCTGAAACTGGTGCCTCCATGCTGTAGCAGGTCCTATTTATAACATGCTTACTTTGCTTATGGATAAAAAAATATACTTATTCACAAAATTCCAGTTAATTGTCTTTGTGTCCTAGTAATGCAATACTATTAGTTGTTCAGAGACATTCAAATAGCTGGATAGACAGCTGTAGATGTGCAATGCTCACACCAAAAGCCTTCTGCTGTTACCACACAGTGACCGCTGCTGGGTAGATCTGAGTCATCTCATCAATCACCTTAAAAGCCATGAAAATTAATTTCCAAGTGAAAGCATTTTCAATTCATCTTTCATGTGTCATAAAGATACTCTGAGTTGAAATTCCTTATTATCTGTCTCTTACCTCCCACTTCTGCAATTGCTGCACTCGTCACTCACAGAGAAAGCTACAAAAGGCTACATTGTCATAAAGCTATTTGGGATTTTTCCCAGGTAGCTCCCATTAAGAAGTCAGCAGAAGAGGCAAAGATGCTTTTTTCCTGTGTGAAAAAAGCACAGGAGTTTGAAAATTCAGTCCTGTGTATGAATTTCTCTTTGTAAATGAAGAGGCAAAGGAAATGAGGGTAGGAAAAGCAGTAAGATGGGGACAAAGTTAAAAAATCATGTTTTGTTTTTAGTAATATCTTAAGAAAAAGCGCCTGTCTTAAAATAAGTAGATTTTCTAACTGATTTATATTTAGGGAACTCAGGACTTATTAGCATCCTCATAGTATGCAGCAGAAGATATCTTTTGTTTTTTGTGTAGCCATAAAAATCTTCACAATATTACAAAGTGAAATTTTTGCAAAAGAATAGTGACTTAATGCTGAATGCAGAATTAAATAAAGGTATTAATTCTGTTTGTGTTATTTAGCTAGCTAAATCCAAGCAGAGTCAGATTGCTAATAGTCCAGATCTCTGAAAGGAATACACTGAAGTTTACAGCCTTGAGAAGATTAAGTCTGAGTGAAAGCTTTAGAACTCTGCAAGGTGTTCCTATTTTTCAGAGAGAACACTTCTGTTTTCAGAGTTTTATGTGAAACATAAAGAATTCCAGTAATGTAAAGTAAGAGATGTTTTGGTTTGTCAGCATCATCCAGTATTTTTGTAAGGGAGGTTCTTTCATACTTTACAATTTTGCTATCCTTCCCATCTGCACTAATTTTTTGTTTTCAGTTCTCTCATACACGTGTACATCAAAGCACTCAAATTTCTTTTTAATTCAGGTTGAACAATATCTACTTCATATCTAATGAGAGATGGAAAAGCTTGATAATGTGGTTTGATAACTTCTCAGTTTAAAACCAAAAGAAAACCAAAAGAAAACCACTGCCAGGAAAATCCTGGCTACAGAAAAGTCTAAACTACAGAATTTTAATGCTGCTTGAGTTTTGCAGAGATAATATTATGATATTTTAATAATTAAAATCATTCAAATATTCTTAAAATTGTGTACAGGAAAATCAGAAATACCACATTGTTTTCTCCTTGGATTTAATATATTACCTGCTATTAGAGTGGATGTGCATATCCTTTCTGCTAACGTATATATACCTTTATTTTAGAGATTCCCATGTTTTTCACAGATAAACCCAATCCCCTGCAGATGCAATTATTTCAACTATTAGTTCAACTGTGCAGCATCTGCTGATTCCCATCATTGACCCGGCCTTTGTCTTGCAGAATATCTGCCTTCTTTTTTTTTTTTTACAGAGCTAAAGCTAAAGCAATTTTTCACATGGATCAATATTTAATTTTTAGTTTTGGGTTTGTTTCCTTTTTTTTTTTATTTTTTTTTTCCCCCTTCCACAAGTTGATCTGAGCAGCAAGAAACAGGGACAAATCCTAAAGAAACGATCTATAAGATTTCAGTTGAACAGTGGTGGGTTATATACCACAGCTTTAGAACTTCTCCTTTCACTTTTCTGGCAAATGCTTGCTTTTGCAGTTGGAAAAATACAGAACAGAACAACACCCTAAAGAATTCTCTGGCAAAATGCATGTGCTGAGTCTATGTTATTAGAAACATGTTGGTTTGCAGTGATGCTGCTGAAGTTTTTTAAGCATTTGGGTCATGCCCTGTGCATTAAATTGTCTATCAAGAATGAACAATACTTGAAAATGGCTTTCCCAGATCTCCGTAAATAAGGAAAACATTCTCCTCATCATAAACTAGAAAATCCATTATTCTGAGACGGATTCATAGAATTTCTCTTTTATAGAAGAAACATAAAACAATGAAAAACACATAATACAAGATCTGTGAAATTGATACTCAAAACCAAAACAGTGTTGAAGCTTAAAAAAGGAAACGTGAAAATATTTGCTTTCTAAACGTGTTTCTAAAATTTCCTACATTAGATTTACTTTTGTTTTCCTCAGTCAGCTTGATTTAAAATTATTTTTAAATCAGTTTTAGACCACATTATTTAAGACTAGATGTTGTCTTTTTTTGTGTGTGTGTGCATTTTTTCATTTGCACTGTTCTCCAGCAGGAAGATAGATAGAAAAAAATATAAATAAAAAGAATCAATACCTTCTCTGAGTGCATTAAACAGTACAGCTCATACTGTGGATGCTATCTGACTTTGAATAAAATTGTACAAGGCATCTGATATAAGCCAGTGTGATATGAAACTTTTGTGGGGCTGAAAATAAGCTCCTGGAAGCAAGAACCATTATTAATCTGTTAATGAGAGTGCATCGCTTATTGTGAGGTAAGTACTGATGCATTTTGCTGCTTCTGGAATAGCTCAGCTCACAGGGAACAAAAGGTAACCCAGCCTCGTCAGTTAGGACACCAGTGATCCTGGTGCCATCACAGGGTAATGGGTGAGCAATGACATGGCACCTATGTAGGGTGTCTTTTTGGGAGTGCACCCAGGCCCATATACACTATAGCATGCATTTGCTGTTGGCAGTCATCTTCCTTCACACACATTTAACTCACTAATTGCCCTATCCATGTGTTACATATGCTCCTAGGTTTCGATTTGTAGCAGCACCTGTTCATTTCCTGCCATATACTTTTTAATATTACATTTGGACATTCTTGGATAGGTGGGATCCATTTCCAGACTAGGAAACAACTGGGATCTACTTGTGTCCAGATTCTTATTATATTAAATAAAAGGTATAGACAATGAGAATGAATGGAAAAATTCAATTCATAAGTAGATATAAGGAAAGAAATTCAGCAGCCCAACCAAAAAGTGTCTAATTCCATTTGAATTAGTATTAGCACTTTAATTTGAAGATAGTTTCCTTCCTCTTCGGCCTTTGTTTCCCATCCTGCAGAAGTCTGGGAGTACCGGGAAGGAGATTTCTTTCAGATCTGACTCAGCGTGACCACATGCTCCTGGGGCACTCCTGTTAGACTCCATTCACTCATATATTAAGTCTTCATATCCCCACTGGAACAAATGACTGTGAGCTGTGCCCTCTGGTAAGTGTTCAGTTTATACAACTTAAATAGTACTCTTCCAGCTGCTAGGTACACTGCCTCAGCTGCAGACAGCTCTCCTCAGGAGATGGACCTCAAGGTGCTTCAGATGTTCCCAGGGTGCAGTGCAAGGCCAGGCAATGTTCTCTGCAAGGCAGATAAGGATGATAGACACTTGTTTTTTGGGGATGCCAAGCCCTGTTGCTTTGTGGATATATTTGGATGTGCTGACTCTACAGCTCTGCTGACTCTACGGACTCAATTCCCTTCTATTGCAAACTGGATTCCTTTTTCCCCAATTTGTGTTTCTCCTTCAAACAGGAGCACCTGAGGATGTTTCCTTGGCTTCTGATTGGTCAAAATGTGAAGCTCCTTAGTTTACTCCTGTTTGCTTTTCAGTCATATCCTCAAAGTGCACCTGTTCCACTCTCCTGTTTGAAGTAGGTGTTTTAGGCTTTCAGACGGTTGGAGTAATTTACTTACAATATCCTTTGCATAGTACAAATCGCTCACCTTTCAGTGTAGTGAATATGGACTGAAGGGTCAGAAGACAGCTAAAAAGATTTGCTCTTTTCAGTCTCTATTTTAGTAGCTCTATCAGTATTTCTGCTTTGCTTTGGTTTCAAAATGTATCTCCTGGTAAAGTTGTCTTTATGGTCTGTATATCAAAGCTTCCCAAGCTAACCACATTCTTTAGAGGGTGATTATATTTGTTGGGTTGGCAGAGCAGAATGCCAGGCCTAAATTTCAGTTGAGGCTGTGACAAGAGGATCCCATATCTACTCCAGCCTAAAGAGATAAAAAAAAACAAACAAGGGAAAATATGATATTTCCCCCCTGTTCTTCATATGAGTCCTTCACTAAGCAGCAGGTTTTGAATGGTATTCTGCATATGGTAAAACCATATTCCTGTGCTGCTTAATTATATGTTTTCAATTTATTTTCTCTGACTCTGCAAGCAAGTGCATTATTGTGTGTTGTTACATAATACCCAGCCATGTGGAAAAGGAACAGACACACCTTTGGCAAGTGACTGCAGAAGTCTCCAAAGGTTTTCACCCATGTTTTCACAGATGTCCTCCTAGAACCCATCTAATCCTCCACATCAAGGTTTTATAGATTATTTGCACTCCTTGGGACTGGTGCAGTATGAAGCCAAGCATGCAAAGACTGCCAGCTGGCCAGAATATTTGATAAATGTGAGAACAAAAAAAATCCCACTCATAGCAGCGAAGTGATCTATTCCTGGAACACCAGCTGGATTGCTGTAATAAGCTATTAAACCAGTGTAGTAAAATGAAACCCAGATACACTATGCAGATTATATAGCAAGTCTATTTCCTTGTATAGCTTGGTTTCATTGCTTTAATTTTAGATTATTGGTCACTTGCAATGATTAAAAGATATGGAAAAACTTGGCCTTTTTATTCATGAGTTTTGAACTAGAAAGACCCAAATTAAAAATATATAGGATTGTGTGCCTGGCACCCTTAAAAATCTGCTTCCATTTCCAGTGACTCAGTGAGGTAGACTCTCTGGCAGACTTATTTTACTAAGAAACTATATCTCAGACCTGGAAATAATAAAAGATATTCTCAGAAAAACAAAATCTCAAATGTACTCCAATGTAACACAATATTTCTTCTTACAATAAAGAATAATTAAAATATCTAAAAGGAGATGAAGATTGATATCCAGGGCCATGTGTAATAGCACCATCTTGTGATCCCTGCAAAAAAAAAAAATTAAAAACACGTATTTTAATTGGGAACTCTGCTCTCTTCTAACTCAAGAGGTCTTATTTTTCTGAGGCCATAATTAGCTTGGACGTGAAATATGACAGTAAACTAAAAATTCAACTATAAACATAACACTAATGGAAATTAGTTGAACACCACTTTAAAGAATGAGCAAGGTTGAGATATGTGGTTTTTGTTTTCATTATTTTATTTACTGGTTAAAAAAGGAGAAGTAAAACACCAAACATAGTTCTTCTATCACAGAAAGAGAAACAAGACGTGGCTTTTCTTGTTAGATGTACTATTTCTTCTCATCAGATTGTATAGCATAGGACTTTGGGGTGTTGATATTTTGGCACTGTGGAGACTCAGACTGTAGGACTGACTGCTGATCTGAAGAACATCATCCGGACTGATGTTTATAACATCTATATGAACTCCAGATGAAATGGGGTGAAACAAACATCTGATGGCAATAACAGAAAGCAAAGATCACATCAGGCTGACAAAGAACCACATTTCCAAAGAAGAAAGGAATGGTGCAATAAGGTGAAGTTGTACACATGTCTCTTCCAAGCTGTTCAGAAATACATACTGACACATCTCGATGATGTAGTCCTCAGTAAATGTAAGTGATAGTTACAGGCAAGTGGTATCACCCACAGGAAAAGCAAGCAGGATATAGATAATTTCCTTTCTACACCTGGTTACCTTCCTGAGTATAGAGTATGGAAACAGGCCAGTGGCCAGCAGAATGTTCCTTTGATTCTGGGTTATCGGTCTGGTGTGTTTGCTTTGTAAGACTATCAGCCTTTAAGGGTGTCAAAGTTAGTGTTTCATACATAAGCCTTATTTTGGCATCTGAAGCAGCTGAGTTCAGTAGATTTGATAATGCTAAATATTTGGCAAAATATAGCTGGTAAAAGCTGCAGGAGCATCACGCCAGCCTTCATCTATGATGTAAGATTTTGGTGAGATTAATCAGAGAAGAGGAAGGCTGAATTTTGAGTGAAAGTTCTCTGCTTCACATTTCAAACACAGCAGATATTAAGACAAATACCATGAGGAATTTATTTTTGTGTACTGTGTTTCCACCAACTGGTAGGCAACACCTTCACTAACAGACGCAGAAACCAGTCATCATTTGCAGTGGGGACAGCAACAGTTACTCTAGTTTAGGGATCAGCTACAGAGTCCATGTAGTAAGCCTTTCTAAGCCTTCTCAATTGCAGTGGCAAGGAAGGAATTTAGTTTTTGTTAAAAAAAATAAAATGCTAGCTTGGTAAATTAAAGCCATTCATCTGTTACAGCTGCCTATAACATAAATCAAAAACATTATTTATATGTATTAACCCAGGGACCTGACCAGCCGGAGAGAATGCTTTGTAGAGATGGCATTTATCCCTGTAGAAGCCTTCCATCCAGTTCAAGCAGGCTATGTTTAGCTTAGGTTAATAAGATTTCAATTTTACCTGATGCAAAGAGATTTGGGGAGGGATGGAGGGAGGTTTGCTGAAGCTACTATATTACAAATTTCTAAAGAAAGGCAAATCTGGCCTTTGAGAAATACAAAGTACTCTATATGTTTTTTCTTTGTGTTAAAGATTTCAATTAAATTGCCAGGCACTTCTTTTATTTCTTCTTTTTATATAGGTTGAGATGATTGCAGCCACTGGATATATCTTCCTGCTCTGGCTTTTGGCACAGACAAGCTCTGTTTGGTTAGTGCTTGCAGATAATGAATTGGGCATTTACAAATGTTTTTGAAAATAAGGTGTTGCAACTAATAAACAATGAAGAAAGCAATCTGTTGCATCACTAAGGTTAATATGGACACTGATATAGTCAGTGTTCATGTACATAAGGTAAATGTTAAAACAAAGGAATCCTCTATTGTTTGTACAGATGGTTTCCTTTGCAAAGGGACCGACTCTTTAGCAGGGTCTGCTGTGACAGGACAAGGGGAAATGGTTTCAGACTGAATGGTGGGAGATTTTGATTGGATATAAGTAAATTTTTTACAGTAAGGGTGGTAAGACACTGGAACAGGTTGTCCAGAGATGTGGTGGATGCCCCATCCCTGGAGACACTAAAGGTCATGCTGGATGGGGCTCTGAGCTATCTGCTCTAGCTGTAGGTTTTCCTGCTCATTGCAGGTACTCTTCAAGTGTTCCTTCCAATTCAAATTGTTCTATGATTCTATGAAGGTAGTATGAGTCTCATTCTGCTGCCTGACACAGTGTTTTTCATGACACTCAGTAGAAGTTACTGATATGAATTAATGTGCTGAAAAACTCAGTTGTGCTCATACTTACATTCGGAGTTTATTGACAGCGGCTGGGCCTTGTTGATACTTGGCATTGTTTTTTAGTTTGGCGTGGCCTGAACTAGCTCAAGTCCAGAAGTACTGCTGCCACAGGAGCATGGCTCTGGGCCTGCACTAACAAGCTCTGCTTCCTAGAGACCCATGCTGTGTCCTGACCAGAAGACAGTGTTCAGAGGAAATTACAGCTTGGGCCAAGGCTAATTTGAGGACCTCTGTACTTCTTCTTGGTAAACCATGGGCGAGCTTATAATATTGTGATCATTTTGGTAACAGAAGAAATAAATGTCAAAGTTAATAGCAAAGTTTAGGAACGGAAAGGTTGAGAATCAGAATTAACAGCATCCATGAAATTCTAATAATATGCTATATATTTTACAGAATGAGAGAAGAAAGCTCTCGCAGGTTTGTTATAGCTTTATCATCTTGGGGTGATTCAGTTCAGGTAATTCCCTTAACCTAAAACTTACAGATATGGAGATTAAATTTTGCTTTTGTCATTTCTCAAGGCCTTTAAAACTATTCACTTTTTGCATTCCTTAGCTGATTTAAATTTAGCCAGTGCTAGCAACTGCTGTTTTCTTTTCCTGCATGTGTCACCTTCAGGGAAATACCTCATTTTTCTTTTGTTTTTGTTTGTTTGAAACAGAGGCCCAAAGAAAGCCTGTCTGAAGAGTTTGTGAACATGTTTCAATGCACAGGTACCTCAGAGTTCCTCAGAGTAGGCATCTGTGCTCACCAGACTAGCATCGATACCTGGCAGTCACTTGTGGCACATATGGTGCTCCATTTTACAGCTTCTGGATTTCCACTGTAGGCAAACTGAAGGTGAATTAATTTTGTGTGAATATGTGAAACTGCCACATTATTTCACAATTTTTTTTGAAGATGTAGAGTAAAAAAAATCAGCCATCTCCATAAGGGATTTTACAAACTGTCACTTTTTATTTTTGCAGCCATCCTTATACTGCAAGGCAATAAGGAAAGAAAATGCTGTCATCTGCTCGCCAACTCTTCTAGCAATAGAAGGTAATCACCCATAGGAAGTTACCGTAAACATGTTTGAATTCTAGACAGAAATATGAAGAAAATTTAAGTCAACAAGAAAAAGCTACATGTCCCTTGAGATAGAAATTGATTAAAAGACATCTGGGAGTAAACATTTAAATTTTCACTTGATCTGACCTATTTACTGTTGCACATTCTACTACTATTTCAGTCAATTACTGCAATTATTCAGTGAAAAACAGATTCATTAACTGTGTTCCATAAATAAAATCAAGCTAAGCTTATTTTCTAATCACTGATCATTGTTTTTAGACTTTCAGGGTGGAGATGAATACATTAAATACCAGCACTCTGTGTTTATCAGGCTATACTTAACTCTTTTCATTTAAGCCTAGTGTCACATTATGAAATTAAATCAGCCTATATCAGAAGCCTATAAAAGAACTAAAAATTGGAAATATGCCAAACAGTTCAGCAGGATGGAGACAGGACAGGAATATTTTCTGGTTCTAGCCAGAAATGGATAGCTGCTATAATACTTACATTACAGAGCTGCATGAAGGATCCTGAATAGCAGAAGCTGAAAGCTGGACTGTCCATGAACAGATCTACCCTCAGTTCAGCAGCTGAGAACAGTGAATCTGTGTCTTATGTAGCCATTTCTGGCAGTAGCCCAGTTAGAAAAACATGGATTAGCTGATGCTTTATACCTGTTAATATAAGCACTTGTATGGAGCAAAGTTAATACATGGCTGTGTTTTCTGAAAGCAATTTTTTGCTTAGTTGCTAGAATCAGTGGTGAGCAAAAAAATCATTCATTAAGGAAAGTTGTGTATAAACAGTTTCTATAGAAAGCAAATTAGCTGTCATGACTATAAGAACATAGACATCTTAGGAACTCTTGCTCTTTGGGAGAACAGCATCTTACTTACTTTAACAAGTACTGTGAAAAAAAAAAAATCTTTGGAAAATCAGTCAACGCTCTGTAAAGGATAGCTTAGATGCCTTTTGTGTGGCTGCATCCTTAGGACTCAGCCAAAATTGGAGTTTTTGCAGGTTACTTCTAGGCAAACTGTCATTGGAGAGGCATGTTTCTAAAGATCTTCAGCTCAGTTTAGAATTTCTGCCATTTCAAAGGAAAAAAACCTTATTGTCAACATTTCCAGCTGTCAGTAGCCTGTAACTGATACCATGAGCTAAAAGCAGACTTCCTGGGCTCCTCACATGACATCATACTGATGTTGGGTTGTATGTTCTGTTTAGGAAGGCATTCTCTGAATTTTCAAACACTGTTTCTAAGATTCCAAGTAAAATAAAATAAAATAAAATAAAATAAAATAAAATAAAATAAAATAAAATAAAATAAAATAAAATAAAATAAAATAAAATAAAATAAAATAAAATGTATGCTTGGAAAGTATTTAAATTGCCAAGCAATGTTCTACTCATGTGTAGAGAGGTGGAAAGAAAAGGAGCAGAAATACGTATTTAGAAGCCTTAGCAAATTATCCTTTGACAGCAGTTAGAGGTTCAACGTGAGCTAGGTGAGTTGTGTATTTCCACAGAGATGGAAAGAGCTGCTTCACACCAGCCCTGGTTCAAGTCAATTTTAGGACTCAAATGAGTTCAAGTGATACCAGTGAAATCTAATTCTCAGAATACTTCTCCTTAACTTGTCATCTTCAACATTTTGCAATTGACTGGCACTTCTGTCAAAGCAAATTTGCATGTTATAGCAGGTGTGACGTCAGAGCAATTTTGTCTATATCCTGTTTGTGCTATTCTCTTGGTTTATAAGGTTCAAGTCCCAAATCACCCTACAAAAGCCCCGCTGTTTCCCATATTATGTAAGTTCATTGTTCAAAGTTACATTTAGAAGCAGAAGCCACATTTTTGTGACAGTACAGGTGAAAGGGACCTTGCTGTATTGATTGAAAGTCCTCCAAATGATGTACTGTGAGACGTGATGGGCATTAAATCAATCGTTGAGTTCCAAGGAATACGTTTTCTTACCAAAGCGGGGAAAGATTCTCACCACAGCTTTTTCTTATTCCAAGATGAAATTACTCTGTGATTAAAATGATCTGTTATTAGTTTCTCTAGACTTCACTGAATTAAAGTGAAGAGAGGATTTGGTGAAGAAGGACTGAGTTCAGAGCTTTATGCAGGTTCACTGTAGAGGAATATCTTAGCTTAAAAATGAGAAGTTTTTTACTTGCAAAACAGTTACTTTTACTTGCAGCCTGCTATCTGCTTGTGTGTATGTCCACAGTACTCTGTGTAGGCATTCTGCATTATTGTATCTTTCTTAAACTCATGTAGAAATGCCAAAAATGTTGGTCAGGCCCCTTGTGTCTGAATTACGACAGCCATGAGCAAATGCTTTCTTCATCTAACCAGTGTTCAGAGGAAGTGGTTGGAGGAATGTGGTGGCTCACTGTGGTAGGGCTATCTCAGACGTTTTAATGATTTCAAGCTTTATTTCAAGGGATAATTTTTCAATTCATAAACCAAATAGCATTCAAGCAGACCTCCCAAGGGTAGAGATTAGAGAAACAGCCACTAGGCAGAGATTGTAAATGTGACCACTGGACTCACGGAGTCTGTAACACAGAGCATGGATTTTGAATGAATTAATATTAATAACAAGAAAATTAAAGATTCATTCTGGAGATGAGAAATACTGCTGCTACTGAGTGTTCAAAAAATTAGGAATCACTTTTGCTTTCACTACTAAAAATAAAAAAGACAGTTGAACAAAGCTATGTTCCCTGAGTAGCTATGTACTGTCGCACCTTAATCATTTAAAAATGATTAACTGATATCGGTTTTGGTTTTGTTTTAGATTTGTTTAAGGTGTGTTTCCCTGTTGTGTTTCTCTTCTGTTAAGCCCAGTCACTGTTGTAGCATCGTTTCACAACGGCTAGTAACAGGATAGGGTACATCAATTCAGTTGTACAACCAATGTCAGCTGATACACACTACATGGAAAGTAGATTGCAGGTACAGTGGAAATGATAATGTGGGAATAAAGCTGTCTGCTGACAGGTCCTGGCTTAATTGGAGGGGATCATCATATGGCATAAAAGGTACTGCCAAGTCCACAGCTGGCAGTGCATGACTTACCACATCCTCGGTCACCCTACAAGAAGGAGAAGGAGGGTGGACATATTATTAGGTGACCTTACTGATACGGTTTCCTTTACTGGAACATAAATAAAGTCCACTGATATGTTAGTGCACATTGACCTCTTAGGTTACCTGTCAAAAGGGAGAATCTTCTTTATTTCACCTGCAATCCTTTACCATTTTTTATTCCATATTAACTTTACACAGTCGACAAAGCATACAAGGCAGTCCACAAAGATGCAACTAAGAAATATTTTCTTTGCTAGCTTAAGTGGGCTGCCAGCTTTCCACCCAGTTACTTCAATAAATACCTACACAATAATCTACTCCTACCAGAAAGAAATGGGAAGAACACAGAGTGAGAGCTAGCAGCAGCAGATGATAGTGGAATCTTATTTCAGGAGATATGACTCAGAAATTTTAGCTAACTGTATGTCTTTTTTTTTTTTTTTTTAATTTTTATTTTTATTTTAAATTAAACCAGAAATCTTCAAAACAGTTTGCTGGTATTTACCACAATTTAACCTAGAGATGCTTTGCAGGAATGAGTCAGACAGTACTTCTCTCCACTGAACAGTTATTTCCTGAAGGTGGATTGATTGGCATCAGAGCCAAAAGGCTTTAGAAAGAAAATCTGGGGGTGTGGACAGGAATGAGAGTTAGCAGGAGGATGCAGAAAGAAATCATTTAAATTGATTTTCAGAATGCTGATTTATCAAGATACAGCAATGAAGTTGCATGTAGATATTTTCACATATCAAAACTGCAGAGAGATAAACAAACATGAAACATAATAAATGGTACTACTTTTTTTTCTTCCCTCCCTACTCCCTTAATCACCCTCCCAGCCCCATCCCCACAACCCCCCAGAACATACTTTTAAAAATAGTCATAGGAGTTGTACACCAAGCAAAATGATAGTACTAGAAATGAATTCAGGTGAAGAAAATCCAAGACAGATATTGTTGGAAGATTATGAACCTAGAAAAATGGCTTAGCAGTCTTTGCCAAGTGCAAAGTTCTAGAAAGAAAGAAATATTATTTAATATACTCTGGTCATATCAAAAGAGGAATTCTTTTAGGCTAAAATAGTAAATACATAATTAGCTAAATTCTGAACTCCAGTAGTTCATCACCTTCATTGTGTTCACTGGAGTCAATAGTACTGATGCCCACAGATACACAGCATTGCCTTCCTTTTTAAGAAATGGCAAAGCTTCCTTCTCAAAAAACAGGGCGTTGAATAAGCTTTTCATTTGTGGGGCATCTTAATATAATCCACAAATCTCATGTATCATTTTTTGCAGATTTAAAATCGATAGCTTCATTTATCCATTTTTAATTTTTGCTTCCTTTCCTTTTATTTCTTTTTAATCACAGTGACCCACTTTATTTCCTCATATTAGGAATTGATTTAGCCCTAGATGAGTGAAGAAATTAACCAGAAAGAGACCCAAGATGGTTATTACCTATGTTGTGATATAAAACTTTTGGATTAATTGGCAATTCATGTACCATTCTCCACAGAACATGATTGTGGTACATGCTGTTACATTTTTGACATATTCTTCAGGTAAAACTCTGATTATTGTTTGTTTCTCTTACTGTTCTTAGCAGGAATGTTTCTTTATGTGTTTGGTGAATTTTGCAGGCTGGAAAGTTTTGAAATGGATCAGAAGCACTTACTACTCATAACCATTTACAGACTCTGGTAAATGAGAACAACATATTTAAATAATGCATTCGGTCTTTATATAAAGTTGAATATAACACTCTTTAACATATTTCCCTGAGTAATGTTGTGAAAAAAATCCCTAAATAGACAAACTGATGTATGGACCATAATTGTTTTAAGTGACTATGATTAGAAAAAAATGTGAACATCAGATCTCTTATATGAAACATACAATCTGGACTGTACCTTACACCAAATGTAACATCAATTTTTAAGAAAGAATTTAGGTATTTCTAAATAAAAAAGAAACAAATAAAGTTCTCCCCTCTCCAGCCCATCAAATATGTTCTCGAATAGCTAATACAGTTTATAAATTTGCTATATACTTCTGCTCCCTTACACCTTCCCAAAATTCTGCTCCTGCATTTCAGGAAAATAGGAACTTGTAGGGGTTGCTAAGGTGTTACACTTGCTTTTAAGCATTCAGAGAGCAACAAAAACAAAATGAATCTTGTCCTCGGGCACTTCTTGAACAACAGGAAACAATCAGAATGATCAGCTGACACAGCCAGCCAGTCTATTATGGTAGCATCTGTCACTGAATTTTGCTCATGTCCGAGGTTTTCCTCATCCTTCCAGCATCATCCTAAAGGAAGCTTAATGAAAAATTGGGAGCATCTTTTCTTCGTGTAAATAAACACTTCTTGTTTCATGTGATTTGACCCGAATAATGAAAATTCAGTTTGATGACTTCTGAATGAGTCTTATGACAATCTGACAAGGCATTTCAGATTACTTTAGAAGATAAAAATGGAAACTTGATGTTGATATACAAAATAAAATGCTTAGAAAAATGTTCCTTTAACATCTGGAGGAGACTGAATATGAACATCGTTTTTAAACCTGAATCTATAATACTCAGAAGTCTACAAAATGAATCTTTGTACCTCAAATGTTGAAATCTCAGAAAAATACTTTAAAATAGTTGACGGAATGGAACACTTTTCCAATGCAAGTTCAACAAACCAGGTGTTTTTTCCATCTTCCTGTAACTAGAGACTGTACCACAAACTTTTTGTTAAAATTAATTCGTATTAGCCACGTGGGAACAGTGCAATTGAAGTGACTATCAGATATAATTATGTGCTTTACATCCTTCTACATCCTTCAAAATGATACAAGAAGTTCATTATAATCTGTTTGTAGGCACTAACACAATAAATTCATAGTAGAAATACATTGCTTTTCAGTCATCTCTGAAAATTATAAATATGGAACAGCTCAGAATATGATACAAATTCTCATTTTCTTAAAATACAGAAGTAGCACTTCAGAAAGAAAGTAGATGTATAACACAGGCATTTCACGTCTACCATCCTTTTGCCTGTCTAGTTGGTAAGTACTGGAACAAGACAGTGCTTAATATGAATATGAGAACTTGTACCTAAGATGACTTAATTCTTCATATTAAGTGTGAGAATGTCTAATAGCCATGGACACACAAACAGAATTATTTTAATAATTTTGTCATGGTTTTGTAATTTTGTAATTTTGCTATCATTATTCCACATCATAACATAAAAAGTTATTGAAAGCCAAAGCATAAATCCCTCTATTAATAATTATTTCTATTCATTAGCTTCTGAGGCAAATAGAAAAACAGACTTACTTCTATGAGAGCACAATTTTGCCATTTTGGCAAGATTCTGCAGAGAGAAGAAAAAGTGCAAAGAAAAGTCACTATTACTTCATATGCTCCATTTGAGGTATTTTATAACTCTGTTTCTCTCGTGTTTAGATACAGCTGATATCACTTCTTTATGACCAAAGCTTAAATCACACATGATATGCTAATTCTTTGAGACAAAGACAATAAATAAAATTTTATGGTACAGCCTTGAAATTTTGTTCTTTCCTTCTTAACTCTGTTACTTTTTTCTCTCTATTGACTGTTGTGGCAATACATAAGTGTATGTACCACCATATTAATAATGCAGAAGATATTCTTTTTAGCTAAGCCATTAATTTACATTGTCAACGGGTGTTCAAGAACATGACTAATACATCAACAATAGTGGCTTTTATAACCTTGTCATGCACAGTTGAGGCACTATGCAAAGTAACTTGACTTGCCAGGGATTCACCTTTACAGTAATGATTATGGCTTTTCAAAGCTTTGAATGGCTGTCAGTATATAAAAGTTACTGCTGCATTATATCAGAGAAGAAAGAACTCCAAGCACACTTTAAAAAAACAGAAACAAATGAAAACCAAAAACAATTGCATATTTCCATGATCAAATATAACGCCACATTTTCAAGATATGGGTAAACAAACACGCTGCAACTCACTTAGTGACTGGGGACCATAAAGGCATTTTTTACTAATGGATTGCATTAGATACTTTTCCAGTTTCTTAAAAGTGATACTTATCTGAATAAGCATGTGTACCCTTCTTTGTAATATCATGTGATGGACAATCCCAGTGCACATGGTAAAGAGCATGGTGTATTGGGCTTATGTAGCAAGGTTGGGGCAGAGGTGGAAGAGAAGTGGCCCTGAGGGCACTGAGGTAGATGAGGGTGGTTTTGATTTTCATGTGGTTCTCAGTGATCTATTCTGTTAGCAGTAATCAACAAACTACACGAATCTTACTTAAACCGATCCTACTTTCTCTTTTATGATAACTGATGAAGAACCTCACTTTCCTTATTTTGTCTCAGGAGATTTCTTATCATGTTTTCTCTCCGTTCTGTTGAGGAGGAGGAGTGAGTGAGCAGCTGTGTGGTGTTTGTCTGCCTACTGGTGATAAACCACAACAAATGGCAGTACTAGAATATGATGCACTTGTTCATGTTTTTTGAGAAACACCAAATTTCCCTTTAAAATCATCATCATCATCATCATCATCATTATTATTATTATTACTATTATGAGCTCTTTTAACTTGTATTTGTTTTCTGCTAACTTTATGACAGTGCTCTGAGATGATTTACACAATAAGGATTTCTGGTGCTGACGCAGGACCACACTATTATCATTTTCCACAGAAGCTAGAAGCAGTGAGAAAACATTTGACCATACTGCATTCTCACCCACTTGTGAATCTATAAAGCCACTGAGCATTAGATGTGTTGGTGATAATGAGATGTAACAGTAATGTAAAAGAATATGGGTGGGAGTTACTTTTTGCAAAAAAGAGTTTCTATATGATAAAGTGCACGCATTGTCAGAAATGGAAATGGTTAGAAAGTGTTAAGGCTTTCAAAACTGAAACGGAAGGAAGATATTTTTGAATTTAGGTGTGTTACAAAAGTAAAAACACAAGCAGAATTCCCTGCAACTGTTGGAAACAAGCATTAAAGCATTATTCGAAGATGACTGATATGTTCTATTTCCATCCCAGGTACATATGGCTGTTTGGTCACCATTTGATAACAAATGATAAAATTAATCTTTTTATTTTCATAAAAATCAAAATGCTGTCGTGGATATAGAACTAAGTGCACTAGGTCCACAAAATGTATGAAGTTCTGCCCTTTGACTTGATTATCCTGCAGAGGTTCCATTGTGCCTTATTGTGCAATGCCACATTTCCACGTGGGAACACACAGCTTTGTTTTTTTAAAGGAAGGGCTTTATTTAACAGCACTGTAAGAAAAAGAACTTGCCCATGGACAAGGAAAGGGAAAAGAAGATGATATAACTTTTTTTTCTGTAGAAGCAGTTTTATTAATATTATGACTTTCTGCAGAAGCAAATGTGCTGATATGACTGGACACATTTAACAAGTCTAGCACTATAATCCATGGTTTTGGAAATACAAACTCAGTTTACCTGCCCATAGTCTCCAGAAATTACGTGCTATGAGATATGCATCTTCTAGAGGATTGGAAGATACAGAAGAGTGATGAAGCTACATAAAATTTAAATGTAGATGTTTTCTAAAAATGTACTTTCTAAAGGTCATAGGAGATGATAATCTTATTCAAGGAAGAAACTTGCTCTGATCTGAGTGCGTAACACTGTTTTGCTTTTCTCCTTTATCATGCAACATCTCACTCCTTGAACAAGAGCAAAAATTTTCCTCTAGCAACAGAAGCATAACATTTGAAAGCTGTCATACCTGAAAACAGTGTGACAAAAACATGGGATGGTGAATCTGAAGCTATTTCATGAAACTTTGATGTTTCTGAATGTAAACAGTTCACAAGCAGAAGGTGGATGCTGAGCTATCTGCTCCTGCATCTTTATTCCACCATCCCACTGCTGCAATGTGTTAGCCGTTCATATTTGAAATATCCTATAGTATAGTACTGAGCATGTGTATCAATGTTACCAAGACAACATTACAGTTGCTGCAGAAATCAAAACAAAGAACTCAACACCAAACTTAGTCAACAGTAAAGTTCTACTGCAAAATTAGGAAGAAAAAGGGATGATGGATATGCTGCACATATTCTCCAGTTCATCATTAATTATCTTTCATATTGAAAGTACCAAACATCATATTTCGAGGGGTGGGAGATTTTCATTCAGTGCTTTCCATCCAATATCTTACTCAGGCTGCAACATCTTTTATGATGGGATGTTCAGCAGGGTCTTCAGTGCACTGTGCTTCATGATATGGGCCTAAGATGCCCTATATCAGCGAAATAATTTCAATATTAATTTGAAACTGAGCGCTCCATGGAAATTATTCTGGGAATGAACTATTAATCATCAACAAAAATGCAATATCAGAGCACAAAATAAAGGAACTCTTGCTTGCTCACAGACACTTCAAAAATTTCTGTTGAAGAAAATACAACTTGCCAGTCTTTGCAGTAATTTTAAGGAGCAATAATTTTAGAGCAGAGAACAGTGTTTCACCGTTTCACCCTAAAAGTTTTTGCTTCTTGTACCTGAACAGAATGCCTGCTCACAAATTGCTCTGCTTCAGAGCTGGACAAGAAGAACAGAGGACAGAGAGGCTGACAGTGGCCATTTCCTCCTGATTTCCACATGTTTTGCTTGTGCATGAGATGAAGCCTGTTTCCCTTTAATGTAATACTAATTATCTTCATTCACTTATTCAGAAGTGAAGCTGCCTGTGGATCTCATATCAGCACGGGAATGTAGAGCCAAAGAGAGCCAGTGCTGCTGCGTTGCCAGATATTTCATGGGATGAATGTTCAGTTATGGACACAGAGGATGAAATATGAGGGAGATGTCAAGGATGATGATGTTACAGTTTTTTTTTTCTCTAAGAGAAAGCCACGCATGAGAATGTCTGTGGGTAACTAGTCTAAGCCAAGATTAATGCTCTCCAGTCTCTCTGATCTGGCCCTTTCCATCCTCAGGCTGCCAGTAGGCAATGGAGGTGTTACATATGAGAACACTGCAGGATTTTATTTTCAATTGAGTTTAGAAATCTTTTCCCTACTCACTTTGATTTGATGATGATACCATAAAATGTGAAAAATTCTCTTTTATTTTAAAAATATCAACATACTCAATGTGGAGGTCATTTTTTTCTGTACAAGAGTAATGAGTAGTCATCTTCCCAGTAATCCATTGCAGAATGATAAGCATACATCACCATTTGTGACTAGTGATACCAGGAAGACCAGAAAATGTTGTTCTACTAAATGTTTATATATTTTTAAAGAAATTAAATCACATGAAGTAAACTTGCTTAAGTAACATGAACGAAGTTCATTTATTTATGCACACTTTTTACAGCAACTGCGATGAGTAAAAGTTATATTTCATTTCATTATAAATGCTAGATGACAGAAAGGATACTATTGTTTCACCACTGGCACTTACCACTGGCATCACCAATGGTGTTACCATTCCCAGTTTCGTGGAGGGGAACTGTACCTCAGTGCTGAAAGGACATCTTTAAAATCTTGGCTGTGGCGCAGGGATTAGACTTGTAGCAGGGTGAGTGCCTGGTGAAAGTGTTTGGAGACCACATGAAGAGAAATGAACTTCTCCCATACTGCGGGACAGAGTCTGAATTACTTATTGCACAACAGTGTGCAAATAAGGGGACAGCAGGGGCCAAATGAACAAACTGGAAAGGATGTTTTTTGTGTAATGACTCTGATAGGCCCCAGGACACCCATCAGGGACAATTGGTATGAGTGAAAGACAGAGTAGCAGTGTCTGTAATACAGTGTCTCTGCAGATAACTAAGACAGAATTAACTCTGCTCTACCTCAGAGCTTATGAAGAAATTCCTTTTTGCTTACTGGCCCTGAATTCTGAACCCAGTCTCTGTGCAGCAAATGACATTATACATTCTTGAAGCTGCTCTGAATCATGTGCTTAACTTCCTCTCTAATAAATGCATAACTGAAGGACTGGGAGGGGTGGGGCTCCCATGTCAGATCCAGAGTAGTATCTCACATCCAATTTTGTTCTCCTTGTACCTGCTGCTTAAAAAAGTAAAATGACACCTCCCTACACAGTCTTTATACATTTCCACTCCTAAATGATGCAAATAAACCTATTTGCTTACATTGCACATATAGCTGAACTCGTAGGGCAATAGGGAATTAATTTAAGAACTTACTCAACAGAGCAGGCTCTTATGAAAAGGAACTCAGCCATTAAATTACTTGCAAAGGAAATGGTAATGGTGATTGGAGCCCTACTGGAAATAAAGGCCAAATGAGATGGAATGAATAATTCACAGGATTTACATACAGTATCATATATACCAGATTCTTTTGTAAAACTGAACCAACTTAAAAAGAAAAAGCTACAAAATTATTAAAGTAAAATATGTGTTAAAAGCAAAAGCAAAAGACAAAAAGATACAAACATCTCTGAGAAAGATAAAAGCAGGAATGACAGCAGCCAACCAACAGCATTTCTCATGGCTATTGCCACTTCAATATTTGACAGAACAGATATATCATGCCTTATCTCTGAACCTATTTTTTTTTCCTCATTCTACATACATATAAATTTCACTATATTTGCCATATGATGGGTAAAGAAACTGAGGCACAGAAAGAAAGACAAATTATTCACTGATATAAGCCCATAACAAGGTACAGGAATTTTAACTGTCTGGGAAGTATTTCACTGTTTAGATCATACTTGCATGCTTCATGAGTGGACAGAGGCAAGTAAGGAATGGGCAAAACACTGCTGCAGTGATGTACTCCCTTCTAGGAAAGGCTATGGAACTGATACAGTTGTGGGATCTGGGGCTGGTTATAGGTCATGAGTAGTCTATGCATCAACTAGGCATATGCTTTGTGCTAGTTTGTAGAGGTTGCTGGAATTGATGATTCATGACAACATGTAAATGTGCTCTGAAAAACCAAATATTTCAGGAAGGAATAACCCTCCTTGAAGCCAGAAAAATAAGAGGTTTGCAGGCTGTAGCTCTTTCCTGTCTTTTCTCAGCACTTGCAGTAGAGAATCCTGGAAACAGGAAAAAAAATGAAAAGGAACTTCATCCACTTTGAATCTGACAAATAAAGAGATGACTGGGGACAAAGATGTGAAAATAATAGTTTTTGTCCTTCATTTTTTGAACATTAGAAAAAGATGGTATTTTATCAGAAAGGAATTCCATGTTCAGAATGTCAGGGTTTGCCTGGGGCTTTCATTAAAACATTGCTTGAGGGAAGAGTGAACAAGACGAATAATTAGCATACTGGTATATTACTTTGTCTTGAGAGCAATGTTCTATCTATATAATAGGTGTTTAACAGCATGAATTGAGTCAAATGTTCATAATGCAAGTATTGCCACTTGGCTGATACAGGCTTATTTACTGAATGTCGTTTAACTTCCTGGGGGTATTGTTTGAAGACGGACTAAGTAGAAAAGAGAGCAAAAGGCTCAGCTGGTGCACCATGTACTGGTGATTTATTACCCATGACTACACATGTAGCCATAACCACATATCTTATTTGAATACTGCTATAGGAGGAGTTGTCAGAAAATCAACATCTTACACAGAGACACTGACTCATCATGATCATGCTAACATTTGTTCTGTTGCCAGATCTTTCTGAAATACGTGATTACTGCCTGATATTTCCTCTTGAGGCAAAGCCTCTCATGGGACATGGCCTGTCTTGAGCACCCACTTGTCTGAGTACTGAAAACTTCAAACGCTGATGAGAACTGAGATCAAATAGAAGTATCTGAATCTTATATTCACCATATGAATATAAGGAAGTAAAAGCTGTCATGTTGAGCCAAGCTAACTTCCGCAAAGGGGCCCACTGTTTTAATGCTACACTGAGAATGATAGGCACAAGCCATCTAGCAAGTGATTAGGGACTTCAAAAAAATTAATACTTCATGCCCAGCAGTGCCTCGGTGAACCTGGCTATTGTTACTTGTGGTTCATTTCACATCAGGATTCTACCGTTAAGCCTCCACGAATCCGACCTGGTCCAGCCAGGGCCCATTTATCTACACGTTCACACCAATATGGTGAATAGCTAAATGGTGTTTTATTGTGTGTGTTAGCGGTTTAAATAAGCTGCTATCTACTTCATCTACACCCCTTCTACATATGCGTAACTCCTTCTACATATGCATAACCGAGCAGGGGAGGGCCTATCGTGTTACATCCTGAGTGTTCATGCACGCCTAATACAACAGGCAATTGTGAATTTGTCTAGTCTTTTATGGAACCTACTTATTCTATTGGCCTCCCAAATATCCTGTGGCAATTAATTCCACAACTTTCTCTCTATATTCTTATTAATGATATCAAAATGCAATTTTCTTCTTTTTTGTAACCTTTCTGCCAAGCAAGTCATCAATTTTCTGGTGGTTCTTGTCTAATGAATTCTTTAACTTTTTGATTTTATCGATCTCTGTCACTATAAATTTCATTCCCAGTCATCTCTTCCAAGCTGAAGAGTCAATATCACATAGCTTCTCCTCGTAATGGAAGCTGTCACATTACTCCTATTGCACCTGTTGTGCATGAACTGTTGGGTGCAGGGCATTTTCCAGCATCAGAGCAGAACTGCTGGTGCCACTGAGAGATGGGAGCACCATGCAGGTATCATATAATATCATAAAGATACTTCCCTCTTCTGAAAACCCTATTCATATTTTGATTGCTGAGCTGATGTCAGTACTCTGCAGGCTCCCCCAGCCTTGCCTGTCCTTGCTTAGGCCCATGGAGCTTCCCTAACCTTTCTGTTGCCCAGGACCCCATGCAACAGAACTCATTGCTGTGTGTTTGGATGATGAAGATCCCATCACTCACATCTGCAGCCTTCTTGTAGAGGAGCACAGGGCCTCTGGCTGTGTGGCCCCAAGGGGTAGCTGCCCATTGCTGCAGATGGAAGAAGATTTATTTGGAAATGGTCCACTGTTAGAAATTTTCTATGGTGCTAGTAGCTAACTTAGTGCTTGTGTTTACACTGCAACTGAAAATAGGGTTGCAAATATACCAAAGTGATGATTTTTTGGCAATCTTGAAACCTATTCTTAAATTCCATTATCACAACAGAAATCAAAGTACAGTCAATATACCAAAATACATAAATTTATTTGCCATAACTTGAGTTAGCACTGTACTGCAATTATATACTGATGTGTCATTGTTACTGAGTGATGAGTGTCTGGGACCAGGCTCAGTGGGACAGAGCCACTGCCATAATGCATGGGGCATGGGACAGACTGGACTGGGCCGCAGTTTGGATGTGCATGGTTTTGTATTAGTCTGCATGATTTGCCATGGCATAAATTGCTTTTTTTTTTGTTTGTTTTTTTTTGGTTTTTTTTTGGTAAAATCAAGAGCATTTGAATTTGTTTTAGCGATTCAAACAATTCACCAGTTATCTTGAAGTTCCACGGTCAATTATAAACATAAATAAAACAGTATTGTACCTGCCACCATCTCTAGGCACCTCATTGGTTTCTTCCTTTTCCTGAGTTTTGTCTTGTTTTCTCCTTATGAGACCCACTATTTTCTTTCCACAGCTGAAGAAACAGTGGAAAATCAAACCATTTACACTTTATTTGTTTTGTTTTCTACTTTGCTTTTAGCACTATCCTTACTCTCTCCACATAATTTAACTTACAAAGTATGTTAGCTAAAATATGCGGTTGGTCATTGTCCACAATCCTAATTTAGAATTGTATTACATTATTTAAGAGGTTGACAGAGTTTGACAATACCTAAAAAAATTATACATTACTGGTAATAGGGTAAAATTAAAGAGGGAAAGACAGAGTACAGGACCTTTTGTCATTTGCTCTTCCCCTGTAGTATTTGTGGAGATATAGTAAGAGGGATAGTTGGCTGTGTCCATATAATAACTATCTTCAAATTCTGACAAGTGTCTATAAAGAGTGTACAGCTTGAAGATTCATGTCAGATGGCAGAAAAAGAAGTGTCTGAAGCAGACTTGAAGATCACTTCTGCCTATCTTGTCTTTTACTGCTCATAGTATTTTCAAATTGGCTCTGCTGTTTACCTCCTAATATAATGTAAAATCAGCTCTCATATAGAGAAGATACCCAAGCAAATGAAGATGAGAAGGAGATGAATGGATAACAGTCTTTATGGTATTAACTTCAGGTCCTCAGCACCAAAATACTGTCTGGCTTTCCTGATGCATTTCTACTGTTCCACACCACTTGATAATGAAAATGGGGAAAAAACAAGGCTATGAGGCCACAATTTCTTTCTTATTTGTGCCCTTAGGCAACAGAGGAAAAATTTAAAAGAATCTGAAAACAGATGTTCTCCAGCCTCCCTCTCCTACCACTTATAGAGTCTTGTTTACTCCTAATAGCCCCACTCATACATGCCAACTTACTGTGTGCAATAAATCATAATATATATTTTAAATTAAATCAAGCCATGACAATCATTCCTTTTTGTATTCTGTACTAATCACCTCTTAGAAAGTTTACCCTGCCAATGGATAGAAAATATGTAAGTAATTTTGATAACACTTCTGCCGACAAAGTTGTTTAACTGATGGCAGTGAAATCTAAGATTGGAAGCAAACCATGCCAGCCAAAATAATTATTGCCTTCTCTAAGTTTTCCCCCAAAGGCCACCTGCATAATTTATATGATCTATTAAACTGTGTATATTTTTAAAGAGTTTGGTTATATTTTCAGAGTGACCTATTCAAATCAGAACAGCATTTTTCTCACTCTGGATTATAAATGTCATATAAAGTGTGTTTTCATAGTGTAAAAATAAAACTATAAATGGCAATTGTGTAAAGTGAGAGAACCAAAACAGAGATATGCTGGGACTTTAAAGGGCTCTGCTTGGACTTGTCTAAACTGCTGCTATGTTTGACTTGGATGGTCTGTCTGGTTTAAGGGCTATACTTTAGCAGCTTTTTAAAATTAACTTTCCCTGATGGCCTTTTAGGCAATACAGTTTGCCACACAATTTTATAGACTCTCATGTGAACAGTGCTGCTCTGCATCAATATACAGTCCTACCTACTTATCCTAAGCTTAATTTTGCTGGAATGCCAAGACATTCAATATAAAGCAGTCTGCAGAGGCTCCTTTACAAGGACAGTTACTAAGTGCACAACAATAATAAGTGAAATTGAGTGCTCAGATTCTTCTATGAGCTTTCACTGTCACTCTTTACAATATTTAAAATGTTTTCCCTCTATTCTCCTTAGACCATATTCCTCCTGAGTCTTCAAAGTTGTCACATGCTTTTGATCTAAGAAAGATTTCTCTTGCTGTTTCTTTGTACTAATGATATCTCAGATGTTACTCCCACTGAAATTTCACTACTGAAAATTCTGTATATGAAGCAGGAACAATACTAAATGTTAGTTGTAACTAGTATACTAAGTGAATATTAAAGGGGTATTTTCTGATTATGGTACTTACATGGTTGGTGTATACCAAATTATTAAGCTTTGCGGTTGCCATTTTCAAACATTTAAATCTAATTGAAATCATTATTTGTCTGACTGTTTTCTGTCACAGTGGCTTTAGTACAACCTTGAGTTGCTCAGCAATTTTGGAACAATACCTAAATGGAGATTTAAGAAACTACTATAAGCATCAAGAATTTTCTGTTCTCTAATCAGATATTTTATGTATTACACATTTAAATACAAGGAAGGCCATTTACAATCTACTGAATATCCCGTTCAAGCAGATCTGTTAATATATATAAGAGAATGTTTCCATTTTCATAGTTAAGATCATCATTTATTTGTCACTATGAAATCAATATAAAGAAGCAAGTAGAACATTATCTGATTAAAAACATGGGTCAGAAAAATCAAAGGAAAGACAAAAATCTACTAAATTTCTGTAATTAAGGAGAAGTTTTATTTCTTAGCGTGTTACTTTCTAAAACAGAGCACAAGTTTTAAAGTCTTGCATACAAATGAATTTATTTCAAAACTTGAATAAGTTCAGTCCATTGCTTGCCTACCACTGAAATCCTGGAACTGTCTCATGAATTTCTGAAGTGAACATGTGGAGTATTATGGCCTGCCATGTGTCTGGAGAAACCCAAATCAGTGCCCATAAGGCACTACTGCATTATTGGAATGTAAAAGTGTATATATATATATATATATATATTAACAAAGGCATTTTCCTTCTACTTCTGAGATTCAAATGTTTTTATAATCTTTCACCTTGTCCACTTCCAAGCTTATGTCCAGTAGAGAGATGCAAATCTTTCTGTGTGGGTTATAATGCAAATGTGATACTTGATTTTTCATGTTCAGCTGATTTTATGGATCACTGAGGTATTTATGCTACAGTTTAACACAACTTCTTGTTGTTGTTGTTTAGTTTAGTTTTATTACTTGGTGTTCTGAAAACAGAGAGAAAAGCCAATCAATCATATTACAGAAATGGATAGCTTTGAAAATATTGGATTTGTCCTAGACCAATGGTGGCTCAATGTATTGTAAGAGAGAGACAGGCAGTTATCTCCTTATCTAATCCTTCCTTAGATCTACATGCTTTTAGACATTCAGATTCATGTGAATGTGTGGATGAATTTGGAATGCTGAAGCTGTTTCTGAAGATCTAAAAACCAGCATTACTGCAATCTTAATTTTCAATAAAACTAGTCAGACAAGAGGATGATTACCATTTGCCAACCATAGTGAAGCAGTGAATTAATTTTATGAAAGTATGATGAACTAAGCAATTTTACAATGATCATTATCAGCAGTACAAATAGCTGTTTTAGTCTATATTTTGAATGTGCCTCTATTTAATGAGGGTAAAAAATCTGTCTGAAATTCATTCTGACATAGAACATGATATCAATCTTTGCAAAACTCATAATTCTCAAGGAAACTGTTAGCGAATTATAAACATAACAGAAAATATCAATGGCTATGATGTATTTTAAACACAATTATGATAATAAAGTATAATCAAATATGTGCAAGCAGTACCAATTACTAGTGCATATAATTAAACCATCCGCTAATTAATCCAAAGCAATAATATAGTTTATTTAATAAGTTCCAGCATTTCTCTTTGATGTGTGCAGAAAAATAAGTGCCTTATGTTGGATGAAGCAGGAAATGATTCCATGAAACTTTAGCCTCACAGTAGTAACTTGGAAACTCTAAGAAATTTTTAGTTAATTGTTGTCACTATTGCAGTAATTTTAAATGTCACCAGCCCACTGGGAGCAAACCTTGCAAAGGGAGGACAAGAATGTAGGAGCTCGGTTTGAGTGGAAAGGAGTTCTTAACAGCCAGTAAATCATAGATGGGAAGAGGTAATCTCCAAAGCTTGAAATGGTAGGAAAATTTTCTGTTGATTCCAGGATGCCGCATATGGGGTGGGAACACTCAGTATCAACAGATCTGAACTTGTTTAGTTTTACTACAGAACTCGGTAGATTTATGTAACTACTCCATCTGGCTAAGTACCTTGTAGGTAATATCTGGTATTTTAAGTATCCATCAAACGTTTTTCTCTGTCATCTTAAAGTTTTCTAGTGCACATAAAGAATACATGTTGCTCTTACATTCTCATGAGAATCTCTCTGATCATTTTCCTTATTTTGTCTGTGGAAAAAGTCAATTCCATGTAGCTACAATGATCCTGCTGTAATGAAATAAAATATTTTAACTATATTGAACTATGAGTGTAGCATTCCCTAAAGATTTAGAGAACATCCTTCAAGCAATGTGTTAGTACAGTCAGTGCCAAGTCTTCTGACACAGCTTCACTTTCCTCTTAAAAAAGGAAAGATGTGGCATTTTATTGCATTATGAATTTTGTAGTGTTTGAACTACTGCTTCTAGAAATGCTATATTAGTAACATTTTTTTTTTTAAAAGGGACAGCTTGTACAAACCTTAGGTAGAAAGAGGATTAAGTGACATCTCACCAACTGAGAAGACAGTATTTTCCAGAGAAGAAAAGTGGAACAGAGGGAAGAAAACTGCCATTTCACTTGAAATAGCTATTTGAGGGATTTGTTGGCTGGCAAATCAAATGCAAAAAATTCCAAAGAATCATAGAATGGTTTGGGTTGGAAGGGACCTTTAAGATCATCTGGTTCCAACCCCCCTGCTATAGGCAGTGACACCTCCCTCTAAAGACTCATCCAACCTGGCCTTGAATGCCTCCTGGGAGAGGCAGGTATTTGCAAACTCTCTGAGCAACCTGTTCCAGTGTCTCACTACTCTCACAGTAAAGAATTTCTTCCTAATATCTATTCTATATGTACCCTCTTCCTGTTTAAAGCCATTTATCCTTGTCTGGTCACTACAAACCCTTATAGAAAGTCCATCCTCAGTTTTCCTGTAGGCCCCTTTCAGGTACTGGAAGGCTGCTATAAGGTCCTCCTGGAGCCTTATCTTCTCCAGGCTAAAGAGCGCCAAAGCTCTCAGCCTGTCCTCACAGGGGAGGTGCTCCAGCCCTCTGGTTGTATTTGCGGCCCTCCTCTGGGCCCTTTCCAGCAGCTCAGTAAAAAGTTGTGATCTAACTGACCAAATTAATTGGAAATCTATAGAAAAGAGAGAGAGAGAGAGAAAAAAACAAAAACATTCAAACTCTTGTGAGGCTAGAAGTTCTTCAGATGGAATTTATTTGACCCTAAAAACAAATCAGCTAAGACAGGAAAAAAAAAAAAAAAAAAAAGTAGAACTTGAATTTTTGTGATTCTTAATTTTTCAAACAGAGGAAAAACATGACCTTGCATGTATTCTTCCTTTGGCCAAGGCAGTCAGAATATTCAAGGTATCAGACTAAATTTAAAGGAAGGAGAATCCTGCAGCTGATTTAGGATTCCTCGTAGAAGTGTATACTTCTGCTCCTTGAAAGGGCAGGTTGTACAGTGTGCAGCTTGCTGCCTTGTCACTGACAGCTTTTCTGAAGTGCATCACTGTGACCTGATACACAGGCCCAGCTGCTCTTTACAATTCATGCATACCCTCTTGATTTCATCACAAGTGGAAAGCACTCTAATGGTGGTAGTGTTTCTAAGGTCAAGGTCTCACCACATTGGCCTGGTCTGTGGTACTTAGGAAGGAGAGCTAGGCTGACTCAGTGTCCAGCTTACAGATCTTGTACAAGACTTGTGTTCATCTTCTGTTTTTCATCAACAAACTAGCAGCCAGGGGAGGCACATTTCCTCAGACACTGAGGCCACACACAGCTCTGCTCTGGGTGCAAAGACAGTGTTCACACTGAGAGAGACAGCCTGTAGCAGGCAGAGTAACTGTGCTGTAGTGAGCCCATGTAGGACAACAAAATCATGAAAATTTCCTTTTTTTTCCCTCTTTGCAAGTATTGGGCTGCACAGCTGTGAGTAGAAAATCGCACTGTAGATACATAGAATTTGCATATAAACATCATTAAGTGCATTTATTCTTATTACTTAAATAAAATTTTCAGTTTGATATTGAATCCTCCTTTCTCAAGAAGAGAAAATAAAAAGAATGCTTTGTACAAATATAAGGCTTTCTTTTTTGTGAGTAATACGGGTCTAGGAATAATAACAATACCTCAGTCATTCAATGTCTCAGTCAAAATAAGCAGTACTATTAAATTAAATGTGATTTTACAGCTATCTTGAAGTTAAAAAGCATCAGCATCCACAGTTCTTAGGGAATTTAGACAGGGCAGGTTACTAGATAAAAAAGAAATGTTGCCACTCACACTTCATGCAAATAAAAACAGTCGTTTCAGTAAGTCAAGTTCAAATGGTTATAACTCTAAAATTTAGCTAAAATATATTTGTAGGTCTTATCTGCATGACAAAATCTACAGACTCACAATCTGATCTGTGCACAGTATCTTGGATGAGAATTTTGTGCAAAGAAGGATTTTGGAGGGGGAGTGAAGCAGAAGAAAATCTTTTGTGTCATTAGCTGATGTTTGCTCTCGAAAACGTAAGAGGCTTGACTCTTTTTGAAGCCTGGAATATTATTCCTTTCCAATGCTCCCACTCATCTCCTAGGCCACTCACTCTTTTCAGAACCTAAATCTATAACTACGTTAGGAAAATCAGATACAATATGCCACCAGTCAGTCTCCAAAGCAAATATATACGTAAATCAATGCACATGTTTCTTTGTTCCCCAATGGATGTAAGCACAGGTAGAAGTGCAACATTTTATCTTCATTTCCAAAAGAAATTTTGCAAGATTCTTGCAAACGCTGAACACATTTTTCTATCTGTTGCTTTGTCGTAGAGATGAACCAAAATGCAAATTTGGATTTAGTGGCTCAAGGATCTGGGACACTGTGCTTCTAAAAAGGTCTCACACATTCCAGTGAACGAAATGGAGAATTTGGGTTTAATTTTGGGCTTTGGTTCCAGGTCCTGCTGGGAAGCAGAAGAGCATGTGCTCTGCTCTCTGCTTAGATGATTACAGTGACTACATAGTTATGAAAGAAGTTTTCATGCCTCCCTTCAGCTTTTCTCTGCCTTCCTTCTTCCCTCACTTCTATTCCACTTCTAAGACATAACTGGACAAACACATTTTTTTTTTCCCCCCAGATTCTCCATACAGATCAATATGCAAGCACATGCATTTATATGCACATCAGTTATATTAAAAATGCAGTGTGCAGTCTCAAAGACCTTATAGAAACAAAGCAACAGCAGGTAATGCACAGTTAAATATCCCAGTGATTTTTGTGTACTGACCAAAGTGAATTACAGAGAACTGCTGAGTGTGAGAAATGACCTTTAAGCCCATTAAGAACTTCAGAAGCTGATTGTTGCACAGCCTTCCATGATGGCGAATAATTGCTTCCAAAGCAACCTTAGAGACTCTGAATTTTTTTAATTAATCTTAACATTTTATGAGTTCCTTATTCTTTGATTAAAACTTTTTTCCCCTTTATCAATTAACATTCTCTTCTAAATGTTCCGTGTTTCTGCTTTAATTCCATCATCCATTCTATGACTAAAGATGATGTATTATCAGCATTAACTTATCATACATCATTTAACATTCCAGACAGTTTTCTTTTCTCTTTTATAAGTATTTTCCCCTCACTTTTCCCTTTTTGTTAAACACAACGAATACAAGACTTTTCAGCTTGGCCTTATTTCCCTATTAAACAAAAAGCAAAAAGCAAATAAATAAAAAAATGTAGTCTATTTTTTTTTCCCTTTGAAAGCTGCATTATCACTACCAACAGTGATAAGGTAAGAACAGTAATTAGCTGTAAAAAGATTTTATACATGTTTGAAGAAAAGGAAAAAAAAAAAAAAAAGGAAAAAAAAAGAATTACATTATATGACAGGTATTTTGTGAATTTAATGGATTATTTCCCCATTTTTCCATAAATTTTTAACCTTAAAAAAATAAGTAAATTACCATGAAATCCAGCTCTCTTAATTTAGATCTGTATGTTCAGAGACTTCTTCTATACCTCCAGTCAGGCTGAGTCTGTAGTTTTTGAGTGAGCTTGAGGTACAAGGGAAATAGTGGGTAATAGGTAATCTGTGATGGTGTTATAAAGCAATTCTCAGGGCCTGCTGGAGGAAGGGCAAATCTAAGTTTATTCACCTTAGTGGATGGAAATAACAAGCTCACACCATCTTGGCACACCAACCTACATGAAGATGGAATAGGTTTCCTCTCATTTCACTCTTCCAGGGACATGATAATCAAGAAAGTCCCTCCTCATGCTGAGTATTACCATATCCTGGCTGTATCCTTGAAAAGACTGGGTGTGCTACTCAAGCAGGAAAGTATTTCTTAGCATAAATTAATTTATAATTCCTCCTTGCCTGTGCTTGGTGAAATGTGACATGAGACAGCTCTGAAAGAGCTTATGAAAGGTAATTCAGAAAGATTCAGCAATATAGAACAATATTTACCAAATTTCAGGTATGAAAACAATGGAAAAACAAAGAAAAGGCAGCACGGAGTGGGGTCAGTCCAGTCCAGTGACTGAATGAGGCTGGGATCATTCCGTAGTATGTGACAACATATGGAGAGATAAAAAGCTGTGGGCAGTTGTGGTGGTGGTTGTTACTGGGAGTATGGGGGCATCAGCTGGTGGGTTGGTAGCAGGGCATTTGTCAATGGGTAGTTATAGATGTGATATGACCATCATTGGTGAGTGGCAAGTAATTGTATTGCATATATATATGTGTGTGTGTGTGGTCATAATTTCTTTTTTCTTTTTCTTCTTTTTTTTCTTTTTTTTTTCTTTTTTTCCTATTTCCTTTTCTGTCTTTCTAAATAGTTTTTATCTCAACCCATGAGTTCTACTTGGTTTCCAGTTCTCTCCCCCATTCCACCTGGGGGGCACTGAGTGAACTGCTGCATGGTGTTCAGCTACCTATCAGGTTAAACCACAACACTTGGAGACCATGTGTTATGAGATGTTAACTTTTATTGTTCTGAAAGTGAGCCATCATTTTCAGCTTATTACCAGATTTTTTTATACAAGAATAATTAATTCTTCAAAAACAAGCAAGCCCTGCAGTATCCAGAGTATCTAGTTGCCATCAAGTTCCCCTTACAGACATATTATCATGTACAGGAGACTAAAATATCCTTTCAAATCAACATTAAATTATTCAAAAAAATCATCTAATTTTCTCAGTGGCTTGAGAGGGGATCTAACAGTCTCCTACCATCTACCATTATTACATTAGACCAATTATGATAATGAAATAATAAACTGATGAAATGATGTGAAGGGACTCTGAAAGAAATATTTACTACCAGACAGAGAACTTCAGCAAGACTAAAATAATTTAGAAATAGTACAGAGACACTCCTATGAATTTTGTTTTTCTCAAATGCCACTTCTCAACATGCAACACTCTATACACTCTATACATGCATTTTCTGTTTGCTAATATTAAATTCCATGTGCCAGTCTTTTAGCATCCTCACTAAATTCTTCTGTAATCCATTCATGTCTTCCCAAGTATTGACTTTAGAAATCCTTTTGCTTTTGTCATCTGTAAATTTTGAGTCACTCTATATCAAATCAATTTTAAAATCACTAATATAAATGTTAAATAGAAAATAGCTCCCAGCAACCTCATCTGTCATAATCTGCCAGGAGGATACTTTATCATATATTATGATCCTTCAGGGTCCTGCTTACTATCCATTATTAATCCATTTTCCCTGTCCATTCTTCATATCTCCCCCATGACTTTCCTTACTACTTTCTTGTGATCTATGTTTGGAAAAGTGATGCTAATATAAATGCAAATCCACTTCAGACTGTTAACCTGTAAAACGTATCCAATAAAGATCACATTAGTCTATGATATGTTTCCAATTTCATGCTAATGCCAGCTAACAACTCATTGCTTTCAAACACCTTACTATATACTATATTCTTTAAATGCAAAAATGCTGCTCCAGACAACATTAAACAATGGCAATATCTGCTTTCATAGCAAAAAAAATAATAAATAAATAAAAAATAAAAATCATAATAATAATAAAAAAAATAATCAGTGTTGGTCCTCTAGTTTTGGGTAACAGTTCTGAGTATTTCTCAGTACTCAGAATATTAGAAATTTCTTCCAGGCAGCTCAAATAATTCTTTCTCTTAAACCAAAGCCATTTCACCTTTGTTGTTTCTGAACTGCACTGTACTTTCTAACCTTCTATGGGTGCTGCTAATAACATTGTGTTCCAGGAAACAATAAGGATCAGATAACTGTTCTCCCTCTCTCTCAGCAACTGCAGAGATCAGGCATGCAAAGTAGGCGTTTAATTATCTTGCCATTATCCCATCACTACACAATGATCGCTTTATCATTTATTGGGAAATTGTAGTCCTCACCTCTTACAAATACTCATTACTTTTACATCTCTTGTGAGTTATACTGGCTTTCAGCATCTTCAAAAGCACTGCATAGAACTGCATAGTGAAGAGAGTGTTCATATCAACTGCTTTGGGATGCTCAGGAATTCAAATTCCAGTTCTAAATTAAAATAGTATAAAGATTTCAATCATTACTTAAGCAAAATCTTCTCTCTAGGAGTATAATTTGCAGTTGCATAGCTACTGAGGTCTTTGGTAGGTTTGGGATTTTACAGTGAGAAGAGAGAAGTGAGTGGTAGCTGGAGCACATTGGCCCTGAGGACAGGCTAATGTGGGTTTCCTGCTGGAACAGGTAGCAGCAGTTAGAAGCTGTGAGGCTGCGTGAGATCTTTACAGAATGAAGAAGGGTGTATTACTTCCCTAGAGTGGCTGGGACATTGTCTTCATCTTAAGGTAGTCCAAGACTCAAGGGCCAACTGAGTAGCAGATTGTCTCTCAAGGGTGAAGAGACTCCTGTAATAGTGAGGGAATGTCTGAACAGATGATTTCTTCCTCTCTGTTCTAAGCCTAAAAATAAAGAATTTTCTATAGTAAGTGAAGATACACATGATCTACCCTCACTTCCTCCCTCTGTATGTGGTTGTAGTACCTCTTTCTGATACATGTGGATATTTTACAGTTTTTCTAAGTAAAACTGTATGACTTATTAATTACACAGAATATTTTTTCTACCACTTATTTGAGGGAAATGAAGGTAAGACATGAGACATGTAGTCTTTGGTCAAAGGGGTAAGCATTTACTTTATAGTAAGAAAAATCTATGGATTTTACAAGAACTTACTGAATTAATTGGAATCTCTGAAGTTAACCATGAGGAAGGATAGGATTGTGGCAGAAGCTATACTTGACTAAGCAGGCAGCTTCTTACTGAATAAAACACAAATCATACAAGGTGTATAAAAAGGAACAGGAAAAAAAAAAAAAAGGTAAAAAATAGGTAAAATAAAATAAAAAAGTATTGTTTGAGTACTTAGGTATGGCTGGAGACTGATTAAGAGCTAGCATTGTTGAGGAACATTTAGCATAGAAATAAGGTGATTCACTGTTACATTCATTGATGGATAAAGAGTATAACCATGAACAACATGGAAAATACTATACCACTCAGTGCCTACTTGTATTGGTCTCTGAAAACAAAGCCTCCTCCCAGACCTCTGTGTTTATTTGGGAAGCACATGTGCAGCAAAATGTAGGGGAACAACAGATTATGAACTTCTTAGAGAAACTGAATACATTGGAATACACTGAATTGATGCATTTCATAGGATACTGGCAGAACTTGTGGATGTGGTGATTAAATGATCATTATCTGTGAGAAAGAGGACCCAGGGAGCTGTGGACCCTTCTGACTTGTTCAATGGAAAAATAATGGAGCACATTCTCTTAAAAGCCGTTTTGTATGTGTGAAGGACAAAAAATTAATTAGGAATGGTCAACACAGATTTACTAATGGAAAATGTTGTTTAACCAACTTGTAAGCCTTCTATGGAAAAATAACTGGAGATATGGATGAGCACTGATTTTACTAACCACTGATTTCAGTGCTGCTTTTGACACCAAGTCTCATCGTATTTCTCATCTGGAAACTCAGGAGGTGTGAGCAGGAGAAATGGGCTGCTAGGAGACTGAATAGACTGGCAGGCACAGAGAATAGTGATTAGTGACTTGATGACCGTCTGGTGGAAAATAATGAACAAAACTATTTTGTACTCTGTACATCAGCACAGATCCATTTCATCATCCTCATTGGAGATGTGGATGGTAGCACAAGGAATGTCCTAATTAGATTTACAGGTTAGGGGGCGTGACTGATAAGAGAGAACTTGTGAAACTTAAGAACCATGCAAGGTAGAGACTAAGGGCATATGATGTAAAGAAATAGCCTGAAAGATCTGGGCCAATTTAGTCTACTGAAGAGGAGGCAAAAAGTGCAATCCAACGTAAAAAAGTAGGTAATACAATATGGAACAGAGGATCTGTGGTCATGAAATTTATTTTGACAGCTTCATTCTAGACATTAGGAAAACCTGCTCCATCAGGAGAGTGTTGCAACAGGACAGGGGCCTGGAGAGAAATCTCCCTCCTTGGAGAACTTCAAGAAAAGATTATACAAAATGAGGTTTCATAAGTGTTGGGAATAGCACCTGGTTTGAGTGGGAAGTTTGGTTAGATGACCACTAGAGACACCTTTCAGGCTCATATTGCACAGTAGTTTTGGGGGCCTAAAAATATGAAGAAATCAAGGTAAGCGTGTCTGGTTTTAAAATAGTAATATTTCAAAAGAATTGGATCTGCCTTTATTCAAGTAAATTTCAAAACTCTCTTTTTAAATATGTTTATATAAACATACCATAAGAACTTTAACAAAGGAAGGAGGAACTAAAAGATGCCAAGATGTGCTTAGACAGACTCCCTGCTAGTACTTGAAAAAATATAGTTTCAAATGCTGGCTGCATTTTTTTCAGTAGATGAAAGAAAAATACAATGTATACGCCCTGTGTAACTCTCCCAGGAAAGTCTCAGTGATCTATATAGTATATGAATGTACAATAATCACACTAATAGACAGTAGACAGAAACTCTATCCTGAAACAGAATGATTTAGCTTGAGTTTTTCACTCTTAGATCATTACAGATTATGACAATAGCCCTCTGTGGAAGAAAAGCCATTAGCGTTAAGGGAATTACAGTCACTGCATAATGTGTTAGCACCTTTCTGGAGTGGCTATGGTTTGCTTATCTCACAGCAATTTACCTTTCCTCTGCACTCTCCTGTAGAGCACATCTAAATTTGTTTTCTTTGTTCTGAGTATGATCAGTGTCTTGACTGATCTGGTGTGCAAATGTACATGTAAAGCGCATGTGGAGGAAACTGAGCTAATTCTAATCATCCTATATAGCACTTAGCAAGTAAACTAGATGAGAAAAGGAAAAAATATAGCTTATGAGGTCTTGTGATCTTGCAGCTGAATTAATTCAGCTACCTAAACTACTTCAAGAACTGCTACATTGTACTGTAGCATAGACCTGTAACAGCCTCTGAATATCTGTGATTACAGTGGGCATATCTGAGACCAGGTAGCATTTCCAAGGACAGACTTGTGGTTAGTCTTGAGGCCAGGTTTCCCAGAAAACAAGCTACCAGATATTTTCAAACTGATAAATGTGCTTAATTCTGTTATTCTGAAAATGGCTACAGATGAAATAATCAATGGCAAATAGAAGATGAGGACCACATTAAATCAAAAAGTACTGTTTGCCAGTGATCACATCTCACCGCAGCTGCATTCAAATTGCATGACTCATCACGAGGCGTGCTGTTCAGAAAATGAAATCATTGGGAGCTTGTCAGTCTTCAATTGGATTTGAACATTCTCTTGGGAGAGACAAGTTGTGGTATTCCTGAATTTATAACATTGTCATTAAGGTAATGGAGCAACTGTTCTCTTAACATCACCTTTTGGGAATAAATGTAAACATATCTTGTCTATGCTGCTTAGATTCAAGAAGGGAGTAAGGATATGATACATGTATATAGACACCTAGACGCCTTTGAACACAGCATAACTGATAGCCTAGGAGTGATATTCATCTATGGTCCAAATTCAGATTAAGAGAAATGCTGTCTGCAAAATTGTTCTCAGATAAATGCGTTAACCAGGTCCTGAAATGGGCATTATTTATAGGGAGATTGACTGTCCTCATCTCAACAAACAAATCTGCTTTCTTTTTCTGTGGGAAAGTCAGGAGTGGTGAGAAGAAAATCAAAAGTCATACATAGATGCTTCTGGTCTGCTTCCACAGTTATCCCCTAGAATGACTTCCACAACGGCTGGGACACCCATAAGAACACTCAAGATATATGTGGGTTTTATTAATTATTTTAGGAACGGAGGTCCTAAGCATGGTTACATCAATGTAAGAGTTGCACTCTGGTAATACAGTTGGTCAATAGTCCATGTTTTATGCTATGATTTCTCCCTATTTGGGTCTTTTTTTTGAACTCAAATTAAAATGGAGCTGGAATGCCGCCTACAGGCTTTGTTCATATTTGCTGGTTTTGTCTGCCATGTCTCAGGGAAGTTGCACCTACTATCTTTGAAATTCTAGCACTAAAGTAGTGCTGATAAAGATTGCCTCACATAAGGTCTCTGATATGAAGACTAGAAGATATTTGAATTTAAAAGAAACTGAAAGATGAAAGCAGTAAGTGACTCACAAATAAATGTTCAACAGGAGCCATGCATACATTTTATCTACAATTCTGCTTACTGAATGGATATGGATGCTTTTTGACGGGTTATTTCATTTGATGTTATAGCAAAACAGAATATGCTTCTTATGGTGTTATTACTTTAAGACCGAGAAAAGTACTTTGATTCAAGTGTTGATCTGATTCAAAACCAACAAAGCACGATCACAAGAATAATTCATTTTTCTGGTGCTACCTCTTTTCCACAAGCTGTAAATTGTACCAGACATAATTTTGAATTGCTCTTGGGAAGACGAGCCTGATAAGTCGTTAAGTCTGTAGCAAGAATTTATGTCTCAGTAGTACCACATATATCTAGCTTTCTCATGCAATCTAGAGAATAGACTATAAATCAACATGCTCAAAATAAGTACTTAATGAAAAATCTATTTATTTATTTATTTATTTGTCCATCCATCCCCAGGAGAAATTCTGTGTTAGCTTGCTTGTTATGATTATATTTTTTTAAACATAAAAAGTTTGATCTAATAATTGCAACAACAGTGTTAATCTGTCTCATATTACAGGTTATTGGATCTCCCTCTGTTGTACATGGAGCATCTCTGAATAAGTAATAAGTATGATTTCAGTTTTCCTGATTGTTAAGTGAGTCCTTCAACAGTGTGTTCTCAACTTAGTGATGATCCTCCATTCTGTCCTCTGATTTAAACATTCTCACTTCAACAGCTCCAATTTTTGGATGTCTGCTTCTTCTTCTTCTTCTTCTTCTTATTATTATTATTATTTTGCAAATTATCTCCTCAGAGGTTATTTTCATTCATATGCACTGAACACAAGTCAGTGCATGATTTTTATATTTACCCTTGGACTAACTGTACCCAAGGAAAACACACAAAAGTCATTGTGGAGAATCCTTGACCTGCATTTAGGTGAATGTGTATCATGAAATAGCAACTACATAGCAGCCATGTAGATAGGTTTAAGTGGGTATGCAGAATTTTCAGATCATTGCAGCCTTAAAAACGTAATTGTAATGTAATAATTTTTGTGGTAATTCAAAGGAAACACCAACAGAAGAACAGCTAACAACTATCACGCAGGACCAGAAAGCAAGAACTTACGTCAGAAACTTGAAATACCTCCCTAAAAGTACATAGGAACTATTAAGGCAAATCACAACACAGATGTACAAGCAATCATAACAACCCTTATCTGGACTGACAAGATTAAAAAATAAATCCTACTAATTCATAAGCTAGCTTCTTGAACTTGTTATAATGTCATTGGACAGAAATAAATGCTGTATTATAAAATTCAGAGACACTAGGCAAAACCTATACAAGTTTCCGAACTTGAAGGAAAAAAGACAAAACCCAGTACTGAAGATACACAAAATATGCATTATGTTTAGTACAGAACTTTATCTGAAGTTTCTCTCAGGTTATGATGGCAACTGTTAGGAAGAGCTGCCTTTTGATAGAGGTTTACTTCAGGAATATTACTTCAGGAACATGATAAATTGGCAGGTTGAAGAGTTGACAAGCAAAGGTGAAGTGACTCACACACTAGCTATAAGTATTCTGTCCACAACAATAATGATAATTTTCTCATAGAACAGCTCTGCTCACAGTTGTATGGATACCCTGCACTTAGAGTCATTATTTGTACCAATGTTGTCTGAGAATAACATTAACATTACCTTAGATGGAAATGTCCTCACAAAAATGTGAAAGGCCACATCTCTTATTCAGGAAGATGGACAAAAATACTTTAAAATCTGTGTGTGATACAGAATGCACATACAAGTTCTTTATCCAACTCATGAAGTTATTCCTGCATTTTCAGCTATGATTTTGCCAGTGGGATTAATTGTGTCCCTTTTAGCCATCTCTGTATTTGGCTGTCAGGTCAACTCAGTTGATAAGGTATTCTCAAGAAGAGTTACTTGAAATTAACTTTTTACAGCACCTGTTAAAATGGTTACTTTATTTTCAAGGCAGATTCTGGGCACTTTGTCAACAAAAATAAATTATACCGCTATGAAACACTGCCCAAAAAATTGCTTCAGTTTCTTCTGTGCTGAGTTTAGTTGTACATAGAGTAAATATAGAGTAAATATTATGTTGTGAGTTGGTAGAAATTCTGGCCAGCTTCTGTCTAGAATGTATTCTATTAAGAAAAGTAATATATTAATCTACATTCATGGTGTCAATAACCACATAGAATAAGCATTGTCTTTTAGATGTTTTTGACATATTGTATTGAACCATTTAGTGTATTTCTCATTCTACAAGTATAACTAGGATATTTAAATTACTGGTGTCATTTGTTTCTTAGTTTTTGACAAATAATTCTATATTTTGTATTGTAAAAAGTCATGGAAAATTACTACTTAAATATCAGAGGATCCATGGGTTTTAAAGCATTACTTAAATTCCCAGGATTATTTGATAAAAATTGATTTATTTTTTTTTTCTGTGCAAATAGAGAGTGGAAAAAATACATTCTCATACACTTGCATATAGAAATGTCCTTACAGTAACAACCGCCAAATCTCCATCTTAAATAATAAAACTTTGGTAAAGTTCACTGCTGGTTAATGATGTTTTCCTTTGTTTAATCTTATTCTAAATGCCAGATGTTCATAGTGTAATCAAGTATGCCCCTTCCTTACTTCTATAAATATCCATGTTTTTCCCAGTAGCATGCCACTCTTATTACACCAGATGTGAATTTGACGTGGTGTCCTGTAAGATGCAGATTTTACTATTCAAGGTAACGTAAACCTTATTCTTTGAATACCTACCCTCTCCCTTAACTTCTTTTTCACTCCAACCAGTGTCGCTGGAGTTGATGGAACTCAAGGACTCACAAATCTCTGGGTGGTGAAATGTAATACTGACAATATAATAATCGGTAATTGATTATTAAAAAAAGTGGTATTGGGCCAGTAGCACTGATTTGCTGGAAAAGTTAAATTGTCCTTTATCCAGGCACACCTGGTAAATATCAAAATGCCAGAGGTCTAATGCACTACTGTGTTACACCAGGCTTATGTCAAAGAAACCCTATATACTTTAGTGGGGGGCACCATATGCCCAATAGGCTAGAGGTCAAATTCCAACCCTACAGAGCCCCTTCCCTCTTAAACCCAACTTTTAAAACATATTTAGTGATACATTTCTTGTTGCAGTTTCCTGCCACCTTTGAAGTCATCCCAAGCACCTAGGAGGAACTGAAATCTCATTTACTCAAAAGGGAAATTAATCTTAGCTTTCCAGTTTCTATCACTCTGACAGTCCTTAGTAGATGACGAGAAGCTGGATTAGAAAAAGGAAAGAAAGGTTCCTCCTTTGTGAAGACAGAGGAAGTCCTGCCCTGCTCTAGAGAGCAAGGGTCTAGACAGCTATTTTAGTAAGACTGGTTTTGGATTGTGTATCTTATGTGAACAAAAAATGATTCATGATTGCAGCATCCAGATATCAGAAAATGTGGGATTTAAAATCAAGTCTTTATTTCAGCTTTTCCTCCCAATGACTGTGTGCTCTCCTAAAACTGCCCTTCCATCAGCCCCCCTACTGCCCATGTGCCTAATTCCTGCAGTGCCTATCCCTTCAGATGAAATGTGTAGCATGTGAGCAACATCTAGTTGTAAATGTACCATGGTATCAAACTTGTTAAACATATTTTACATTTTATATTGGTGAATTGCTGAGTGCTATACAGGTTCCCCAGAGCTATCACTCCCTTTCATGCATACTGATTTTCTTTGGACAGAACTGTATTTTCTAGAATGGGTAAGAAGCCACATTATTTTATGGCATTTATTGTATCAATGGCTCTTAACCTATTTCCATCTTCTTCATTTTGATTTCCAGATATTCCTCATCCTCCCTTTGGGCAATTACCACTACAAACAAAATTATAGTTAAATATTGCTTATGCCACAGTGTTCTTAAATGTGGCAAAATGTCACTGAATGCAGCTAATATTACATGGAGCCTTTCCCAAGGCTACAGACTTGGCAGTTCAAACCGATGTAAATCCTATCCAGTCACTGCCCCACTGCAATTAACAGAGGTAATGTTTACAGGTCTGAGCTTACAACTGTATGTGCTTTATAGCCTTTTAAGCATCATTTCTAGGTTTTCCTCAAATATATGTACATGAAAGAAGGGGACAGATTTTTTAGCACAGTCTGTGGTGATAGAATGAGAGAAAATGGTTTCTAGCTTAAAGAGTTTTAGTTTGGACATAAGGAAAAAGTCTTTTACTGTGAGGGCTGCCTGGAACAGGTTGCCTGGAGGTGTGGTTGATGCTTCTTCCCTGGAAACTTTCAAGTCAAGGCTGGATCAAGCTCTGAGCAAGCTGATCTAGATGAGCATGTCCCTGTTCACTGCAGGGGAGTTAGAATAGATGGCCTTTAAGGGTCCCTTCCAACTCTAAGGACTATCTGATTCTATTACATCCCCCAAAAACAGTATATCCATTCAGCAAATAATGTTCTGACTTGTACCTCATTCTAGTTTTTGCATAGTCCCACAATGAATACAGGATTTAGGACTGAGTTCACCTAACTAACATAGAAAAGTAATTTGGCAGTTGAGTCTCCATGGAAAATGATGTAGGTAGGAAAAAAAGCACTGTCTGATTCATAATGAATGTGTTTGAAATCCTCATGAGCCTAGGTACTTACTGACAAGCCCAGCTACCAATGTATCTTATTACAAAAATGTTGCTTTAATTTTTTATATATTTTTTTCCCCAGTACCTGTTTTTAAACATCCTCAGGCAATATTGCAAATAATCAATGGCAGTTAGTCTTATCAGGTCACAACAGATTAAGTTATATTTTACAATATAAATTCTTATTTAAATGTTATATACTAGCATTAGCTCTATGGTAACAAGAAATGGCACATACTGTACAAACAGATAAGCCTGCTCTTCCTGTGCCTGTATCTGGGGTTCTGTGCTGTTCCTATTCTCAAAGGGAAAAGGATATGATTACTAAGATAAAACAAAATCACACATTACAGTCATTATGGGAAAGAGGGAGAGAGAATGTTAAATGTATTTAAACTGCAGGAGGTTAAAACAGAGTGTGCCAAACTGTCTGAACATGTCAGTATTAATAACAGCTGGAAACTCAAACAGAGCTGACTCTCCATTCCTAATGCACAGTTCAGCATTCAGGGTGCCACAATGCTGAGCTTATCTCTGATTTAGCAAGCTTTTTCTTTCTACCCCAACACAATTCCCACATAATGGCTATCACTGGTGATTAACATAGTACACAGATGCTAGATAATAAATTTATTTCTTACCTCTGCTGCATGCAAGTAACAATGTTTCAGTACATCAGATGATAACTTCAAACTCTCAAGGTATAACTAAGGGGTAGCAATTAAAGATAAATCAATTTTAAAAATCCCAATCTAAGGGCACACTCTTAAAGAAATAAAAATCCAAAATCAATCATCTCAGTAATGAGATCAGAAAACGGAACAAGCATGAGGCTTCCAAATAAATGCACAGTGCTTTTGAAAAATACCTCTCAGAGAAAGATCAGAAGGCAAGTCCTTTAGAACCATGAGGTGTAAAATCTGAGGCAAGTGACATATGAGTGACACTGACTGATTCCATTTCAAGATGCATTTGAAGTCAGGACCTTCAACGTTAAAATGTATGCATATCCTACTCAAAATAGTCAAGTTCTGCTAATGAGCATGATTGTATGTTTTCATCTTTTGACAGCCAGAAGAGCCCTTCCTTTGATCGTGTTTACATGCCTTTTATGTGGAAAAGGAAGCCTATTCTAAGCATTTAGAGCCCTCCAGTGTTATGTTAAACAGCAAATTTTTATGGGGGAAAAAAAAAGCTTTCTTGGGTTAAGAATACTAAAAGCATGAACTAAAAGAAATATCATCCATAGATGGTGCGTGCTAAGATCTTTCAGTGGATGTATGCTAGATGAGGCCAAAACCTTCAATTTTCTGGCTTTGGGTTTCTTAAACCTTCCTTCTACCAATTGTACTGTCAGTGCAAGTTAGCCCTGCAGTTCCATGCACTAGATATGAGTGCCCAAAGGTAAGAAGCGGGGACGGCTGCAGCACCTCTCCTGTGGAAAGCAGCAGAGGGGTTGGATTTGTTCCATCTGGAGAGACCTCACTGTGGCCTTCAGGATCTTGAAGAGAGCTTACAAGGAGGGAGACTGGCTTTTTACAGGGTCCAGTAGTGGTAGGAGAAGGGGGAAATGGTTTTAAACTAAAAGATAGGAAATTTAGTTTGGGTGTTGTTAAGAAATTCTTTACTCAGGGTGTGGTAAGGCACTGGAATGGGAGGCCCAGAGAGGTTGTGGGTGCCCCATCCCTGGAAGCATTCAAGGCAAGGTTGGATGAGGTCCTTGGCAGCCTGATCTGATTGGGGCAACCCTGCCCATAGCAGGGTAGATGGAGCTCTCTGATCTTTAAGATCCCTTCCAACCTAAGCCTTTCTATGATTCTATTATATTAGCTTCTGATAATGCAGTAGGCATGTAGTAAACTGTATTTTCTACATAAAATCCCAATTGTGTTGATGTTATATTTATTCTACAATACTAAGTAATTGCTTTCATAGTCACAAGACAAAGCATCTTGTCCTAAGATGAGGTGGTGGGTATGCAACAGATGCAGGAAATAGCCTAACACCTAACCCGATCAATCCATGGTTCCAGTGTAATCTTACACTGCACTGTTTTGGAGTCAGCCTTAACAATTTAGTAAGGAAAAAATCTGAAAACAGAGAAATCTCCAAATTCTACCCCACCATGTGCATAAATAAATACAATAAAATAGCTGAGACAGCACACGTAATAGAGGGTTGTGTAACATGAATGCTGTGTTTCATTTTACAAGGAATGACACGGAGTTAATCTAATTGTGCCCAGGCCAAGCAGTCATCAGCATTTAATTTGTATGATGTGGGATGTAAGACTTTCTATCTTTTCTGCATCCAGTTAATTCAGTTAGATGTAATGGGAGCTATATATGGTTACCCTAGTGAGAATAAATCCTGTGAATTATTCTGGAATAAAGACAGAAAGAGAATGATGAGGTTTTTCCCACAAGACAAGCCAGATACTTAAGAGTTTTCTTTAAACCAGATCACATTTTCTAATGAAGCACAACACAAAGCCAGAGCCAACACAAAATAAGCCCCGAATCTGGGACTGAAACTGTGACTAATTAACATCTGGATGGAGTGCAGCTGATCAGACTTGTCTGCCTTCAGCACACCACCATCTCAGCTGAAACAGGATAACTAGATAGACTGGGTCTCAGAGAGCTACTAGAGATGCTTCTCAGTTCTGATTCCTTGCTTGCAAAGATTTTGTGTTCACTAGAGGCACCAGTGAAACCGTGTGTGTGGATCAGCGGGTGCACAGACTCAGGAAACTGTGAGAACTCCGATGACATCTAAGCATAACTTCTTCCACAGACCTCTGTCATTTTACCCTGTGTGCTCTGAAGGCCTTCATGGATTTACTTTTTTTGCAACTGTGCTACTAACACCATCCCCCCCATCCCATTTGGAAGGTGAATTGGTAGGCTGACATTTTCTCAGTCAGACTCAACCCACATATTCCCAACATGACGTGACAGAGAAAAGTCCAGGAAAAAACTTGACCATAAAAGTGCAAGCTATGCTCAGATGGGGAAAGAGGGAAGAGAGGAAAGATTCAACATCATGTGCTGTCACTCTATCATTTCTAACCAGGTCAAGGCAAAAAGTCTTGCTTCCTACCTCGATAAACCATTAGTAATAGGTCAGGAGTCAGCTGCTTCCCTTATCAGCACCAGGAGCTTAAATGTCAGCGATTAAATGTTTCCATGGAGATCCCCTGAGCTTCACTAATGTGGGCACATTATTTACACCCACACTCTGTTGGAGAAATGATAATGACAGAGCGTTTTGTTGTGCCCTGGTGTATCTGAAGCAAGCAGTGCAGCTGGACTATGAAATGGCATCTCAGAGCACAGAGCCAGATCTCAGGGATGTGAAGAACACCTGTTCATCCGATTTTTGGGAACGGCTCCTGCTGGAAAGAAGCAGCCAACTTTGTTACATTACACTCTGGACAGATGACTCCAGTGCAGGGGGACTGTCACAGCTGCTAAGTATTAACAAATGAATTCTTTTAGGAGGCTGAAGTAGGTAGTACATCAACTGTGTGACCTACATAGGCTGTGCATGGTTTAGTTGTTAATTTATTTCAGCTGGGGAAAGAGCAGATAAATTCACGATCAGAGGAGCGGGGGAATATCTTGTTTGTTCCAAATTGGTTCAGCCTGGTCCAAGCTGATTATCTCACAGGGGAGTCACTCCAGAGTGACTTTCTCCATTAGTATTAATCCCTGAAGTGTGAAAATTGGTGTTATTTTGATAATTTTTTTTCTACCATTCAAAGAAAACTCATTTCTGTTTCCTCCCACAAACTTTCAAGTTACCAAGTAGTGATGATGCTGTTGTGAGTTTTGATGTCATGTACACGGTATATGTGTATGTCCTCAAATCTTTACTATCTATACATAACAATGTAGGAAGGAAACATTTTAATACGAAACAGAAAGAAGTGCCATGGAACTCCTTACAGCACCTTCTGCAGCCTGAACAGCAGTGCACAAGCAGCTGCCAAAATAAATATTTTAGGTTATCCAGTCAAAGAATTTGATGTGATGACCTGACAAAATATACAACTGTATAGTTTTAAACAACTCAAGGTTGTTTACTGTTAACTAATAATAAATTATACACTTTTTCATTGAAGAAAGCTTCATAGTGAAATTACCCTTAATTATTGACTGTTCTGTAATCAATGGGGACAATATATTTTCTTCCTTGGCCATAATTTTCCTCTTGAGATGCAAAATACAGTGATGCAAAATGATACAATGATGCAAAATACAGTACAAAATATAGTTAGCAAATTACATGCATGTCTGTAGCTCACACCTACTCAGACTAGATTTGTCATGAGCAACTCCAAATCCCACCTTCTCCATTAGAACTGGATTCCACATGAAGTGACATGGCCCTAGGGCATACAGCCATCTTCCACTCCAGCATTTGTTGGCTTATACTGTGGAGCTTTTCTGCAGTTGAAAGGAGGACTAGATAAAAGGCTTACCCCCTTTTTTCCCAGACACCTTCTCCAAGACCTACATGAATTAGATTTGTTTTTTTGAGAGGTAGGCTAGGGGTTTCCAGCTAAACATAAGCAGGGCTGGAGAACAGAACAGGACCTGCTGGAGCTCTGGAAGCTGGCAGATGTCTGAGCTCTTAGTGCCGGATGCTCAGCAAGACACATTTGTGCTGAGTTTTTCCTTGATTAGAGAAGTGACTGAATCTAGATCTGCCTCTTTCCTGAACAGCTGGGTTGTAGCCATGTTTTTGCAATATTGTTCCTGGAAGTATTATTCTGTATGATGGCATTTCTGGGAAGGAACCACAGTAGCATTAACTCTGATTTAGTGTACAGGTTAAATTAAATCCTTCCTGGAAGTGTGGCTGATCCATAGGAAAATGTAAAAATCACTCTTGCATCAAATCCATAGGAACAATTTGTTTCTCATTTTGGAAAAGAGAAAGAATGTGTGTGAGGACAATCCTTTGAATGTAGTAGAGATCATACGGACAAACCTGTTAAGAAACAAACTTGGCTTGATTGTTGCTTATCTTGATTAGAATACACCATACCTACTCTACCAGGCTTTGAACAAACACGTGACTGAATAAGATGAATTAAGTTCAATGTGAATTTAAGAAGAGGATTCTTCTGTCAGTGGTGGGGCTAATGAACTTATGAGAGCTAAAATTCATTTTTGATATAGAAACTTTTCAATGCAGAACTGGAAAAAGATTTACTTATTAAAAATTGAATAAAAATAAAACAATTTTTTAAAAAAGAAACTTTTAAATAGAATGCTGAGCTGGTTTCTTCTTGGTCAGTAAATTTATTCTGATACAGATTAGGAAGAAGAGGAAGTTACTCTTGCTTTAAATGGAGCCTCTCTCAGCCTAGAAATTTATGGGCTGCAGCCCACAAGTATAAAGGGGATTCTGATTGCTCAGATCAATTATCACACAGGGCAGAAGTCTCACTTTGATGAAAACTTGCTGAATGGATGAGAACCCAGTGAATCTATGAGATATGAGCTTAAGTCATAAAATTCTTATTCAGCACTTTGGGGAAATCTATAGCATTCTTTTCTAAGTTGTTCTTTTTCTAAGGTTGTTGACCCTTTTCAACTCAGCTGAATCTGTTCCAGCTAAGCAAGTAGTTCACATGTGCTTTGTAATGTGATCTGCAGAAACCTAACGAACAAGGAAACACTTAAGCTAATAACAGCCAAATCATTTTTGTTCTGTCCTGGTGAGAGATTAGTCATGTCATATAAGCAGAGACCACACAGTGTCTCCTCTCAGAACTAGTTCAGCTTCAGCCAGGTAAGTAGCTTATGGCTCATGAATAAAAAGTGCTGCTTAATGTACTCTGATGTCCCTGAGATAGGTACCGCAGCTCCAGAATCATTAGTACTGAATATGAAGGATGCAAAGGCCATGTCTTTCCACATGTTTCCATGACGGGCTGTAATGTATCTCTGAAGAATTGCATTCTTTATTTTTAAAAATAATTCAATGTATTTTCCAACCAAATAGCAATACTCCCTTTTGTTATGAAGTCCAGGCCTTGGGTCTTGAGAATTTTTGGGTTTCCTTCTTGCCTTGTCTATCCTTTCTCTCGCACCTACACTTTTTAGCTCATTTAAATGACTACACAGGGTGTGAATGACATGTAAATATCTTAAATATCTTTTATAAAGATTAAAGATAAAGAATCAAGTGCAGCAGGAAAAAGAGATGTGACATGAGTGAGGCTTCTGGACCAAATTCCAAGGTCCTAATTGTGACCCTGGACATGGGACCTAGCCTTTGAAACTGCCAGTGAATTTGAACAAAGTAAAAGAAGAGATGCTGAGCCATTACCCCCACAGAAAGGATGGTTACCATTCTCAGGGAGACATTTGGATTTCTCATTTGGCAGGAGAACATGAATTCCTTTCACTCATCTCTCAATAGCCTAATTACCATGCAGCGTGAGAAAAGGTTTTGGCCGCTGCTACTAATTTTTTTCAATGTATAAGTCATAGCATTCACCTTATATGGGTGCTATAGAATATAGGTTTTTTGCTTCTCTAAAGAAAAAGCCAAACCAAAACAAACAAACAAAACTAAAGTTAAAAAAAAGGAATCTTAAGCTGTTGCTTAGTTTTAACATCTTTTTCATTTATTTATTTTTTTTTTGCACTGTTGCTTGCTTTTCTATGTTAGTTCTATATACATTTATAGAGATCCATAGGAATTGCTCTGAATATTCAGTGTAATATTTTATACCATATTTTGCTTTACTCTGTTCTTTTGTCAATATGGTAAGTCATATTACTGTGCCTGATTGCATCCTGAACTATGAAGCATGTCTATTTGCTTTAGATTTCTAATGTGGAGGGAATGATTGTAACTATCAACCCATGTACTGAGATACATAAAAATCCGAACTTAAAATATATCCACAAGTTCTACAAAATAAACACTGGAATTCACCAGGTTTCAAAACAGAGCAATTCATTTGCATACATAGCTCAATAATCTTACTGCTGCAGCTAATATCTGATAACAAAGAGAAATGAACTATTCTTTTCCATCATCTTCTCTTAAGTGTATCCCTTCTTCCTTACTAGACAATGTGATTATTTTAAACTCTGCAATACCCCTTTTTTTTTTTTTTTTAATCTGTGAAGCAGCAGGTTTTATCTGGGCCGAGCAGAAAGTAGGATGGTGACATGTTTAGAAAGTTTCAGGGCTTAAATAGTAATTACAGAAATATTACTGGTGTATGCAGGCACACATAGAAAACAATTAAAAAGATTAAATTATTTTCTTCCATTACCACATACATTAACAAGTTTCCAGTCTGTAGGAACACGGGAAAAAATAGTATTAACTCTCCGATTTAAAGTAAGCAACATTGGCACTTCATTGCTGCATTAAAATAAAATCCATCCTGAATTCTTGACAAATTAAGTTGAAATAAAATGAGGAGGAGTTGCAGTAACTTTTGGATGCATTGTGATTTTCAGAGTATCTGGACTAACACACAGAACTATCCATAAACATGCATCTTATGTTCTTCAGACCTTTCCCATTTAATGGGACAATCTTTCACTTTTAAAAGATAGGAAAATAGGCAAGCAATTCCTCTTCCATCCAGTAGAATGAATGATTTACCAGTGCTTCTCTTTTCCTCATCCTGCTCTTACACTTGTTTGTGTTACTTCGTCTTGCTCTTACATAGAGCTCAGTGCAGTATTTTGCATCATTCTTGCACAGGAGAGCTGTACTGATGTTCAGAGTATCGAGAGCTGCGGCTCACAGATTCTTGGGACTAGTCTGTGTGTTCTGAACTGCTCAGGAATGCACAAGAGATGATAAGGGGCTGAAGAATTCAGTTCAGAATATTCTAAAATATTCTGATATATCTGAAAAATATCTGAAATAAACTCATGTGCAGTTAACAAGCTCCTTAAGTTTCTTCCTAATGTTACTCTACAGGAGGAGGTAAAGAAGAAAACTGAGTTCTATGACAAATGTGTAGTCACTGCTCATTTCTTTGGTATGTGTCCTTACAAATGTGTGCAGGTACATCCAAGTTTTTCACTGGGAGTGATGAAGTTAGACAAGAATAAACAGTAATTGAACAGAGTTTGTGTCTTGTATAGTATGCTTGGTCCTGCCTGCATACCTATTTCTGTAAATGTGCCTTTTGCTGGTACTGATTTTTTTTCTATTAATAAGTAGTACCAGGGTCAGCAATTTTCTTTTCTGTAGGAACCATTCTTTTCATCCAAGTAAATTATCGTGTTTTGTTTCTGAGTATCATGAACAAAATTTGATAGTTGCTGTCAGAAGAGCATATGCTACAACCTGTCATTCCTGCAGTGTTTTTCAGTGACAATGATTATGGGAGGAAACTCTCATCCCCCCCTTGCCTATATCCCTGCTCATCCAGAAACCCAGTAGTTAATAATACCTTGCACAACAAAAAGCACCCTCCAAACAAACATCACAGCTTCTTGATGTCACTGTTTGCCATTAATTTGTCTGATGTCACATCATTAAGAATACGCTGTCTTGTAAAGCTTACTTTCAAATATTTTATTGACATGACATCAACATGAATAATATCATTGTGAGTTTTATGAGCTGCTTATGTATGCAATTTATGCTCAGAAGCTGTACTACTTTAAAATAAACCTGCAGAAAACTTTCTCTCCCCCTCACTCCCTCTCTCTCTCTCTTTCAACAGCAATTAACACACACAACTAGATATTAGATTAAGATTTCTTTTCCTCAGGGTTCTTCTATGAAGAAATCATAGTTATTTAGGTATATTATATATCCATCTCCTGCTGTGATATATGAATGACTATGTAACTGTTATCTACTTAAGGCATTACTTCCTTCCAAATACATTGCTTTTCTTAAATAAATAAATAAATAAATAATTTTTTGGCAGATTTTTACATATACATAGCAGGCTTTGAGTTTTGAACATCTTTTTTTGTTACATCTGTCTGTAGTAAAGTGATATTTGATCATGCTAAGGTAGGTGCACAATCTGACATCTAACACTGCCCAGAAGTGCTGTTAGGACTCTCACTGAGAGGGCAATTTAATCTGAGAAAATGTATTTTGTTTTCATTGTTTTATTTATTTATTTACATATATTTTTCAGTTTAATAGCTTGATTTGTTCAGCTGCTTCTGAGTGCAGCTAGGAGACTGCCTGTCATCTGCTGTGATGCGGAGGGAGTTCCTCTCTTAGGCAAGCTGAACAGACTTACTCCAATTAAAATCTGCAAATAAAAACTGTGCAGTTTGGCACCGTGTGCCTAGAATGTTTCATTATTGAGTCCAGAAATGCTCAGTGCGGTAGTGTCTGGGAGACTGCCTGGTTCCCAGAAATTCAAACAGCAGTCTGTAATAAAGAGATTGTTTCGGCTGCGTACAATGATTATTCATCAGCTTTCTGGATTCATGTACTTGAATTTGTTAGAGCCATTTCAACACGAACACATTTGACAGCACTATAACACTGAAATTATGGGAATTTAGAAACCATGTTGTTTTCATCAGATATTTTTTCCACTGGAAGGAAACTGAGAAAAAAAGGTGTATCATAAGAAATGTGAATATGCACATATGTGAGGGGAGAGAGAGTGAGAAAAATTCTTTGGTTCAATCTTTTATTTAAAATGACCCCATTAAAATCTCCAGTTTAAATTAAACTGAGTAGTCCCACCAGAAAGAAAAATGAAATGTCTGTTAAGAGAATTTTTCCTATGAAAATTTCATGGTTTTATGTGTGTGATTTTTTTCAGAGGTTTTTTTTTCAGAGATTTTTTTCAGGAGCTCAGATTCAAAATGGGGAATCCTGTGTGTGAACAAGGAGTTGTTCTCCATACCTCCCCAGTCACAAGTGACTGTCACATAGTGACAAGCCAGAGACATCACTAGTTTTCTGGACAGAGGTTTCAATTTTGGAGGAGATTAGATATACTCTTGGGGCATCTTCTGTTCTCATATAACAGACATAAAGTGAGGCTTCAGCTCTGATGCCTGGTTCCTCTGAGAGAATAGCAGGTAAGTGCCTTAAGCTAGTTGAGATTTTGTTTTTAATTGTTTCTGTTGTTGTGATAGTGTTGCTGTTTAAGCCCTTGTTTTGGAACTGGTACAGTGTTACCTCGATACTAGCTTTTCCATGTTTCTGTATTCTAATTTGCATGAGGATCTACCCATTCAAAAGCCCAGTACTTCCAGGCTGCTTCACAAAGGAAATTAGTGATTTTACTGATAGCACCCTTTCTTCACTAGCACGTTTTAAAATTGTTTGGGAGTATCCCTTAAAATGTCTTTTGATAGTTTGTTCTTCTTTTCTATTTCCTATCCCTAAACACAAGTATAGTTGCCTGATGTTCTGTTTCCATTTGTATGTATTTCTGTTTAGCTTGTCACACAGACCTTGAAACAAAAGGTGCCAGCTGTTCTTCTCAATAAGGCAAAGCCCCAGGCATGGACTTACTGGCATTGCATTGCAAATTTGCCTACCAATTCTCATCACAACATAGTGCAGGAGAGTTGGCAACTAGACTCATGGAGTCTGGCTCAAAAACCAGGCAGCCACAGCTCTTGCTTACTTGTCTGGTACATGTCTCAAAGCATTTGCACGCAGATGAGAAGTGTTATCGCTGAATTTACTTCACAATTTGATTGTGTTTGTTTTTATTTTTAGGTTTATGTTACAGTAGGAGATTAACAAGCGTCCAGATATGATACTTTGGCTAAATACAGTTCCAGACTATTTATATTTTATTTTAGATTTTCTCCTCAGATTCCTTTTAAATTATTAGAGAGGTTGTACCTCTCATGTGCTATGCTTTTGTCATGTCTTTGCCTGAATATTTCTTAGAGGCAGAGGAACGCTCACTGATCATTAGTACAGATATGCATTTATACTGATGGTGTTACTGCTTTTCACATAACATTTTCTCTCACATTATTTTCACCCTGAACATTAGTATGTACTCTGTAGTATTCAACAAGGCAATTGGATTTCTCATGTAGTGTAACTTTCCAAAGTCTAACTTTCCACACTGAGGTCTTCTGAAGTGTAGTCTTCTTTGTACTTCTTGATATTTAGTAGCATTAATCATTTTAGTTCTGTGTTTCTGGATAGCTACTGTGCCATTTACCCAAATTCTGGTTTCTCCAACTTCATCACTGCTTTTTGATTTCTCTGATCCCTATTCTTTCCTTTTCTTTCCAAATTTCCACAGGTGTTACTAACAACTAGCATCCAAGAATACCAAGAAGAGCAGCCAGGCAGCAAGTCTGACAGAGCTCCCAGTCTGCCAGAAGCTCTCTAAGGCAGGGACTGCAGTCCTCAAACTGCTCTGCCCAGTACAATGCCTGAACACCTCCCAGTCCTTTGGAATGTTTTGCCATTTCTGTCAGCTTTACTGTAAGGATTTGTGACATGCTGTCAGAAGACATACTATCAAAGTCTTGATGTCAGAATATATATATATATTATATATATATATATATTTAAATACACTTCAGATTTTGTAGCTATTTGAAGAAATTTTCTTGTCCCATATCCAGTGTCATAAAGTTCCTGTATTCAGTGTTAGTTTAAGTATAGCAATGAATATTAAACCTAAATATTCTTCATTAGTAGTCTGCTTTTAACTGTCTTTATGATGTTTTCTGTACATAATTGTACTTTTTCTGAGTTTTTAGTTTTGCTTTCTACTTTTCCACAATGCTGATGATGTCTCTGCCATCCTGTTCATTCACTGATGCCCCACTGCCTATTTGCCATGCTGTTTCCTATTTGGGTGCTGCTTTATCTTTGCATCTGGTGCTTCCCTGAACTTTCCAAAACATTTAATTTATTTTTGTCACTTTGCACTGCATTAACACCATCCATTAACAGCTACTTTCTCTGAGTTGCCTGTTTCCTTGACATCTTGAGTTGTTTTAATTTAAGATTTTTGGCATAATTATATCTCTGTTATTTCAGTTATGGTACATGGAGAACACTCCATTTCAAGGCCATATTTACCAGAAGTCATGTAGAAAATTCAGAAAAATTTCTGGTGTTACTGATAGGGCATTGAGATGGAGCTGTATCTAACCTTGTTCCCTCATTAGGATTTTACCATTCTATCCTCATCTCTTCCCATTTTGCATATTTTCTGCCCCACTTCTCCAAAGCATTTATTTACTAGCATGAAAACTAAAATTAATCTCAACTATTGTCCTGTAGCTCTGATTCCTGTTGCTAGTCATGAATTACTTCTAGAAGTATTAGTTGCATGGGTCAGCCATTTTTTTTCCCCCCAGAATCCCAACTGATTCTGTGGTGTTTGATGAAACAGTGTCTTTTTATTATCTATCTGTTTTGGGAAATGAAATGCTTTTTGAGTAGTTCTTGTACTTGAGTCCTCTTGTTTGGATACAAACATACCTAGCTGACAGTAGAATATGTGGCAAACTCTACATAATATGACTATTACAACACTACATCTGTTTTTCTTTTGATCTGCAACTTTAGTTGTTAATTAACTTTAAGGTTGCTAACTGAGGAATGTCTATTCACAATGGTTATTGCTTCCTCTTTTTGTCTGTGAGCAATATCAGTATGCTTTCAGGAACTGACTCACTTGCAGACATCAGGGAACAGCACCAAAATAGAAGGAACCAAGGATTCGTAGTACTCAGAGGCATTCTTCTTCCTCCATAGAAACTGTCTTCTCACCTCAAACATTCAAAATAAACCTTGAAGTTAACATCTCTCTGTATCACTTCCACTCCTTAGCTAATTATTTTTGAAGACTTCCGCTCAGTGTCAGTGGAGGTTGAACTACATGGCAGTTGGCAACTAACATTCCCGTAGACAAAAGCCAGAACAGAGGGAAAAAATATAAAAACAGAAATTGTGAGAGAGGAAATAAAGGCCTGATCCCTTCCATGTTCACAGAACAGATGGGATCTGTGCTGCACAATCATAAGGTATATTTGTGGGATTTTAATTTTCTAAGGTTAGAAAATGATCTGTTTCAACAGGTCCTTGTGCAGGGGCTGTGGATCTACACCATATTTAAAGAAAAGTAGTATAGAAGAGAATGAATGTGAAGTATATTTTGGAAAGAATGGAAAATTATTTTTGGTACAATTAAAATATGATTTAGAAATAAAATCATCTGCCTCTCATTGTATTTCATGTCATTCGGTGGTATTAAACCACAAAAAGCTTGTCATCGTGGCTATCAGTAAGAATAGCCATGATACTTAAAGGATAAAGGCTAGAAAAAGGACACAATTAAAAACTCTTTTCTCAGCATCTTTATATGAACATTTAACACTCTCTGTAGTTATTATTTACTTGTAATGAGTCAATAAGTCATTAAAACTAAGCAGGAGGCTTATTTCTGCTATGCATGCTCTTGAAATGATGTTCAATAGAATTGCTTCTGTTTTTACAGTTATACAAGCACGGAATCAATGATCAATGATTTTTTAACCTCTCAATACAGCCTTACTTGCCAAATCACTCACCCAGACTAATCATCCTATTCATTTTCTAACATGAGTAATGATTCCTTAAAAATAAAGTATCATTGGATGCACATCAATTTAAATGTAGAAATGTGACTGCATTCTGCCAGAGATAAGAATGATTTTTCCATTCAAAGAGTTTTTGAAGTTTTCTTAGTTTGTGACTAAGTTCTTACTTCTTGACTTTACTGAACATGAGAAGGTGAATTATGCAAAATTTCAAGCAGCTGTGAGAAAGAATGAATAAGGTTGAGAAGTCTGCTGCAGTTCATGGTGAAAAGTCATAAAGCCCAGTGAAGTCACTGAGTTCTGTCTGGACACCTCCAATTATTGAGACCTATGGTTGATAAAATATGCAGAATTTTTGAGCTTCTCTTTCTGTCTGTAAAGACAGAGGAAAAACTATTTCTACTATTTATTTCTACATTTATTTCTATTATTTCTATATTTATTTCTCTGAAAAAATATGTCACCTGTGGTTATAGACTTTACAGTCAGCTGTGATTTTTATGATGACCTAACTTGGCCACTTGCTTAGAGCTAATCATCTCATGACACGTAAAGAGAAACCGGTGAGGAGGAAGGCTCACAAAAACTGTGTTTTGTTTCTTGTTTTCAGTTTATGTGAGTTACTGTGAATCTTCAGAATAGACAGAGCCTCTTAACTCATTTTGCAACATAATAAATAATTTTTCTTTTTGATACAGATATTGTTGAGATGTATTGGTACCCTCCAGGATGTATGGTTTCCATGTTCATTCAGCTTAGAGCACATTAAATGCACAGTCTATACTATATAGTAGGGTTTCCATTTTACACAGTCTTACTGCAAAGATGGAAAGCAACCACGGCAGGTTCTCAAAAGCAATCTAAATTAACTGTATCAACTCTTGAGTCATAAAGTTCTGTAGTAATGTCAAGTTTACAGAGGTTTATGGAAGATCTGCTTCATTGGCTATGAACATTTTATAAATTCAAACCCTGTAGTAAAATGCAGAAATCTAGACAATATCATTGAGAAGAAAGTAGGCAATAAAATGAGTGCCTGAGTTGCCTAAAATAACATTTTCAGAGGGAAAAGCTGTGAGTGACCAAGTTCCAAGCTGTCTCTTAGAAAGTGAAGAATGACTACACTTATGAAGAGGAAAAAATTCTTCACAAATGTCAGCTAAAATGCAAAAATGAAAATACTAACTATAGAAGAGAAGGACCTACTAATCCCTCTTCCTATGGATAGTTATGGTAATAAATGAGGGTATGAGTGATATAAGCAAAATAGCCACTGGGGAAACTCATCTAATACCTGTTTATTTTCCATTTTCCAGCTATGGAAATAAAATCCCCATCCAAAAAAGCCAAATGCATTCCTAGCTAGGTATCAAACTCCATTTGGTATGGAAGTGACAGACCACCTTTGTCTTTTATTCCTACAGTAGGTGAAACTCATTCCTGTCACAAAATTCCCTTGCACTTGGTTGCTGTACCATACTCATAACTACTCATTACAGATTCTATTTCCCAAGCTGTTCCTATCTTTCCTGCTTCCTTGTCCCAGTAGAAATCAATGATCTCTACTGTTCTGGAGCAGGCACTCCCAGAGATACTGCTGACTCTTTCTTGCTCTCTTTCTCTCTCTTCAAGGGTGCTTCTCTATCCCAATTCCCTTCTCTCCCATGTGTGGGCAGTTACTGACCCCTCTGCTAGCTGTGGTGGTCAGTCAAACAAAAGTGGTCTGGGTGCCATGGGTATTCAGAAGAGTTGTCATTGTTACCAAGACACAAACTCTGGTGAGTAGTGGGATATACAAAGCTTGAAATGTGGAAATTAGACCTCTGTCTGAATTCAGCACTTATGTTTTCATTCTGTCCAGCTAATGGTGAACATGGCAGCTGGATATGAAACCTACTCTCAAATTGCCCATGTCAAGCATCTCCCATTGATAAGTTGGAGTGAATTCTCCCTTATGCTCTTTTCTCCTCCCTCCCACTTATCTGAATTGTGCAGGAGAACTAAGCTAGCAGGACTGGAATTATGATTTTTATCTTAAACTAATGGATTAAAAAAAAAAACCCTATCATTTATATTTACCAGTAATTGTAATACAGAGATGCTGTGAACTATAAACTGTCATGTCATGCATAAAATGACTGTTAACGTTCAACTCAAATTCTAGCTGTGCTCATAAGCTCCATAAATCACATCTATAAATAGACTTGAGTTAGTGCCATGGGGAAAGCCTCTGAATATTCATAAGGCTCTCATTTCATATTTTGTCACCAAAATAAGCCTTGAAACCAGAAGCAGTTTGCATTCAGTAAATCGGTAGCAAGGTAGTGGCATTATGATAACAAAAATAAATCAATGTGATAAACAACTGCTATCTCCAGGTCATCTATATTGTCCTTGTGTGTAAAGTGAAAGCCATTTATTCAGATGTCATAAATAGCCCCTTTGATTAATAACATTAGTTGCCCTTGATGAGATGCTGTTTTCTTAAGGATATCTGGAGGCTAAATATATTACGATATTTAAAAAAGAAGAAAATATTTTCTCATTTTTTACATGTTCTGTAATTACTATTCATTACTTTGATGGTATCATAGAGATAAATTATGCTTTATAAAATAAAACCCTTTCTCTGAAGATTTGATAATATAAGGAATCCAGTATTTTTCTTCAGAAATATCTATGTGTGTTGGATTTTTTATTTTTAAATTTTTTAATATATGGTAAATCCCCTGAAAAAAAAACCCAACAACATTCAGAACAATCATGCTGATCATGTTTATAAATTGGGTTTAGTAATTATTATAGGCAGAAATCTGGTGGAACAGATTAAGAATTAAGTGAGCATTTCATTTCACTATTTCAAAGAATCCTTTTTACTTACGAGTTGCAGAGGAAAAAATCCCTTAAAAATGTGCGTTTTTAAAAAATCAAAATGGCTGAGGGGAGATCTTTAAAAAAAGGGGGAAGTAATAATGATGAAACACATTTTATTTCAGGTTGAAGGAGCTATAAAGGACCCTCCAGCTGTGTAACAAAGATCTGATTTTATCTCTAATTGATGACACAAAGACAGAGATAATATATGAGAAGTTCAGATGAGAAGAGCAAATATTGATATTCAGGTAAGTGATGCAAAAGTTGAAAGGAAAACAACAGCCAATCATCCAAAGTTCTAAAAACAAAATCCTGCTTGCAGACAAAAGGCACTTTTAGAAGCCATTTCTGGTTACATTGCTATGTTCACCAGAGTGATGCAGCTGAATAGCTGAGAAGAACTCCTGAACATTTATATGAATTTTGCAGTAGGAATCAATTCAACCATATCAAAGCTCAACTGAAGTATATTAATGAGTTAGTGTGAGAAAATTTCTAATATCACTCCTTGGCTGTGCTGCACTACAGCTGCATGGAGGATTAAATTCTCCAAGGATGTTGCTTACCTGAATATACTGTTCTGGGGCTTTTTGCTTATTTATTTGATTATTTTTGCATTTTTTCCTCCAAAAGCTAGTATAAAAAGGTATCTTCTCACTAAATATGGGATGAGGGTTATTACATTTGTTGTTGTTTTCATGAGTACGTTTTTATTGATGCTGTAATTTCTGTGACATTGAAAAACAAATATATAATTGGTACCAGCCTTCTGAGCTGGGGAGGGGAAATGAGGTCACCTCCTATACCCACCATTCACAAACTGGTTTTTGACTGCAGTCGTGACTTTAAGCTCAGCCAGCCTGTATTAATTCTTGCAGCTTTTTATCAGTGTGAGTTGCTGAGAGCTGTAAGACCTTTACCGAAAGCAAGAAAACAGAAGAAGGAATGAAGAATGAATTCAAGATGTTTAAGTTGTTAGTTGTTTTCACAAAAGTATCTGTCGGGATGAAAATATTTAGCTATTAATTGTGCACATCTGCATTAGCATAATTAAAATATAAGGTCACAGTTAGTATGGTACCAGTAATGTGAGAAACACAGTTGGACAACATTCATCTTCATTTTTATCAATCATTCTATCCTGACCTCCAAGAAGACCCAGATATGAATTCCTATTTCCAAGTATACCCAAGAGAATTTCTGAAATCCAGAACAACAAAAACAAATTCAACACATACACAGAGAATGCCGAATAATAGTAAAATATTCAGTTTGGTATTGGAAGAGATATATTGCATATTGACTTAAATTCCTCAACGTATAATACACGTAGCAGAATTTTTATTTTGAATTTTCATAATTAATAACTCTGTATCTCCTTCTGTTAATGTAAGGTCTCTGAATACATTACTTTCCTGGTGCTTCTGAAAGCAACATCTTTCTAATACAATCAGAGACTGTGATTGTACTCCTGCTAGTTACAGAAACTCATTTCCTGCCATTTTTCTTGTAAAGACAGTGATCTCTAATACAGACAATGCATCAAGACAAAAATTTGTTTTGTTTTGTGCTTCTTTTTTTTTTTTTTAAAGCAGAAAATGATTCTTTAGATCAAGATATATATGCATCTAATCGTCAGAAATTCGGTTTTTAGCCTCTTGGAACAACTTCAGGCCTGGGTTTAATCTTTTTCCCTTTACAAGTGTGTTCTATGGATGAAGCTGATTTATTTTGTAGATGTGTTGTGTTGATTGATATTTGTGAAGCATTCATGGTTCTCATCAATAAGTGGCATAAGAGGCAATACCACTCTTACGCCCTCATGTAAACCACAGAAGCAAAACAATTGCAAATAATAATAAAACAGTTGTCTCAAAATTAACGATCTACTGGGGACAACAGTTAAAGGCTATCCCATGGCTCCAGAAAAAGTGTCTAACAGAGCTTCCCGTCTTGAAAATCTACTTGTCTGGAGAGAATTAAATGCAAAAGAGGATCATATGAGCCTTGTCTCCCCAGGCATAAAGTTAACCAGAGCAAGGCACTGTTAAGGTTAGAGAAACTCAGCAGATTCTGTGCTGCTATGTGAGAAAGTATGTTAGAAGACTTATGCTCTTCTTGAATTTAGAAGGAAAATAAATCTACCAAATAAACTCTTCTACAGAATAATAATTGCATAACTCTAGTTTAAGTCTTTCTGATTAGAGTTTACATCTGATTCTAATTATATTTCACTACTTGTTGTAACTTTGAAGGGGATTCATTTGCTTTTGAAGCTCAACCTGTTCTTGAGCTATGACTATAAGAAAAATAATTCATCTTGAACTGCTGTCATTAAAAGCAATACTAAATTAGTCCTAAGACAGTCATGAGAAAAAGAGTATAATCTTTAAGTATCATAAGTCATAAGCTGAAAGCATCAGGAAGCTAGGTGAATGTGCACCTTCCCATATTCGACCTACACTCTGGTTTCACACTACCTACCCTCTGGCAGTATCTGAAGATCAGATATTAGCTTGGACTTTGAATAGAAATGCCTGAATTGACTCAGGTGCAGCAAAAAAGTATTCATGTATTCCTCCACAAAGTCAAAACAGATCTGAAGGTCGGATATGTGACATCCATTTATCCTAGCTTCCTCAGAGTTTAGTCATACCAGGTTAATGGCTGAAAAATCCACCAACTTGCTTTCATTTATTTTTTTATTTATTTTGAGTCCAAATAGAAAAATGGAATTATTGACACATTTTATGTGAAAATACTACAAACTTGTTCCCCACTGCTTTTATATATATATATTTTATGATGATGATTTCTGGCAGATTAAAAATCACATTCAAATTTATAAGACTGTTAGACAGTGAATATTTAGATAAGAACCCAAACAAAAACTGTGCAACATTAGTTCCAAACAGCAAAAAAGAATCCTTTCGAACAGTCAATTTCTTTAAATGACAAATATGAGAAAAGAATTAGTAGTCTTTTAACTCCTACATGAAAAGAAAAAAAAAAAACAAAAACGTTAATTGTTTATCAAATTCCTTGAATAATGTGCCCTGATAATAGCAAACATTGATAATACCAAGCCAATGTAACACTGCTGTGATATATTGTCCTTGTGTCATCTGGGATAGAGCTAATTTTCTTCCTATTAGCTGATATAGTGCTGTGTTTTGTATTTAGTGTGAGAATAGAGTTGATAACACACCAATGTTTTAGTTGTTGCTGAGAAGTGCTTACACTAAGTCAAGAATATTTCAGCTTCTCATACTGCCCTGCCAGTGAGGAGGCTGCAGGTGCACAAAGAGACAGAAGGGGACACAGCTAGGACAGCTAACCTAAGCTGGCCAAAGGGATGTCCCATACCATATGGCATCATGAAAAACTGTAAAACTGAGGGGAACCGGCCTGAATGGGTGGTTCTCACTGCCTTGGCATTGGTCAGCTTCTTTCTTTTCTTTTCTTTTCTTTTCTTTTCTTTTCTTTTCTTTTCTTTTCTTTTCTTTTCTTTTCTTTTCTTTTCTTTTCTTTTCTTTTCTTTTCTTTTCTTTTCTTTTCTTTTCTTTTCTTTTCTTTTCTTTTCTTTTCTTTCCTTTCCTTTCCTTTCCTTTCCTTTCCTTTCCTTTCCTTTCCTTTCCTTTCCTTTCCTTTCCTTTCCTTTCCTTTCCTTTCCTTTCCTTTCCTTTCCTTTCCTTTCCTTTCCTTTCCTTTCCTTTCCTTTCCTTTCCTTTCCTTTCCTTTCCTTTCCTTTCCTTTCCTTTCCTTTCCTTTCCTTTCCTTTCCTTTCCTTTTCTTTCCTTTTCTTTCCTTTTCTTTGCTTTCCTTTGCTTTCCCTTCCTTTTCTTTCCTTCTTCTCTATATATTTTCCCTTTCCTTTCTCTCATAATTTTTTCTTACTTATTACCCTGACCTTTTTGCAATCCATGAGTCCTTACACTTTTCAGTTCTCTCCCATAGCCTACTGTGAGGGGAGTAAATGAACAGCTACTTGTTGTGATATATCTATTGTGTTAAATCACAACATACATGAATAGAAATGTAGTTTTGACTTGGTCTGCTAAACTTCTGAAAGTTTGTTATCAGACTTAAAAAATATGTCCATATTGAACATACCAACACCAGCTACCCATGTAACAGTGTACAAACTGCCAAATTGTTCCCCTTTTTCAGTTTTTGCACTGTATATTTTTTCTTGATACTCAATTCCTATGTTTAACTTTACTTCATTAACCTGCAGTAAGACCATTGCTGGCTACATCAACATATTAAACAATGCCAAGCAAGCATGATTCCTATAGGTGCAAAAAATTGTTGCAATTTTCAGATCATAGATACTACTTAAAGATCAGATCAAAGAGGACGTTAAAGACACATACATTCATTGAAAGTAAAAAATCTACCACAATCGGGAGCCCCAGTGTACTATAATTTCCATTTGTTCAGTCTTTGCTGCAAGAATTCAAATCAATTATAACAGAAAATAATCCTTAGACTTATTTCACACAGGTTTTAGCTCATAGCTGTAGCCCCATTTTCCTTGGGTGTTTTCCCTATGTTCTCTGAATTTTCTACATGGTATCTTATAGTTTGAATAGATATTAGGGATGATGATATCTTGACTCCAGAATTAAGGATTTTCATTTCTGATCTAGAGAAGAACCATGTTTTACAGCTGAAGGATTAAAAATCCAGTCTGCCATATACACTTTATAATATTTTCTAGAGGAGTTAAGGAGTACATCATATAAATGTAAAATGGATAGTAGAATGTAGAGTGCAGAATTACAGTTTTGTGCTTTGGGCAACCAGAAGTTGAACTTGTAATGGTTAGGGCATACAGAAAAAACAGGATGTACAAAATCTTGTAAGTAGTTAGAGCAGGAGATAATGGCTTTAAGTCGTGCCAGAAGAGGCTGTTTGGATATTAGGGAAGATTTCTTCTCAGAAGGAGTGGTAATGCACTGGAACAGGCTGCTCAGGGAGGTGGCAGTGTCATTGTCCCTGGGGGCTTTCAAAAAAACAGTAGATTTTGCATCGAGAGACATGGATTAGTGGTGGTGGTGGTTTGATGGTTGGACAAGATGATCGTAGTTGTATTTCTAACTTTAATGATTCTATGGTTCTTTGAATACTGGATATGAGTATCTTTCATGAAGGGGATTATAATGAAGGAAATTGTGAACTTTCCTCTTAGTATATACAAATCTTGTTCAAAGATTATTTCACAATCAGTGATAGATTCTTTATGAGATGCTACTTCCAGGGAAGTTAGAAAATGGTGTTTCGTGTAGGCTGGTCATGACTATGTAGGTCAGTACTTTATTTCACATGGGTTAAAGGTAGCAAGTAGTTAGAAACAAATGTTTTCAGGTGGCAGTAGAGTCCAGAAGTGAATGATGATTCAAAATGATGTTGTGAAGAGATGTTGAACAATACTACTTCAGCAAAAAGCTTCTCCTTGCAGCAGCATGAAGCATATCAGTAAAACAAGTATGGTATATTTTGACAGTTTTAAGCATCATTGAGCAATGTTAGAAGCAGACTTTAGCTATCATTCTGGCACCAGTAAATGCACATATCATTCTCTACCCCCTGCTCATGGGTTTGTACAGTTTTTTTTTGACATCATTGTAGAGTCTGGTGGAAAACATCAAGAAAAATTGTAAGTGAATAATGGGGGAAAGCAGGGTTGAAATAAATCTGGTATTTTTCCACATAGGTGTATTTCGACCTGCCATTCTACTGATAAATAGATATCCTGGAAAAACATACAGCAAGAATATAAGAACATGGTCAGATGAGTTCATGTACTTCATCTTGTCTCTGTTAATGTCTGATAAAGGATTATTAGGGGAAAGATGACAAATACAGTGATCCTTTTCCTATCACAACCTCTTGTGTTCCAGTAATTGGTAGTTTGTTTCCTAAATCAGCATTTAATATTTCAGTGAAACATTTCATATATCTGCTAAATGTCTTCTCTGTAGTTTTGTTCTAGATAATTTTAGAACTCATTTATATTTTTGGACTCTGCTATACTGATATTAAGTATAAGTGTTCTGTAAGTGTTCTATTACTTACATGCACCAGATGAAAAATAAAAACAGAGTTCTTTTTGCTTTGAAGTTGCTGACATTTCAATAATAGTTTTCTTTTTTTTTCTTTTCTTTTCTTTTTTTTTTTTGAGAAACAATGAGTAATAATTTCCTTTAACTTTCTCTTTATCATCTTGATTTTATAGATTTCATCAGTGTTCATGTATTTTCCAAGCAGTTCTTTCTTCTGTTTCACTAAAGATGTTTTGTTGCTTTTTTCCCCTAGTAGCTGGTTTTTAGATTGAATGATCAGAACTGTATGTACTAAGTGCATGAATGACAATAATATGCATGAATTGTATAGACAGCAACAGAATTACATCTAATTTTCAAGTTGTACTGTAATTATGTTATGCTATTTTTTGCCTTTCTTATCACCACCATTAAATGGATATTACTATGACTGCCTAAGAGCTCTTTTTGAGTCCCACTTGTCTTTAAGTGACTAAAGCCCATTACTGTGCACTCAATGTAGATTAGCTGAGGCTGAGCATTTAACTTAGTCATGTCATACATACATGGGAAAAACAAGGTCCATATTTGCTAGTTAGAGAAGCTAGGGAAAATCCCGTGGGATTTTCTCCACGGTGTCTGGTATGATGCTGAGGTTTTTAGCTTTAGGAGAAAATCGATGCTGACAACGCAGCAGTGTTCCCATTGCTCTTTCAGAGGGTCTTAGAGAGCCAAGGACACTTTTAGTTTCTCAGCTTCACATACTGCTCCGCCAGTGAAGGGGCTTCTGGTGCACAAGGAGCTGGGAGGAAACAGAAACAGAGCAGCTGACTTAAACTGGCCAAGGCTATATAGCACACCATATGATGTCACGTGAAGAAACTATAAAACTAAGGGGACTTGGCCAATGTGGGGCAGCTACTGCTTGGGGACTCTCTGGGCACTGGTCAGCAGGTTGTAAGGAATTGCATTGTGCATCAATTGTTTTGTAAATCTCAGTCTATCATTTCTACTTATTTTTTCCCTTATTCTCTCCCCCATATTACCATCCCAAAAATAATGGGAATGGGAATGGAAGAGGAGGGAGTGAGCAAAAAGTTGAAAGGTGCTGAGCTCTCTGCCAATAACATAATAATTTCTCAAATTTACTGAAAATGTTTCCTTATAGATTATATTGCATTCTAGCTTGCAGAGAACCAATGCAGAATCAATGATTGCTAATAGTTATCCATTTCCAATTGGTCATAAATTGTACCTGGAAAAATCCTTGTATATGAGCATACGTAAGTTCAATACCAGGGTGACTTTGGGGATCACTATAGCAAAGAGACAAAAACTTTTATTCTACTTAATTTATGGTGGGTACTTTTTTTCCCCTGTAACTTTACAAGACTTGATTTGCCCAAGTAAAATTCCACAAGGCCTATCAAAGCTAGATCATATCATACCCACACAGATTTTAGTGGAAGATTTCATATTTAGATTTTATTTTTTTTCCCTAATCATTGTAATAGAATAACAACAGGGTTAACTTGAAAATTTCAGGTAGACAAAGAATTACTTTCAAACGTGACCTTCACTAGAAGTTCAACAACAAAATGATGAAGACAGAAAATCTTTGTGGAAAATTCTTTCCTGAGGTTCCCTAGTTCCTTCAGAAATGAAGAGAGCCTGTGCATATCTGGTATCTCTTATCTCTCATGAATAAGTCAAGAGAATCTTGAATACTTTTGTGTTTTAGTAATTTGCATGGATTTGGAAGATAACAGTAAGTTAGCAAAGCCGAAAGCAATGTCTGAACTGTTTCTGATTGTCATCTTGTAGTGCTTAACATTAGCTTTTACAGTATGGGGAGAAGAGAGGAATGTTTAAACCACATTGCACAGAAAATATTATATTTCCATGGACAGATTCCTTTCCATTGCCCTGCAGGCAGAAAGGGCTGACGTTTTCAAATTCCACGTGGAATTCAGCAGCTCAAGCACTAGCCTTTCTGAATCCACACAAGTTCATTGTATATGAGGATACTTTATATGATTTTTTTTTTTTCCAAAAGAAGGATTTACTAGAAACAAAGCAATGGATGGCTGGCTTAGTGAAAGACGTTTTTATCTAATTGGAGATTTGAAGTTTCCCTGTGGGCATAATACATTCTTATAATACTTCCCTATATATGAAATAAGGATCTGTTTTACATATACATAATGTATGTACACATAAATGTGCACTTTTGCAGTTTATCTGTACCTGTTCAGTTTTTGGAGCCTTTCCTTTATCTCATAGTGAGAGCTTAGAAAGCATTGCATCAGACAGCCGCAGGAGAGTTTTTTACTTCAGGACTGCCTTCTTGTCTTGTTAAGCTATTTTCCTAAAGCTAATTCCATTATAGCTATCACCTTCCTTATTTGCTGCTATGATGGAGAATTAGCTATGGAAGCAAAGAAGAAAGTTATGTGTCCACTGAAGTCACCTCTCAAGCTTTGAGGGTGACTTCATGGCAGGAAGGGGACAACTTGGAGAGGAAAAACTCGAGAAAAAGGACAAAGAAGAGTGAATGACAAGAACTATGACAATTCCACATAGAGAAGAAGTGCCAGAAGAAATTACAAAAGGTTGTCAGGTCATTAAACTAAAGATGCAGGTTAGAAGAGAGTTATCAAATACATGTTTGCCAGTTATGTCTCCCAGCATGAGCCAAGCAGCATTTTGGAAACAGCATTAGAAATCCAAAAAGCTGCTTCATCCTGAAATTTGCAATTTTAGTTTTTGTAAGCAAGATTTTGTATGCAACTGCCTATTATCTAATGAAAATGCTGTGTTCCAGTCTGTAATTGAGGGTTCACATTTTTTTTAAATTTTTTTTAAAATTTTTATTGCAAACATTCTGATTTTTTATTACAGTGTTGCCTAGAAGACGGTACCCCTTTTTGTTGGATGGCAAGGATAAATACAACTCTTGTTTAAAAATGCATATTATTTATGTAGATAACAGAGAGAAATTGTAGGATACAGGAAACAGCAGTGTTTCACTTAGGAAAGACAGGGTCAATAGAGAATCAGGAGTAGCAGATGTCTCTATCTATTTACAGACGTGTTTTGAATGTTTAATCTCTATTCTCTTTGTTGATGGTGGATGAAAGGTGCCAGTATCAGATCTATTTTAGACCACTGTTGTGCTCTAAATACATAATGAAGAGTACCTAGTGGTGCCCACTTTTGAGTATTATCTGATATTGTGCTAAATAGCACATGTGACTTTTTTCTAAAAAAAAAACAACAAACAAACAAAAAACCAGAACACATTTATTTATTTCTTACAGTCAATATTTAAAAGATTTTTCTAAATAGGAGATTCACTTTTGAAGAACAAATATGAGAGATTCTGAAAGCTCAGAAAAAAATCAAAACATTCCTATAAGGGAGATTCTATGTGTGCTGTAACATGCTTGTTACAAAGGCAACTTAAATGGTTAAGAGGATGGTAGCTGCATATGTCACTATCTGATAAGGACAAGTGAAAGTATCTGAGGGATGACTCTTCCTGGGCCTGAAAGTTCTCACCACAGGCAGATATGATCTGCCATGCGTTTTGAATTTTAACTCTTGCAATTGTCTGACAGAACTGAAACAAATACATATTTCTTTGTAATCTAGTAAAAGAAACAACCTGTATGTGTTGTGATTATTTCCTCTGCCTTCTTTCCTGCCTTCACATAGACATTCCTTCCCGTTGTTACCTTCTATATACAAACCATTGCTTTCTTATTTCGCAGAATTTTTATTTTCCCCTCTCCTTCTGTCTTCAGAAGTATTACTTTAAAAAGTCCAACTGCATTTCTATGATGATTTCTTACATGAAAAAATTTATCACAATTGGAAGCTCACTACAGAATTTATTTGAATGCATGTTACAGAAATCATAACGCTAGAGAATGAGCTGATGGGAGTTTTATGCAGCTCCTATATTTTTCTGTTGTTTTTGAGGAAACCCTTCATTTCAGTAAAAGTTGTATACAACACCTGTCTTGAAAACCAACATTGATTTTCTTAAACAAATATTTATTTCAAATTTGGGTTTTTTTTCTGCTTCCTCTTTAGTATTAACTTATCCTTATGTGGTGACCACTGATACCTTAGGCTTCTTGGTCCAGTGGATGTATTTACATTTGACGTTTTGGTAGGATTAACTTAATGAATTTATCAATTTATTTTCATTATTATATGTGATACTGCATAAGGCCTCTGGCCATACTTTGCATACAAGACTTAGAAAATATCCTCCCAGTACAGCAAATGATTTCACAGAGAACTTGCAGAAATCTACAGTGGACATATAATTCAGAATTCTTGCAGAAAAAGGAAGGAAGGGAAGGCAGGCATGATAGATACTTCAGTGAGTCAAGAAATGCTCCCAGAAGAGGGTCAATTTTTACATTATTTATGTCTCTTTTCAGCAGTGAATGTTTAACAGCGTGGATCAAGCAATGAATTCTCTGGTATGTGCTCCCTTCTCTGACAGCACAGCAATATCCGAGCTGAATTTTTCTACAAGATTATTCCTGGGAAGCAAGTACTGCTAATTTTTACCATTATATATTTAGCAAGACATTAGGGACAGCTTCAGGTGTGCCCAGCTGCTTCGATACCGTGCATCATTTTCAGGTTTAAAAATGTTGCAGTTAATCATAAAACAAAACAAAACTAAAAACCAAAAAAACCAACAACCCAACACAACAACAAAACAGGGAAAACCATTAGAAATATGGGTTTTCCTGTGAGGATGAAGATAATGTCATGTCCAGGACCTTGACAAGGTCAGGGTAAGGTTTAACCTAAGATCATACTCTGACAGTCCAGTAATCCTGTTTTATACTAATAATGCAGACTGTGACATCCCTGTTCTGACCCCTGCTCTTATGGTCACGCTCCTCAAGCAGAAATATTTGCTTCTGGAAGAGACAATACCTTCTTTTTCTTCCATAGTACTCACTAGGGGTCTTCATACAGCCATGCAAAACCACTGCTTCCAGAATCCTCTGGCATTTTCTGAAAGAAGTGAAGAAGTTAATAATAGAAATTGTTCTGAATTACCAGAAGCTGGTGATTTAGCATAAATGTGAGCGTGAGTCCAGTGAGGCCAGGTACCTCATGGTTCTAGAAGCACTTCAAAAGGACAGAACATCAGGTGAATAATAAAACAGATGGACCAGACCTGTGCTTATAGAGTGATAACGCAGCTGCACCTGAGCTGTGTCCATATCTTTACAGTATGGATGTTGCCCAGCAGGATGAGCAATGATATTTGTACATAGGAAAGAAATGGACAAGGATTTCTTTCTCTGGCTGAAAGGATTTATTATCTTGTTCAGATTCATAAAGAAATGAATCTGGAAAGATCTGGAAATAAATCCAGGTTCCAAGATACATCAGTACTAAACTGGAAGAGTCTTGGACAATGAAGATTTAGAGGATCAAGGGAACTAGGTAAGAAAGAGCATGAGTTAGTATCAGAGGAAAAGTTATTAGCCTCAGAGAACTGAAAGGAAGATTGGGATAAGGGTGGTAAGATCTCCATTACACTTTCCTTCAGTCTGCTAGTACAAAGCTGAGAGATGGGACAACAAATGATGTTTGGCCTCAGATCAGCTGCATAGATCTTATAACAGTGGTGATGAGGAAAATGACATTAGCTGAAGTAGTCACAGTACCTGTAGGAGTATTTTAAGCCAGAGCAAAGGCAATGCCATTGGCCTTCAGTCCAAGTTTCTTTGACATATATATGTATATATATAATAAGTTGCCAATTGCCGGCTCTAAATTCTTTTAATCTCCCATTCTTTGCTTCACACTCACTCTTCAGGCTTCCTTTCTACTTTCTTAACTTCTTTTTCCCTTTAGTTATATGCTCAAAGTAATACTACTGAATCAACAACAGTTTACGAACTAATGCCGGCTGCATTTGTCCTTCTCAGCATGAATGAAGAATTTCTGTTCTGCTGGCATTCAAAAGAAAGGAATCAAAACAAGAAGAAAAAAAATGAGAACTTTGGAAAGAAAGTGGAAACATTGCAGATAAGTTTACTGTAGGCAGAAACATGAGATATCCACAGGCAAATTCAAGACCAGAGCACTCGTAATACAAAAAAAGCACTAAAGGAATTCCTTGCCATAAAAATGACCCAAGAATGACCGGAACAGAGAAAAAGATGTGTGTGTGTGAGAAGTGTGAACAACTACTCTCCTTTCTCACATTTTTTTTCAAGCCTGTAACCTGCAAAACAGCTGTGAATCAATCAGTGTCCTGTTCCACCTCTCAGACTAGCAGGAATTTGGTAAAGATGGCATGGTAGCACTTAGTACTGAATGAGAATATGTATATTAATGGAATCACAAATATTAACATCTTGTGAATAGCCAGTGGCATGCAGAATTGATGGCTGGCAAGCAAAGCTTACAAATGAGAAGCAGTTCTCGAGGGTTATGCTGGTGCACAGCCAACACTCACTCCCTAGCAGCTTAGTAATAATAATAATTAATAAAAGAACAGAAATATATAAAAATGCATGCATAAATAGACAATGTTCAGTATCAGCTTTTCTGTTATGAATCTAGTAATCAAGACTGGAAGCCAGAGCAGGCCAGATTCTGTTCCAACCTAACAATACAAATTTAGCTTGGAAGAAATGGTTAAGAAGGTATTAATGTTTACTATCAGTCAAGACAGCAGAAATAATTTTGGAATTGCACTAAACAATTTTTTTTAGAAGTTAATGAACAGGAAGGTGCATTCATGCCACAAATTCCTTGTTAACTAAGTTAATAGCTTACTGCCGACATAACTATTTGGGACCCATCACAGAAAGAGAGTAGGTCAGGATGCTGACCATTCAGCTTACTTCTGATATGCTAGTTAAGTCTTGCACTACTGTCACAGAACTGCAAATGGTTCGTGTGCATTTGTGCATGTATGCACACAGCACTAACACTTTACAGCCTGTAGGTGTTAAAATATGTTTTCTTCCTGTTTACCATTCTTAGTTCAGTACTGGAACAGCATTAGCACTCCCCCAGATAAAGTATATATTTCCTTCTATGGCTGTAGTTACAGTTACATTGCACTTGAAGAAGTTGAAATTTTTATTAAGTAATTCTGAAGGCGTGTCATATCTTCATACAAAATAAAGTTAAAAATACTGCAAGTGCTGCCCCATTCTATCTAACAGGACTGGATGTCTGTCTATTAAAGCCTGACTACTTCCTCTTAAGCTCAAAAAGTAGATGGAGAGATTAGTGGAGAAAATTAAATTAGAGTTTATTAATTGGTTTTCATTTCTTTTCAATCCTGTGAACAGGGCTGTATATGTGGCATGGCTGCTCATATGAACTCTGCTGCTGGGCTGCTAAACAAAGTCCAGTTACAGTTTGTTCGTCAAGAGATTCTGGTTGCTTGTCACTGGGAAGGGCAGCTAATTTTAACGCAGTAAGTTTGGACATATCTTAAAAGATAAATTCAAATTTCTCTAGAGCTAATTAGAGCACTGAAATTAGAATTACTTCATACACCAGCAAATCATTAGTTAGCACAGTGTGTGGCAGGTACAAACAGTTTTAACCCAGTTCAATTTGATGTAAAACAAATCACATCAAATATGTCATAGGTGCAGTTCCACCAAACTTAGTTCTACATTAGACTAACAATCATTTAAAGTCTTCTTGAATCTGTAGAGCTGTGCACTGGTTGTGGTACCTGGTATTTACAGAAATGTGAAGAAAATAGAGAGTAATGTCAAGACTGTTAACCAGGGAACTATATTTCCTCGAATTCTTGGGAATGATCAGCTTCTCAATGGCAGCAGATCCATTCCGCCATTTGAAGAACTTCTTAGCTATATGCCTTTGATAGTAGGTATCTCAGACATTTTATATGCCTTAGGTGTTTTAATAAATACACAGGTTCTGCAGAGGCAATATTAATTCCCTTGTTCACAAGGAAATGAATACCTGCACTGTTTGTGAATGACAATTTACATTGATAGAACTCCTCTTGTTTTCTGTATAACAGATATCAAACTCGCTGCATCAATCATTATCTTGCCACAGAGTAGTGGAAATATTACTCAGACACTGAAGTAAGCAATCTGTACTATACTTTGAGGGAAAGTAACTTACAAGGCAAAAGCTGTTTTGTTTTGTTGTGTTTTGTTTACTTTAATTCCCCTATAGGATTACTTCATATGCTAGAATTACTCAGATACTATGATCAAGAAGGATTTGGGAGTGTTGGTTGATGAAAGATTTAACATGAGCCAGCAATGTGTGCTTGCAGCCCAGAAGGCCAACTGTATCCTGCATCAAGAGAAGTGTGACCAGAAGGTCAAGGGAAGTGATTCTACCTCTCTGCTCTGCTTCTGTGAGATCCCACCTGGAATATCGCCTCCAGTTCTGCAGCCCTCAACACAAGAAGGACACGGAGTTGTTGGAGCAGACCCAGAGGAGGGTCTCAAAGATGAGAGGGCTGGAGCTCCTTCAAGAAGGAAGGACAGAATGGGAGAACTGGGGCTCTTTAGCCTGGAGAAGAGAAGGCTCTGAGGTGACCTTATAGTAGCCTTCCAGGATTTAAAGCAGGCCCATAGAAAAGCTGGGGAGGAACCATTTATAAGGGTGGGTAGCAATAGGATGAGGGGAAATAGTCTTAAACTGGAAGAGGGTAGATTTAGAATATGTTTCAGGAAGAAATTCTTTACTATGAGAGTGATGAGACACTGGAACTGGTTGCCCAGAGAGGTTGTGGATGTCCCCTCCCTGAAAGCATTCAAGACCAGGCTGGATGGGGCTTTAAGCAACCTGGTCTAGAGTGAGGTATCCTTGCCTATAGCAGAGGTTGTAACTAGATAATTGTAAAGGTCCCTTCCTACACAAACCATTCTATTATTCTGTGACATTTCCATGAGATATTGCACTGATTTTTTTTAGCCAAACTACTTCAATTACAGCAAGTTCATCCTTCCCCTCATGGTACTACACAGTTTCCAGGGTAAAACTGACTCTTCTCAGGAAGAGGTAAAAACACTTGTTTGTGTCCTTTTAGTACCAACTGTCTCTAGCTAATGATAACGCTCAGATGAGTCAGTTAGGGGATCAATTTTCATGTCATAAACCACAATCAGTCATCAGGAGTCTTTACTAGGACTGATGTTCTCTAACAACTTCACCGGTGACACTGACAATGGGACTGAGAGCATCATCAGCAAGTTTGCAGATGACACCATGCTGTGTGGTGCAATCAACACTCCTGAGAAAGAGGATGCTATGCAGGGAGAGTTAGACAGGTTCGAGCAATGGGCCCATGTGAAGTCTAATAAATTGAAGCATAAAGTCTTGCACCTGGGTTGTGGCAATGCCCACTATTAATACAAGCTGGGAAGTGTAAGGATGGAGCACATGCCTGCTGAGAAAAACCTAGGAGTACTGGTGGATGGCAAGCTGGACAAAAGCCAGCAATGTGCCTTCATAGCCCAGAAGGCCATCCATATCCTGGGCTGCATCAGAAGAAGCATGGCCAGCATGTCAAGGGAGGTTATCCTGTCCTTCTACTCTGAGCTGTTTTGTACCTGGAATACTTTATACAGATTTGGAGTCCTCTGTGCAGGAGAGACACAGACCTGTTGGAGCACATCCAGAGGAGGACCTCAAAAATGATCCAAGGGATGGACTACATGCCTTACAAGGAAAGGCTGAGAGAGCTGGGGCTCTTCAGCTTGGAGAAGGCACTGAGGTGACCAGTTAGCAGCCTTTCAGTAGTAAAAGGGAGATGTAAACAGGAAGGGGGCAGATTCCTTAGCAGGGTCTGTTGTGATAGGACAAGGGAAATGGTTTCAAAATAAAATGGGGGGAGATTTAGACTGGACATAAGAAATAAGCTTTTTACAATAGTGGTTATGAGGCACTGGTACAGATTGCCCAGAGAGATGATGGCTGCCTTGTCCCTAGAGATATCAAAAGTCAGACTGGACAGGGCTATGAGCACCTGATCTAGCTGTAGGTGTTCCAGTTCATTGCAGGGAATTTGTACTAGATGACCTTTAAGGGTCCCTTCCAACTCAAATGATTCTATGATTCTATTATCTTTGATTTGTATTGATATGCAAAGCACGCCTGTAGGTGAATTAGTGTATAAAGATGCATGATCTGTAATACATTAATATATAAAAACAGTAATGTGTGTACGCCTAAATTTTTGCATTGCAAACTTTTAAACTAGTAAAGAAGAGCATGACATGAACATATTAGTTAACAAAATAACCATTGACTTGTGCATGTGCTCTAAGAAATGTGCAGAATATCAGTTGTTTTTTGTTTCCTAAAGCTCCCCGCTGTGTTCATAAGAACTGCAGTGCGCAGTGGTGCAGCCCTTGAGAGAATTATGCCAGTGTATGTCACAAAGTGCCATGTGCCCATCAAATGCTGCCTGTTCTTGAGGCGGTAAATGGATAAATAGGTAATTACCAGAGTGGGAGAAGATAAGGGCACGAAGCACAGAGTAAGAAAGACTATTTAAATACAGAGCAGAGAATTTTAAGTCTTATTCATCCTACCCTTCAGATATTTCTGTGATTTTGTCTTAGGCAGCATGAACTTCAGCTTACTTTTATTGGGCCAAATAATTGAAAAGATGCCCCCTTCTGACCTTGTCGATTTGCCGGCGTATTAATTCATGCATTCTTGCAGTAATGGCAAAAGATGTCTTCACAGCAGAGAAGCAGGATTTCTAATGTACGACAAGTTACATTTCAAAAATTGATTTATTTTTTTTATCATCCAATCAAGAGAAGCTGCTCAAAATTTCCTGTGAACTGCAGTTCTGTAGGCAGCTTCATTTTGAAGAGGTGGCAAATGTTATTTTGTTGACCACATGTCCCCAGGCCATGAAGTAGTTCCACTGTTTTTTTTGAGATATAGATAAGCTTCATTAAACAACTGAATACGTCCTAAGGATCTGTGGGATAAGCTAGGGCTGCTATGGCCCTGGCTCTGTGGAAGAGTATTAGATTGCCCCACATCCACTCGGGCCAGGAATGTTTAGTGTCCATGGTCTCTTATGCTGAATTTCATAGGCACCCTTGCCTCTAGTGATGGAAAGTAGTCTGGGTAGAGAAGCACCAAACAGGAGAGGTGGAGTTGGGTTGTGCAAATGTTAGTGAAAAACTACCAGTTGTCTCTGTTTTTTTTTTGTCTGATGAAAAAATAGATCTTATTATGCCCCCTTCGCTCCCATGAGAATAATTTATCTAGCTGCTTCCTGTGAACCTATTTAACCTCAACAAATTGACCTGGTCTCATTGTGACAATGACCTTTAACATCTTGTGTTCCCTTGCTTAAGAGAGGCAACAAAGACTGGGCCATAGATGAGTTTGAAGAAATAACAGTTAGAATGAGCGAACAGCTTGGAAATAACCATATCTGATTCTGGAGCAATTGAAAGACAGTAAACATGAAGCTTAAGGATATCAGTTTCACAGGGTCACTTATCTGAGGGAAACTGTGTGATAAACAGTGTTGTTTAGAATGGGAGCCTTTTCTTGATTTGAATAATTCATTTTTACTCATGACCATTATTCTTATGTTACTTGGTTATAAATCGTATAGTATCAAATAATAATACGGTATCATAGCAACATAGAAGAAACCAGCCTTAGAGATTCTGGAGAAGCTGATATCATTGCATTTAGTTAGTGTAAAGGAATTACTAAGCTGACATCTTCAAAGATGTTTATTTTCCAGTTAAAAAAGTCATGCCTCTATCCGATTTGACATTCTGCCTCTATATTGCTTCCAGTTTCCTTCAAAAAGTCCCTCAAAGTCAACACTTTTTTGTAATCACTGTACAGTTAAACAACTTTGTCATGGCCTTGGCTCGCAAATGAGTTATGCTGGAAAACATTTTTCTTTTATTTTAATGTCAGTCACCAACCCAAAGCTGTCACTGCAATAACACTGAAGAAGACTGTATCCCAACAAACATCACCTGCTGTGCTGCATGTATTTTTAAGGAGGGTGGGAAGTACGGTAATTTAAAATGAAAAAAACATCTCACTAAATCATGCAAGATTAACTGGGTTTGTAACAGCTGAAAATCAAATAATATTTTTGCTATATGCAGAGATTTTTAAGCTTATCTTCCTGTCCCAAATCATTATAGCGCTAGATCTAGCGGTGGAAATGAAATCTGAGATACAATCTTCACTTCTTCCAAACAGTTTGATTAATATGTTTTGCAGAATACATGCATATTTGCACACATTCTTGATAGTTAGCAAGCTGACAGCTACAGAAATAAAATTCTGGATTATTTTCAGAATGCAGCCCTCCTCCCTAAAACAGTCATCTCAACATTACAGTGAGGAAGAGGACAGAAAATCACGGACTGGAAATGAGACATGCTTTTTGCAAGGTATCACTGAGAACCCCAGAACATTTGCAAGCATTTTTGCCTCTGTCATTTTCAGTTTTCTTCAGAAATGTGTGTTGTTTTTACATTACATCAATAGCTGCTTGTCTCTGATACCATACATCACAGTGCCATCTAGTGCAGGAAGGGCAAAACATGGAGAAGAAAATGGATGGTGTGAGCTTTAGTTTGTGTGAAAGCAAGCTGTGCAGCTCTGACTGAGCAGGATGATGTCTGCCTTCAGCAGCTGCCTCTGATTTCAGTAGCTCACCACTGGAATATATGCTAGCACCAAAGACAGAAATAGCTGCATTTCTCCACACACAGATCTACAGTTATATGCATTGTGACAGGGTATCTTATGAAGCTGAATTCTTTTATCCAGTGTTAGATTATCTGAAGCTGTCCTCTCTGAGCTATGTCTGCATAAAACAGGATGAAAAACACAAAGAGTAATGTGTGAGAGAAACTGCTTTCATAATTATTTTGCAGTGAAAATTTCTCACAAGAAGTATGCATGTATCCACAGCTATTTTTTCCTAAATGTGAGCCAGCTAAGCTTCTGCTGTCTAGATGAGATAGTAATTTGCAATGCTAGGACCAGAAGAAACATGAAAGATAATGTCAGATACAGAGAAAAAGCTTCTTCCTTTTTGCCTAATCTCATTATGGTAGTGGAGATTGTGCGCTACAAGCACAAAAGTCTCTCTTCATATAATCATCTGAGTTGGAAGGGACTTTTAAAGGTTATCTAGTTCAACTCCTCTGCAATGAACAGGGGCACCTAGATAAGGGTGCTCAGAACCCTATCTAGCCTGACCCTGAGTTCAGGAATGGGACATTTCTTCTGCAACTACTGGAATAAGGTCCTACATAGAAGCTAGAACAGCCTTTACCTGATTTGTGTTATATGGTTTGCACTCTGTTTTGTGCCTGAGATATACACTACAGAAGATAGATCCTCATGCACACACAGTTCACTCTTCTTCATGGACTGGCGTTTGTGGAAGAGAAAGGCAGTCCTGATTTGAATCCGCTGACCTCTAATTTTGCAGAGATAGAGCAGAAAGTCTTGTGGGCTCATCCACTGCTTTTCCAGCTGCATGTCTTGACTTTACTATGCAGCTGTCCAACCCAGTACAAGTTGCATATCTCAGGGAAACATCACTAGGTGTTATGTTCACTGCATATGGGAGAGCTTGTTGGGCCTGTCTGCAATGGGGCTCACTGCTGCCTGCTGCAGAGAGACCTTTCCTGGGCAGGGCCCAGATACACACTCCAGCCAGCCAGCCAAAGCAAAACAAAAGCAGGGATACTCAGCGGTGACACAACTGAGCAGTTCCCCTTCTCTGAGAGGCAGAAAGATCCTTTCCACAGGGATTTTCAAGGCACACATGTAGAGAGGTACAGCTCACCAGGGTTGGACACCAACAGTCCTGGTCACCCTTGGTACACCTACTGGCTGCCTGCTCACACAGGGAGGTTTTGACTGGAGGGCACAGGACAAACAGGTTGCTTTCCCTGAGTGTGCTGCAAAACCAGGTACCTTTCCCTGTACATACATTCAGATTCATGCCAGTAAACAAATTCCTGCTCTATTAACTTCAGGGGAGAAAACATTACACTCATGCACTCACGTTTCCAAGAAAAATGAATGAATATAAAAGCACTATTTTGAAAGTCTGATGACACTTTTTCACATCCTCATCTTTAGTTCTTTAAAGAAAAGCACCAAGTGTTTTTTGACTGTCCTTCTCTGCAGATATTTTCTCTAAATAAAATGTTGATGGACTATTCAGACAGAAACAGCTCTTGTTCTTAAACAGCATTATTACTTCAAAAGTTTTGATTGTAGTCGTCGTGGCAGAATAAAAGCTTTAGAAAATAGGCAAGGAGAAAACAGAGATATGCACTGAAGGGACAAGGTATTAGCAAAGAAAACACCTGCAAACTTAAGAAAAAAATAAAATCCAGTAATTTACTTATTTACCAGTAATTTACCAGCAATCCAGCACTTGGCACAGTGGAAAGCCAGGTATTCTCATGCTTTATGCTTCCTGCTGTCAGCTTACTTGTGACAGAAAAAGACATCTGATTGATTTTTTTTCAATCCAGATACTGTAAAGAATTGTGGAGGAACAATAACAAAAAAGGGAACACTTTTTTCTCTTTATTTAAAGGAAAAGATATGTGACTTCTATACCAAGTACTGCTGAGGTTTTAACATGTTTAGAATTTAAGATTACTTCTATATTTGATATTGATAAATCTAACTTGAAGGGTTTCTGTTTGCTTTTAACCTCGAGACTGTATTAATATCCATGAACTCTTGGTGATGTACGAGCAAATCTGTAAGTCAAAACCACTCAAACTATATTTGCATGGAATGTTTACATTTTCTGCAATGTCTTGAACTTTGTTAACACCTAAAACAGATTCTGATCTTGTTTTTAAGGTTGATAAAGTTGGCCAAACTGTTTTGAAGTGCAGCAGAGTGCTTCCCTTGTACCATCCCTAAAATAAAACAACAAAGTACTTTCAACCAAACACAGCAATAAATAATGTTGCTCTGTCCTGACAGTTAAATTCGTATTATCTAGTAACTTCTGAAACTAGCACTCTCTGTTTTACTTCTGTGATAATAATGGTAAGTGGAGGGTATACAAGAAACTAATGTTTGCGATTTAATACAAGAGCTCCTGGCCAAAATTAAGGGACCAACTGAGTCTTAGTAGTAATTATTTTTTAGCTCATACTGCAATATATTAAAATATATTTTTTGCTAAAAAGATGTAGACCATTTCTGATGTTGAAATAATAGGCAATTGGCTTGCTACGTTCCATCTCTGCTGGCTGTCACTGGGGGAAGCTGAGCAAATGGTGATTCAGCCTTTGGTCTGAAGCTCATTGTACTGAGCCTGCTCCAGATGCCATAAATATATCTTGTTGGGATGTTTTATTTCCCTCACTTCCCTACAGGCAGTCCAGACTGGAGTGGATTTATGCATTTTTATTTTGGGACTGTTTTTGCTGGAAGGCTTACAAAAAAAGGCAGGCTTCGCATTTTGAGGGAGCTGAAGTTGCACACCATGTACATCCTAATTTAGTTACAGAGTTGATTTATGTTCAGACTCTCTGAAGTGGTCTCCCTTCAGTACCCTTCAGATCTTGAAATATTTTCTTTCTTTCTTTTGTCCAGCTCCAAATTGGAGCAATTTGGCTAAGTATCAGTCTTAGATTTTGTTATTAAACTTTGATTATCTTTTTGTATTAACAGTTCTACTGAGACTGCTTGGAGAGTACACTGAGAGCCTTTACTGTAGCTAAAGATATCAGTTTTGTACAATATAATTATCTTCGTATAAGTGTATAGCCATTGCAAAATAATTCTGTTTTACTTACTGTGAGAATTCTTTTAATATAATGCAGTCATTATTGAAATATTTCTATTGCATCTCCTGGGAGGTGCCTGTAGCCTCCAGCAGAGTGTAGTTTAAAAAGATCTCTTTTGAGAATGACATATCCAGATACACCAACAAAACACAGTCAGTTTGTGCAGGGTCCTTGCTAGGCTTCAGAAGGCAGGATGGTTGCATCACTGTAGTGCTGTGTCTACTGTAATTAGTCACAGAGTATTACCAGCTCTGCTGGGTGCTTTAGAGTGCTGGGGCTGCTGTATGTTGGCTCTGCACTACCGCTGTCTTGGCAGCATCCCCACTGCTCTCCTTTGCGCAAGAGGAATCTTTCTCTGACAAAAGTCAAGGGTGAACCCTACTCTGGGATTTGGCTGCTCATTTTGCCACTTGAAAAAATGCTGTGTGGGGCAGTGGTATCTGCTCTGCTATATTTCAGCTTTGGTTTTCTGGCACATTCAGCAGTGGAAGCCAAATCCAATATTCTGTACTTAAAAGTGAGGAAATTCAGGAGTGGGTCCTTTATTAATCCAATGTTTTCAACTTCAGCTGTCCAAATAAAAGTTAACTTCTAGCCCAGTCAGAGCTCACAGTTTGCATTTTCCAGTAAAAATCTTATCTCTCTTTTTAAAAAGGCATGTTTATTATTTTATCTTGTGGTACCCACTGATGGTACCAATCGAAAGCACTGCCTTAGTACATGATCCTCTCTTCTTACAGCATGCCTCATAAGGAAGCAATAAAAAACAAATTATCCTCAAATATTGACAAGGCAAGTTAAATTAAGTAGGGTCATATATATCTCCACCATAATGCTAACGATTCAGGTTTTCTTCAGTGGAAGGAAACTTATCTGTCTCAATTCTATTTAAAATGTTAGTGAAAGTGAGTACTACTACTGAGAAGAATAGGAAACTGAAATGAAGTCAGATTCTCTGAAACGATATGATGATCTCAGAAAACATCTGTGTGATGTTCTTAGAGATGTGGAAAAGTGTGAGAAAGAAGTGGCACACAATTATTTACCATCCCTGGCCACTTGGCTGACATGATGATGATGCATATGCATGCATGTATTCATATTACTTATTTGTCACATAGTGACAGATAGCACAGCCCGATATCTATCTCAGGTAAAGGTAAGAAAAATCCATTATATTATGAAAAATGTAGCAACTTGTCTCTCTCTCACAGAAAGCTACATGAACATCTGCAGCCTGTTCTTAGAACAACAGCAAGAGGAGGGAGGAGACCATCATTAAAGAGGTAATTTTCTCAGTCCCTAACACAGTGGTGGAAAACACAGAAGAAATGTGATTGCCAACTGAAAATTTGGATTCATTATCTCATAACTTATTTTGGAGTGAGTGCTGTCAGATGCTGTAGCACTCTCTACTACGGTTTTCTTGCAGTTTTCCCTGGCTTTTTCAACAAACAACGTCAAATTGTCATTTATTCAGTTTGTACTTATGTATGAGACTGTTAATGACTTGTATGTGATAAATCAGTTGTTTTGTGGAAAAAAAACAAACAAAACACAACACAGAGAAACTGAGAACTAAACTTAAATGCCAATCTTAAAAAGTTGGGTGTTTATCTTTAAAACTCTTCCTTATCTTCCTGATTAACATATTAGGGCAACAGAAACTTACATTTGTCATGACAAATTCAACCATTGCATTTACACAACATGACTGAACTCTAGTGCCAACTTTTCTTAAGCTGACAGCATTGTGCCAGCTCCCTTAAACAAGTTGTTTCATATTAAATATAGGGCTATCAGATACAAATAACTTAAGTAGATCAGCTCCTGAATTAATCAGAGCAATATCTGTTAACTTTTTGTGCCATTGCTTATAATGTGTTACATTCTGAAAGAGCCAGAGCATTCAGGGAGATAACCCAAGTAAAGCAAGACTTCTGCTGTTCTCAAGATGGGGCAGAGGTTACGGTTGTAGTTGTGGGAGTGGATGACCCCGAAGAGCTCCAGAAGATGAAATGGAAGCTGGCAGCGTTCCTCATCCTGATTACCCCAAATTTGCCTCAGTCTTATCAATAGGAGTGTAAGGTCTAATTTTGTGGTTCATGCTTGTCAGAAAGGCATGTTTCTGTGAATATTTCTATTTTACACAATGTGTGTGCCATGTGTTTGGGGCTAAGTGGTTTTAAGGTGGCTGCAGCCTTAGGTCTAGCAGACTTACAGCTTATTAGCATAGTCATACATTTTCAAGTAAGCTTTAAAATTAGTATATAATAACTAGTTTCTCCACCTGAGAGGAAACTCAAATCACAGAATCACAGAATTGTAGGGGTTGGAAGAGACCTCCAGAGATCATTGAGTCCAATTGTCCTGCCAAAGTAGGTTCCCAACACCAGGTTGCACAGGTAGGCGTCCAGGCAGGTCTTGAATATCTCCAGAGAAGGAGACTCCACAACCCCCCTGGGCAGCCTGTTCCAGTGTTCCGTCACCCTCACCATAAAGAAGTTCTTGCACACAGTCATGCAGAACTTCTTTCACTCCAGTTTCTGGCTGTTTCCCCTTGTCTTGTCTCCACACACTGCTGAAAAGAGTCTGGCCTTGCCACTTTGCCCCCCACACCTCAGATATTTGTAGACCTGGATCAGGTCCCCTCTCAGCCTTCTTTTCTCAAGGCTAAACAGACCCAGTTCCCTAAGTCTCTCCTCATAGGGGAGATACTCTCCAGCAGGTCATCCCTCAACCTGTACTGGTGCATGCAATTATTCTTCCCTATGTCCAAGACTCTACACTTGCTTTTGTTAAACCACATCTGATTTCTTACCTGCCAGCTCTCCAGCCTGTCCAGGTCTTGCTGAATGCCAGCACAGCCTTCAAACATCTCTGAAATATCTGATTTGTATATTGCACTATTTAACCTTCTCTTCTCTGGGTATTTAAATTTTTGAAGTGGCATATGCTTATTACCTTTTTAAATTTTTGCTACAGATTCTGTATTATTATTATTATCATTATTTAAAATCTGAAGTAACTGCTATCAGTGAAATGTAAAATTTTCCCCATGTGAATTATTCTGGTTTTGTCATCTGGAAAACAGAGATTTTCTCTTTTCTGAGAATGCTTTTATCCTGTTTTTTTGTTTGTTTGTTTGTTTTTGTTGTTGTTGTTGTTGTTTAGTTTAGTTTAGTTTAGTTTTTTTTTTTTTTTTAGAATTCTAGAAACACCATCAAAGTGAATTAAAAAACAAAACAAAACCATAACCTTTAATCATGTGTTTTACCCAAAATTGTAATTATCATTTTTTTACTTCACATTGGCAGATGAATTAAGCCAGAGTATCTTGGAATTGCTGAAAGTTGTATCAATTAACTAGATAATGACAGTGCACATTTTAAATTCACAGACAGCATCAAAATGAAAGGAACTACCAGCAGCTCAAAAGACAGAATTAATGTCCAGAGTAACCTTGACAAATGTAAGAATGAAAAAAAAAATTCTTTAATAAACATAAAACTACACATTTAAGAACTGTGCACAAAAACTTCTTGGGTCAGAAGTTGAAAAGGAGACAAATCAGCTGAGTGAGAGCTTCCTTCTGCAACATTTATGATAGAGAAATAAACATGCGGTCTGTTAAATAATCTTACATTCTTTTCAGCACAGAAAACTGGATTTGTGTGTGTGTGTGAGAGATTCTTATTTTTTAGCTTTAAATAATGAGATCTAAATTCTTCTATACACACTTGCCAGAAATTTAGCCTGTACAGTTTCTAGGCTTCAGTAGTCAACTTGCTCTAATCCCTGAGCGACCACTCAACTCTATGCAGCTTTTTAACCTTTAGTTACTGCCCTCTCTTTACCCAAAAACATGATGTGGATCTTGAGATAGTCATGAGTTTGCTTTTTCTCACACTTGATTTATCAACAGCCTGGTCTGGCTAACCTTGTTAAGGAATAAAAAATGTCAAGTTTAAAGTCATGGTCCTTTTCCACTGACGTAATTTGGTCCAGAATTTCACTCAAGGATATAAAGGGATTAATCACATGTCACATGGCAGCACAAAGCTGTTGTGAAATGCACGTTGACTAACCTGTGATTTATCCAAACACATGGCTGTGCTCCCACATTTTGATACCCAGTACTGGAAGAGTCTCTGAACTGAAGCTGTAGGGCAGAAGAGGAAAATTTCACAACTGCTCCATAAATACATAATTTACAACATAGCTGTATGTCTCAGTAATGAACGGTCTTGAGTCCCTTCAGTCCATAGATAAAGTTTGGAGTGTCCCAGACAGTTGCGTACAAGAATCAGAGGGTGCAATAAGACAAATTACTCACACTAATGATGAGACAGTGAGTAGCATAGTAGAACACCAGGATTTCAAGAAGAAACATGAAAATGTGGAGAAGTCTCCAGCATTCAGCTGTTAGGTCATTCAAGGTTCAGAAAGAGTATGAGAAAAGCCATAGAAATGTGGTTAAAAAAGGGAAAGAAAAAGCTTCCAGGCAAGGTGAGTCAGTAGGACTTGGGCTTGCAGCTATAGGCAGAAATGGGGTCTGAATGGTAATCAGGAGCAGAGCAGCCCAACAACTTGGAAATGAGTTTGGGTTGTTTAAATGAGGACTAGTACCTGCAACTGGACCTGACTGAGGTCTCAGTGCTTCATTCAAGTCTGAAGTCAAGACAAATAAGAACCTTTTTGTGATGTTCAGAGCTGTGATATACATCCCTACTTTGTTGCTTCATTATGCAGCTGTGTAAAGATAATTGAGAGAACTATGCTAGATTTTTCATCAACAAGCAATAAAATGTGATAAATATGTTACATGGAATGGCAAATGTTAGAATTAATAAGCTGAAATGTTGACGAATTACTGTTTATATACTTGACATGTAATAATTGCTTCATTTATCATCTGAATCTGGAAAACTTAAATAGCAGGCATTTATAATTAATTTTCTCCTCTTGCAAGCTGCAATTCATTCCACAGTCAAAGGAGTCAGTGTTAATTTCTTTTCTATCAGCCACAGGCCATAAGTTAATGCATTAAAGAAAAATCAGAACATTTAAAATAACAGTCTAATTAAATTATATCCTCTACTGTTGGAGAAAAACACATGATTCTTCAGGAGATAATCAGTCACCACAGTAAACACCATTTAGTTCTTCTCACAAATCTGTGTCTACCCAGTGGCAATTTTAGACTGTCAAGAAGAAGAATTTTCTTCACGGAGTAGATGAAGAATATTGACTTCAGCCTCATTAGCAACTTCAAATGAGATTGACAATGGGAGTTCATTAAATAATAATTTTCCATGCGCTGAGTTTCCTTCATCAAGCAGAAGAATATGCTTTATGTGGAGTCTGACAAAGCCCACATTTCTGGTTCGTGCTTCCTAGCCCATCAACTAGAAAATGCCCTTTCCTCAGGGTCCTTCCTGCTTGATCAGCACGAGCTTGCTTCTGCTTCACTGAAAACAGTAAGAAGGATGGTATTCATCTCAGTTCAGAATCCTGAAAGTACCTTGCTCCAGGGCTGAATCTATCCATGTCCTCACGAGGATCTGAGGACTTCTAGATGGACCGTATCAGTTGAAGTGGCTGTGCACAAAGTACTCCACCACTGGCATATGCTGTGCCACGGAGCAGACTGGAAGAGTCTCATTAATGACATCTGGACTTTTATTTATTCAGCTTTGCTATTGAAAGAACAGATGTATAGGTATAAGAGAGCCCTTCTGAATACACAGCTGAGAGAAAATGACAGAGAGGGGCTGTTTTGAGACTATCTTCTTTTCTGTGGCTGAATTCAGGTGTCCAACCAATAACCTCCCATTTCTCTATGTGTAATAACTAAGCCTGTATGTGCACTCCCTGAGAACACTACCAGTATAGCTACTGCAAGGGCTATATTGTTACTAAATTGTTATAGCTGTTATATCTTGTTATATATTTATATATACATACATATATAATATATATATATATATCCTACTGGTAAGTGTTTTTGTGCAATAAGCACTGTTAATTTCTGGCAAGAAATTGAATGTGTCATGTTAAAACTTCCACCTTTGTATTCGTCTTTTTGCTTTTAATGATATTTTCCCACCTAAGTACTAGAAAAATATCCTGAAATACTAAGGATCAGTATGTTTCAAAAGATGAAAATAATGAATATTTCCTCTTGTATGGCCTCTGCTAATTAGTTCTCAGTACAGTTTTAAGAATAGCTTTTCAAGTGTTTTTAATTTTAAGGTCTTCAGGGCAAAAGAGCATGTGATTTCTCTTACTGCTCCCCACCCTAATTAGTAACTTAATTCCATCTATAGAACTAAGCGGAGCTGACAGACTACAGCTTCTCCTGCATTCTTTCAATTCTCTTTTTCACAAGATACCACTGAGGTCAGGGGCTTTAAAAGGGATAGAAACTTGTCTCCTTTGAGATACATTCCAGCACCTTTCTCACAGAAAATTAGGAAGGTCATTCATTTATGTAGGTTATTCCATAGTCCTCCCTTTGGTTTTTAAATTCTTAAGAGAATTCTCCCAATGCCTGCTGGCTCTAGGAAAAGTCAGAGCAAGCTGCACTGGAGGTGTACAAGACTCAAACTTCTCAGGCCCCTGCTCCCACAGCTTCTTAGGCATTTTGCATTAAAAGTTCATGGGAAACAATCAGCAGAAGCCTCTCAAGGACATCTCTGCTTTCTTTTCCAAGTGGAATGAGTGCCTTTGCCAATGGACACTTGGATCAGATTCTTCATATGCTCTCTTGCCCTGCCCAGAGTGGGTAGTGGAGAGAGGAGGGGAGTTCTCCCCTTCTTGTCTGCACTGAGGATGCTCACCTGGGATAAATCTATAATTTATATATATTTATTTTATAATTTTATAGATTATAGATTATTTTAGCTCACTCTGGCTCTGTGTAATTCAAGCTAAGACAGTATGTTTAAAGTGAAGACTTCAGGGGAAAAAAAAAAGTAATAAATAAATAAATAAATAAGCCAGTTGCCTACACTGAAAGGGGTATTTTCAGCATCTAAATCCCATAGATCATTTCAGGCATGAAATCTAATTTTACTTAAGTACCATCTCGTATCCCTGGCTTAGCTCTAAGGTTAAGTGAGAGAGTATGCAAGCATTTCTTCATAGCCAGCAAAGGCTCCCTACTCTCTCCCTGCTCCTTCCCTCATCAGGCTGACTCTTGTTTACAGCTGCAATTTCAACCCCTGGAACACAACACCTAGAAAAAACTACAGCGATGTTCAGCACTGGCACATCCTTTCCTGATTATGTCAGGAATCACTGAATGTATTGTTAAAGAGCACACATAACCCAGAATGCAGCAAAAGGGAAAGTCAATCCAAATCCATTTTTCCTGACAAAAGCACTAGTTTCATACAAACAGACATTTTGATCATGCAGTTGACTGGACATTCTAATTGTGACTGGAATATCAGGGTTTTTTACCACTGGCTGTACATTAAGCTTCAGAGAAACAACACAAAAAGCTATGACTGATAAAATAATGAACAAGAATTTCTCTTGTGTTATACAGAAAAAGAAACTAAAGTTAAATTTGTAAATACCTTTCATAAAGCACACACATTAGCAATAATTATTTTTATCAAATTGTCACTGCTTTATAACTACATGACAATTACACCGATTGTGTTGAAGCAAATGTGCCTGTACTATAATGTGCATTTATTTTCTTTTGTTAAAGCCAGGCTATCAGGTGAAGTAATTATGATGAAGTGTTCGATCAACAAGATAACCACTACATGCTGGTACAAGTCTAGTCATGTCCATCATCAGAAATAATTATAACTTACCCTTTTCACTTCAGAAGATCTTTGGCCTTCTCCAGTAAGCAGCATGAAAAATACTTCAGTCTTCTGTTTAATATAGGTGGAAGGAAGACAATTTTCAGATTTTTTCAGAAGCAACAGTTTCCCTTGAGGGAGAGGATGTGGGGTAATATTGCCTACCTTCATTACTGAGGATCCAGTTTCAAGACTTTGTTCTCTCATAGATTCACCAGTACCTGAACTTATAACTCATTATTCATTCAAACTTGAGAGCTGCATCAAAATAACCTTATTAATGGAAACTTCTAAGATTATTCTCACTCTGGCAAGGTCCTCTGTATTTGACCTCAAAAAATATTGTACAAATTTGGGCAGCTCTTTAAGACACTTTTAGTGAATCCAAATGTTTTGATTTAATCAAATAAGCGTCTTGTTTCCCAGATTAAAACAAACCAAAGAAGGAAATAATTATTAATATCATTAGTAAGATAGTGTTCTCACGCTGAAGATTAACATGTTCCACAGCTTTTGAGAGCACTTGGAGACCAAACCTATAAATAAGCAGAGTTCTGCTATAACCCAAATCCAGCCATCGCAGGAAGTATAGTTTTAGCCCTGAGATCTGGAAATAAAATCACATCTTTGCCACAGAATTATTTAAAAATTAAAAAGTAAAAATTTCTTTTTACTGGGCTTATTTGAAGTCAGTGATATGAAGTAACTAAACAAAACTAAATAGAGGCAGGACCCTTTGGTTCCTTCTGAGATCATCAGTGAGGGAACTATGATGAATATACCAGTTGGTCACAAAAAGCAAAAGGAGTTTAATGATTGTTTGATTGTTGCTTCTTAACTACTGGTGCAGATGCTCTCAGATTACATGCACATCTGAATGCTTCTGGGAAAATTGAATCTGAAAAGAGTGCTCCTTAGGGAAACAGGTAAAAAAATAATGTATTTTAAATAAAATGTACCCATATTCTTCAAAAGTGTTCACTGTCATTTCTTTTTTTTTTTTTTTTTTTTTTTTTTAAATCATCATGACTGTTTTTCATATGTTTTCATGTCTTGTTTTTGTTTCTACGGGTGTTCTCCTGTGACAGTTCCTTCTGTTCTCTGCCTCTCTCCCCTCCACGTGCTCTTCACTTCAAGAGTTTATTTTTCCTCCACGTGAAGGACTGTTCCACCCTGATTCAATTTTCCTTTTTCTATTCTTACTTCTTATTCCCTTCCTTCCTCAGATCACCTTCTCTTTCTGCTACCTTTAAATTAATAGTAACAGGGTTTTGTCTTTTTGTTGGTGGTTGTTTTGTTTTGTTTTTTTTTTTAATTCAACAAAATGAGCCAAATAATAATCTGAAAAAAGAATTAATTTGTAAAAGCTAGCACATAGCGGTTGCCAGGCAGCAGTCTTCATTATCATCATTCAGTTAATGGTTGGCTTAATTACTGTCTTAATAAGTATTGTTTAATCTTGAGCTGTCTCCTTTAACACAGTTCTAAGGCAGAGTTTACCATGCTGCAGCTTGAGATCCCCACTCACAAAGGACAGCAGTGATTAGGTTTGATAATTGCCCCCCGCAATGCAAACTCCCTTATGTTAAGTAATAAAATAATCCATGCCATAGGCATTTATACAGGATACAAATCCTTACAGACACATTTGCATTTCCAAAGGAACTTGGACACCTGAGCTGACTGGCAGGCAGAGAAGTTCATGTGTGGAAGTTGCGCATAAGTTTTTCTGTTGGTCTGCATATACTGCCCTTCTGACACCACAAAGGCTCATTGTTCATGTTGAGCTTGTGAGTGTCAAAATTGCATAGACTGCTAGTTTTAAGTGATTCTAAACAAAGTAATATATAGGCCTCAGTGCTTTCAGGTTAATTCAACTTTAGAAACTCTCTGTCCTTAGCATTTAACAGGTTTTGTCATACTCAGTTGTAACAGCTGCTTCTCATTTTATTACTGATACAAATGGATGCATGAAATAAATGCATTTTAGGAATGATAATTCATTATGTAATTACTCACAGTTCTTTACTGTATTATCTACTTGTATGAAACAATCATCTTAAACTACACATTTAACCTGGATAGTGGAAGAAGGCATTGTTGGAAAAAAAGAACTGAGCTGTTCAGTAAGAAATGCCAATGACACCAGTTAAGAGCTACAGAAAATAAAACCACAAAGTTCAATTTTAATTATTTCTGAGATAATAAGTTTACAGTGTAAATATTTTCAGCCAGGCAAAATCTGGTGTTATTACCTAAGAGGCAGAATCTAATTCTCAAGATTTCAACTGTTGGAGAGTATGTGTTTTCATGGTAATACTTGTGTTCTAAAAGTTAGGGTTTTTTTTTTTTCCTTTGTTGTATGTTACACAATCAAAATTAATAGATATTTAAAAGTCTCTCATTATCCAAGCAAGATAGTAATCAGTCATTAAATGTAATAAAAACTTCATTTTTTCCCTCTGATCTCTAAAAGCTAATACCTACATAGTATTTTCCATTTTTTAAGAATAACCAGAATATTTTACTCATACTCCTCTGTTCCAATAGTTTTTTGTTTGTTTGTTTGTTTGTTTCCCACTTTGATGGAAAGTTTCATTTACATAGAATAAAATAGTTTTTATACAAATGCATAAGCTAAGGGTTACTTATTCTTTAAGCTGTTTTGAAAATAAACATCTATGCTCTTATAATAATAAGATATACAAATGTCATATTTGGTAATGATCCTCTCCTTTAAATTGTAATAGTCAGCCATATTTTATAGATATACAACATACATCTCCAATAAATATTCTGATATGTAAAGCTGAGTATCAGTATCAGTTATTGATTAACATAAATAAATAAATGTTAGATTTTCTGCATTTAAGGTTACATTTTTTTCACACTTAATTTCTTTCACAAAGGAAAATTATGTGCACAAAGTGAATGTGAAGTCTCAAAATAAAGATGTGGTTTCAGTAAGTACCTTAAAAAAAAACAACAAAACAGGCTTATTACAATTGAAAAGAAATGAGAGGAAATGAAATCAGGCTATGATGCTTTATATAATTTCAGCTATTAATGACAAAGTCAGTGTTCTTCATGACCTGTGTCCATTAACATGCATATCTGGTCTAGTAAAGTGCTTAATTTATTTCTTGCTGGAAGATAATATTTAAAAATATAGTAAGAACAAGATGAAGATGTAATAAATACAAAGTAAGGGAAGTGATTCCATGCTGTTAAAACAGAAATCTTTGAGTAGCTATGGTAATATGATAAATAACCTCCCTTGAAAGATTTGATTTACAAACAATGAACCCCCTACAGTCTTTAAATTTTTGCATTTGCTGCTCTCTACAGATCATTTTGCTGGTGTTATTGAGACATCTTTGATTTAGACAAGCTAATTTTAGCTCAATCTATCAATTAGTACATAGTATCAAATGCATAAATGCATTAAATGCATAGCCCATACAAATGCTTTACAATATAATTTGTCACAAGATACTGCTGTTTAGAAGTGGTGATTGTTGTGCCACAAAGCAGCATGATTCTTAATGCATTTTAGCAGAAAATCTACTCATATTTCTAGACAGTGCTGAAATAAAGATTCAACCATCAGATCTAAATTACTGCACTGAAGTATGCTACAAGTTGCCCAGGAGCACTGACAGGATACATAGCAGACATGTGAAGTTAAGAGATGAGACTGGTAATGCGAAATTCAAGAAACTTTATCTGTCTAATACTTGGTCAACAGTACTCTCATGATACTGTATACATAGATGAACAAAAAAGCTCTGAGTATTGCTGGAAGACAGCTGTAGCAGCTGCAGAATGTATCATGGTTGTTTAATATGTGAGGCTATAAACTCAAGAGGCTGAGAAGAGGATATGTCTGTCATTCAACCATCGTTATTAAGCAGAGTGGTAATCTTCAGCACTTACTTATATAAGAGAGGCACCTGGCAAAGTAACAAAATACATCTGATATTAATAAATCAGATTACAGAACCACAGTTTGGAACTGAACTCCTGTCCCAGCTCTATTCAAGGAAATGTCAATTAAAGCAGGTTACTGTGGATTGTACTCAGGCAACTTGAAAGTATCTCCAGAGATGGAGATTTCACAGCACCCCTGCCCAGTCTGGTCTAGCCTCTGGCCATTCTCACGACCAGTTGATTTATTTTTTTCCCCAATATCTTATGAGAACTTGTTTTGATTAGCTTTTGTCTTCTGCCTCTCATCATCCCCCTATCAAAGAACAAAATAGCTGTCTGTCTAGTTCTGTAGAGTTAGCTGGGATTCAGACTGCAGAATGCCTTTTTTGAATCTACATTAAATAGCACAGTTCTCTTAAGTTTTGGTGTTTGTAGTCCACCTTTTTAGATTAGAAAGCTGATTTATGACAAAAGGAAGCCTGTTTATCCTTTGCTTGAAAGAGACATATCAAACAGATAAAATTAGTTTGAAATTTCAAAATATCTTCTCTATGAAGCGAAGATCTTCAAGACCCTTCATGATAGTTGACAGAGTGAACATCAGAAGAACTGAGGACATATCTGAGATATTACATATTTCAGCCTTATCCCCCTATTATTTTCAGCATTGGGTGGGAAGTCTAGAAGGGAAGAAAAACACTTTTTATCTCCAATGGCAAACCATTGTAAGACATCTGTAATACCAAAACTTAGTTCTGATCTTGAGTACTTCATTAAAATATCTCAGTTTTAACAAGCCAAGGTTTTCTAAGTTTTTGAATTCTACGCAGGTCAATCTGAAGACCTCAAACAGATCCAGTCTCTGAGGTGAAACGGAGTGTTGAATATTGCATTTAATTTTAAGTAGTTCATTATCAGAAATCTAGCATAAAACCTGGAAAGAATTTTGAGAGCAGCAATAAAAGTAAATAAGCATGAAAAAACTGATGAATATCATATGTAAGTAACTTGGATAAGAGGAAGAATAGAATTGTACCTTTGCAAATATCTGGAGAGCATAATCATCAGCAGAAATTCATTCACTGAGCTCTACTAAGCTACATAATTGTATTAACTTGCAGAGTTACTCTGGGTTTGTAGAGTATTAACGAAAAATTCTGATAGAAAGCAATAAATCAGGGAATATGGTGCACAAGCAAGAGGAAAACAAAAATATGTCAAACATATGGAAAGCTCCTTGAAGTTTAATTGTACCTAACCTGTGTACAAGCTAAGAGATGGTTGTTTGCATATGTGAACTCTGATGAGTATCAGAAATGTTTTTTGTAAGAAGATTCACAATTTTGTACAATTAAAAAAGTTCCTCAAGATAAGAGATTGGGATCTTACCTATCATGAGCAGACTGGCAACTTAAACAGCATTTTGTAATTCACAAACATAATATTTGTCAGTGCAAGACTAGGTTGGTTTAGCTCAAGGTAACAGTTGTCATATTCTTCCACGTTAGATCTCATTTACAGAAATTCAGTCATGAAGTCTGTGTTTTGTGATTGTTTCAGAAATGGCTAATTACATCATGTTTATTACAAAATTTCTAATTGAGAATTCACTAATGTTTGGGAATATATTTTGCTTTATTTATTTTTGCTTTGTTTTTCTTTATATTTCACAGGGTGTTCTATTTGATGTACACTTAATATTTAAAAGGATCACAAAAAAGCTGATTTAATTAATAGAGAAAGGTAATATGGGGTAAAATGACATCTGAGTCAGAGTAGTTAATATTTTACTTACAAGGATGACTTTTGCATTAAGATGAATTAGTGGTCATACCTGGTCTTTCTGTTGGTAAAGGACAAACAATTTGAGAGAAAAACTTTTAGACCTTTAATAAGACCTACATACATATATATTTTAATTTTTTTTTTTTTTAAATATTATATACATATATATACAATCGAAGCTATAATTTAAAGTTGTAATTTCTCTCCAAGCCTTGATCCCTAACATTTGCAATGGAAAGGCTTTATGGAGTTTGATTTCCCAGAGAGCAGACAGAGTGAATTTTGTCCACATGTGCTAAAAAGTAGCATCAAGACCCATTTTAGCAAACCATTTATTACCATCAGTTTTACTTGCCTTATGCACTTAGAATTTTGTCCATACAATATTTATGATTTAAAGAATTGATCAAGAGTCAGAGTTGGGTACTGACAAAAGTTTGATTAGAGAAAAAAGAAGCTTGAAAAGTTTTCAAGCTCCCTCCTCTTAGTCTTTGGTTATTTCTATTTAAAGCTCAGCTGATTAGAATTGTTCTGCTCTTTTGTGGGAAAACTCTACAAAATTTATTCATACAGTCATTATTGACATGACTAAAACCATTGATTCATTTCCTTGTCCAATATTTTCCTATCTGATTTAAGATTTGGAATGAAATAGTGCTCTTCTACATTTCTACCCACATGACTCTTTGAAGGAAAATTAATAGAAATCTCTGCAATTTAACGGAAGCACGATATCTGTAATTACAATGCAAATTTGGTTGAATGGAGGAAAAACATTTAAATGTTCTGTAATGGAAGAAAGTAATCTCATTCAAGAATGAATAAACAAGAAGAACATTACTTCACAGGCAGGTCACAAGGTCAAATTTTGGAGTATGTTGCTTGTAGAGGTTGAAATATCTCTTTCTAAGGACCTTGAATCTTATTTGTTGAGCAATGAGAGAAATAAGGAGAGGGGTAGAGCAAGGACAATGATGACTGTAGTTTGCTTAGTGTCCCTGCTTAGACAATGTACTATTTCCATGTGTCAGCTGTCCTTTCTTCAGAAACTGTTTTCTTTTGAGCATTAGGACTCCTTTAAGATGAAAACGGCTTACATTTACATAACCATTGGAACACCAAAGGAACACAGAGCTATATTGTCTACATGTTTTGTCTTCCAATGTCCAGAGCCTCTCAACTACTCAAAACCTTATGGAGAGAAATGGTAAGGAGAAACAAATTCATATTTTAAGAGGACACAGAAATATGCTAAGAGATTCACCACAATAAACAATACTTCAACAGTAAAGCCATAACGCACAGGCCAGAGAGAGATGTCTATTCTTATAAGCTAACGCCTAATATGATATCAAGTTTAAATCAACAATGCTAAGGGGAAAAAAAGAAACGCAACAAAAGGGGGTTTTGCAATTAAAGAGAAAAATGAAAGATCACTAATTTAAACAACATGTTAAAATTAACTCTATAATCCTTTTCATCTCTGTCTCGTAAAATGATTGATAGAATTTAACAAAGAAATCAAAGTATCTTTAATTTGCTGAGATAGACTTGCCATTGTGCATCGTGACAGCCACCCCTACTCCCGGATAGCACAGCAACCAGCAAAATGGAAACACTGCCACCTCGTGTCTGAGCTGACGCCAAACGTTGCTCAACTCCACGTGAAAATCTCCAAGCGCATTGTCTGTCGCGAGAGAAGCTATTGAGATTCTAAACCTGAATTTTTACACGGATCTGCACAGATTTAGAATAAATATACACCAAAACAACCGTACATAATAAATATAAGAATGTGAAAGTTTAGTATGCTCTTTTTGTCACACAGCATGCTCAGGAAACTGAATTTTATACATACTTTGGATTACTATCCCCACAAGTTATCTGTTGCAACTGTAGCCATAAACCTGTAGTTCCAAATAAGTTTTTATGCATTTTTTGAGTTTGTTTTCTTTTTAAATTTAAGATTGTTAACTTACTCCAAGAGAAGTGTCAGTACTATAAAATTTGTTCAGCTGTGCACACACTTCCATAAGTTTTAAAATATATCTTATGTAGTAGAATTTTTAAATGTTGAGTAACTCATTGCAGAGGGTGTATAAAATCAGCTTCAATGGGGAGAAGTGTTATGAAATGACGGTGTTTTGCAAATAAAGCAAAAATCTGTTTATTTTTGCCATGTAAATTGTTCCTTTATGGCAATAATTTGGCAGAAAATGTACTTCATAGAATGAAAATAGGAAAGATTAAATCATCTCATTTTAGTGACTCAGCTTTATTCAAATTAGCAGCTACAGTCACAGTAGCTTTCAAAGTGTTTTATTGCTATAAGCATGCACTAATCCAGACCAGAGTTTTCCAGTTAACTGCACCGGGACCATTAATGCATATCTAATTTGGAAATGAATTATTCAGTTCCCATTACTTTAAGCATTATTAAAAACCTTTAGTGAGTCAGGTAAGTGGATAAGAGAAGATAAATTCTTTTGCCACTCTACAAATGCACAACATTTTCAATAGTGTGATTACATTGTTATGGGAGATGGAGTATTTGCTGATGACTTACACTATTAAAACATTATAAAAATATGTGAGGATATATAATCACCACAGTCATGCTTAAGGTCAACAGCAATCACCCTTGTTTAGTCTCTGCCAAAGTACTACATACAATGAAACTTACTCCATAAGCAAGCCCCTCAAAAAAACCCAATTATTTGAAACTTGAAATTCTTTAGTTTCAAGGCAAGGTAGCAGGAACTGAATTACTGAAGTGAAAAGAGCAGCAATGAGGATTAATGACAGAATCCCTTTGAACTACTGGAGATTTTGTCTGAATCTCTGAAACCGCCTTAGAGGCAAATAATGTTAGGGTCTTGGGAATTCACATTCTGAAAGATTCTGGTTGCCCTGCACTGAAGGCAAACTTAGAAGTCATCAGCCTGTTAGAACATGTACGCAATAAGGTGATCCTGGCTTTTCATCTGGCTTTGCAGTTTGTATAGGCAAATTCAGAAGGCAAAATATTTAGGTATTTGGCCATAGTATGGTGGAAATGGCATTCCATACAAAAGCCAGAAGATCTTGCAAACTCACAGGAGATCACTGTGGATAGAAATTGTTCATATAATGAAATTATAAAGTAATTCTGTAGAGAACAGATAAGTGGGTTGTTGTTCCTTTTTTTTTTTTTCTCCTTTCTTTTTCTTTTTTTTTTTCCCCCTCATCATAGCAGCTGCAGTCCAATAAAATCTTTAGCCAGTTACTTAAGTAAGCTGTGACTTAAAGTTGACCAGTTTTCGCTGTTTCTGTTGACATGCACTTAAATACTTTGCAGAGTCACTGATCTGTGAAATTCTGCCACCAGCATTGCATATTACTGTCTATAGCAAAAAATAAATTTTAATGGGATATATTGAACTGTACCAGCAACTGGTAAATCTTGTGTAGTGTGTGGGCAGTCTACCCGCAACACAGATAATGCTACAGGAAATCTGTAAAAGTTTAAAATGATTAACCCATTTATTTCACTGAAACAATGAATAATTGGAAAGGATCAGCTCAAGAGAATTGAAATTCTTTACAGCATTCAAACATGTAGAGACTGTTTTGGCAATACTGTTCAGAAAAAAAATGTATTGCCATTTGACGTTATTTCTACATATCACATGGCAAGGAATGATAAGATATATAGCAAAGGAATCAAGAAACATTTATGTAAGTGCCTTTTTTGGCACTAATCACTAACTTACGTTCAGCTGTATGCTACCTACTTTAATAGCACAATATTCTACCTATGGGTTTCATTAACAGGTAGCTGAAATATTACCCATTAATGTAAGTAAGTAGAGATATATCATAACTGTAGAAAAAGAAGTTTTGATGCCAAAATCTAGTGCCAATCACAAGAGACTCCCTGGTAAAGATTATTTCCTATTCATATATAGTTAAGTGAGATATCTCGTCCTATTTCAGGCCTTTTTGTCAGCTTAACTAGATCTTCTTTATTGACAGTAATGGAAGAAAAACATCTCCAGAGGGCAAGTCATCAGAGACAACCAGTGCAGAAAAGCCAGTTCAGTCCTAGATATATGATAATAGATAATTTTTACCTAAAAGTTGTGCGTTCTATTTGGAATCTTGTTTGCCTTAACATTTCTTATAATTATGTATCAATTCAGCTTTCCTGTGCATGTACATCTTCCTTTCCCTGTTGATCAAAGCTCATCTACCTTGTATCTTCTGCTAAAAAAAAACGTTAGTAGAGAAATCTTCATCTTTCTTGTGGATTTTGCCAGACTTTTTATCTTTCATAACTGTCATGAAATTTGCCAATTCAGAGCCAGCTCTATTATGACTTACACAAATCATGTTTAATTCAGTTAGCCCTTACATTACTCTTTTGAAAAAAAAAAAAAAAAAAAGAAAGAAAAAAGAAAAAAAGCAGTATATGCCTTAGTAATTGGTACTGTCTGGCAGCTGAATGTAAAGAAGCTCCATTTTCATCATGGCTTTTGTTTGATAATGTAATAGGAACTATTATGTTGAACTAGATAAGTCCATGAATATATGAAAAATGCCCATGAAAAATGTGAAAGTTTATTACTAATTCCTTCTAACAGAAATCTTTGTCAACAACATATATCTATTGGAATGTACTTGCTCATTTGCTGTCTCTAAAAATAACAAGAATGATATCAAGACTTCACGTATTTCTTTGCCCAGTCTATCCTAGAGGACATGCCATGCCAGCAGAGATGTTCAGGTTCTGAAAATTGGGCTGCAGAGCCTCGGTCTTTCAGCAGTTTTGGAAGTGTTCTATTTGAGTTTGTTCAAAAGGAAGATGCTACACAGAAAATTTTGATGGCATGGACATTTGTCACATCACCCCCACCACACTAAGGCAGAAAATTTTCCAGCTAACTACTCCAAGAATTCCTGAAAAGGGAATGACTGAAGTAAAAAGTCCCCAAGGGTTTGAAAGGTCAGTAATATTTTCCAGTGAAGGAGAACTGAAGCTCATTTCTCAATTGGTTGGCATATGACAAGGAAGGAAAAAGAAATAATGACAGTCTCTCTGCGTGTGCTGTTAAACAGCTTCAAACTATGTTCCTTGACATTTTGTTGGCTGATAAGAAGATATAACTAAGAATAAAATACACATATGGGACATTTATTTGTCATACCAACCCTGACAAGTGAAATTTCCCATTAGACTATAAATACAGAACAGCTGTGAAAACCTAGACAACTTATTAGAAACAAGTATAGTCTGAACAAGGAAAGGAAAAGCTGTTATTTTGGAAAATGAGTCTCAAGGCTCCAAATAATTTCACAGAAAAATTAGGAAGGTTCTCTATGCTAATCATGTTTTTCTAAAATGAGTAATACGGATTTAATTAATTAATTAATTGGTATGGGTGTCGTCAAAATACAAGATACTAACAGCTTTTTATTTATTCAATAGAGAGAAAAGACAACTACTGATAATATATACTATTACCTTACACTGACAAAAGTCCAAATGTGAGATGGGGTCATCACCAGACATTTAGAATTTTATTCTAAGTATAATGGAAGTTTTAACATTGCTTTAATGTTTAGGCTGTGTCAAAATACAGTCTTCAAGAACAACTTTGGGTAAAATCTTCTGTAAGTGAAACAATATGAATCAATATACTTATTCTGAAGTTCATTAAGCTGTAAGATGGCTTGTCCTAGCATCAACAGTAGTAGGCATATACAAACACTTTATAACCAAGGTAAACAAGTTGCTCAGAAGTTTGACATAACAAAATTTTATTTTCCTAGCATAGCTTCCATATAAAAATTTAAAGAAAGGTTTATGTAGTCATCTCATGTCAAAAGAAAGGGGTGTATTTCAGTCACTGAAATCAACATAATTCCTCAGGCGGGTACCAAAGAATAATTTAACACCACTGGTGGTCTGTGTTTAAGAAAAGCAAAACAGTAGAACAGCAGGGATTCTGCAGGTCAGGAAACAGCGTGGGAAAACCTGCTGGTACTATGTATAGCATCTTCATTTCAATGAGCAACAATTTCAAACAGTCTTTTTAAAGTCATCAGTAAATACATAAAACATTTCAAATGTATTTTCACTTTAGTCAATTAGCAACAAGGATGAGAAACAATTTCAGGTACTAGTTTTACTGGATAGATAATTGCGTTTTGATACTTAAGAAACTACAGTCATTTTTGGTAACAGAGATCTTCAGCAATATGTTATATTCCTGCAATTATAAAATCTCTTCTCTATCTCTACTCATTTAAAAATGTCATCGCAACGCAGGCAAAAGATGATCAGCAAAACAAAATAGGGTGATAACCATGAATGCATTCTACTTCTGTTTCACCACAATAGCAATTTCTTGCCTTGAATCTTTAGTAACTACGCATTCACAACTTCTCTTCAGGTCTGATGCTTGTACCCAAGAAGTTAGATATCCTTTACCTTTTACCGTAAGTCCAAGCCTGAGAATAATATATCAGATTAACACTGAAAAATAACACCTTTATACAATAACATGATAAATAGACAGAAGCCTTCTTTGTCAGTGTACTTTTTTGGATGGCAGGTTTAGTATGAATCTCAAAAATAACATATATAGTTGACTCAAACTATCCCACAAGGCTGTCTCTATTCCTGCCAGAATTTGACATTTATAAGTTTATGTAAGGTCATCTTTCTCTGCAGGCTAAGAACTGCAGCAATTTCTGTTTTCCTACTTAATAAAGCCAGTTCCTAAAAGGGCAGGTGACTACAAGTACCAATTATTTGCACATTATTTCCAAAAGAACTGTGGGAGCAAACAGAAGATGACATTTAATAATACTTCACGCGTATCCAGGAATTTTAAACTTCAAAATTATTCTAATCTGTTAAGTAAGAATGTGTGCCTTCAGTAGAAAGAATGAAGTTAAAGCTACTCCTGAAAAGAAAGGAACAATGCATACATAAGCAAAGGAACTTGCCCAAGGTCACAGTCAGATCAGCTGTAGTGACTGCAGTCAAGTCTATGTTGATAGAGAACAGGGTTCTGTGCCTGCAAAAGAAAAATATTTTCTTCCTTTTAAGGATCTACAGTTTATTACCCACAAGGGTCTATAGGAAGTTCTGATTCAGTTCTAGTGATACTTTCTCTAATAATATTTTCTATGGCATTTGTTTTTGTAATATGACAACCCAAGCCCTCTTTGCTTAGTAGCTATATACAGTATTTGAAAGTTTCCACTACAGTTAGTTTGAATTTGTAACAGTTCAAGTATAATACACCTTTATGTAAAATATCAGAAGACTTTTTGCTTTCGATGCCATCCTGATGACTTAAAATAAACAAACAAACAGTAAACATCCCCACCCCCAAATCTGTACAAAAATAATTACTTCTTTTTCAGCAACTGACTTCATTTATGATTAAATCTTTTTCTTTAAAAAAGAATGTTTTTACTTCCTTGACACTGGTATGGTAATGGTAACATTTTAGTTTAAGTATGCAAGATGGTGGCACAGCCACTTACACTATAAGAAATGTTGTCTTGCATGCAATCTGCACTAGCAGTTCTCAGTCACTCCTGATCCATTTCCCTTGTATTCTACTGTTTCCTAGTACATAGGAGCGCAGAAAATACTGCTCTATTTTCTCTCAAATTCTTATTTACAATCTATTGTTTTTAGCCAAAACTAAAGCAAAAAGAAAAATCCACCAATCCAAAATGAAAAAAACAGATTTACTTTTGCCAGAAGCCTCAATAGACAAGGATCTAAGGTTATTTTTTACCAATATATTAGGTTGTTTTGAGAATGTCAGTTCTCTAACCTCCACATAGAAGAAAAACTGTAATCTTAAGTTATTGTTAATAAGACAGAACTCCTCATGAAACTTTTCCACAGATTAAACCTGCTTATTAATGCGTATGATCAGATGAATAAAGACGGCACTGGCACTCCAAGATCACCTTACATTCTCCATTTTAAATTATGCCTTCACTTTACTTTTTTGGTCATTCTGACCAGATGCCTGTTTTTTTCAAGTGATTTCTCAGCTCTCAACAGTTTTAGATGCCAAATACTGTAATAGTAGTGATACCAATCTATGCTATAGAAGATATTTTGCCTTGGTATATGCTACAATCCCTGTCTGCTTACTAAGAGTAGGAAAATGATCAGAGCTTATTCATTGATACCAATATACTTTCTCAGGTAAAATGTAACTTCTGTTTTTCTGGAACACTGTCTCACACCTGGAGAGGTGACTAACAAAGAACAGGCAAATACCTAACCTGCCTTCTGATATTTCTGTGATGTTCTAATGTGTGTTTTAATGTGTGTAATATGTGACATTTCAAATGTTAAATATGTCATCTATTAGGTGTGAAAATGTAAATGAGTAAATTTTTATCATATTTGACGTAGTAATAATAAACGTTTCTTCTTTTACTTGTATTTAGATAGATTCTAGAGGGTGTATGAAAAATTCTAGAGTGTGTAAGAAAAATAACAGATCCTGCATCTAATTATCAATATAGTTTTGTTATGCAGCTGCACTACCATTCTTGTCTATAGGCTGTGGCTGTGACTCAGCCTTGAAATTCTTACCTACATGCTTATATGTACATTAACATGGATAATCCTGTATTGCTTTTACTTGCTCTGTACCAGCTTTGTTTTGTTGAGATAACAACAGACATACATTGAAATGACAGAAAAATATCCTTATCATGGGCATCATAAAAAACAATCTGCTATTCATCTGCTATATGGAATGCATGGAATTGATATTTCTGATGAATTTTTACACCCTTGAATAAGCCTTGTTTTAAATAAGTAGTATACTTTCAAATATAAAGTAGGGAACACAAAGTATTTAAAATTCAATTTAAATATAATTTTTCTTCTCATTATCACCATGTGATCACAATCAGTACTCAAGGGAAAAGAGATTCACAAGTCAAACAACAGTTAAGAACAGTCTAAGTATTTTGTTTTTAGGTTGGAAAGAGGAGGAGAGAGAAGAGGATGAAAATAATCAGTTATAGAAACGAAATAGGAATTTATCCATCTCTGAGTGTTACCATAGGACTCCAAATCTTCTGGTCTTGATAAAATAAGGAGAAATACTAACTTAAAGATACTTCCTCCATGAATTCTCTAAATACTCACCAACAAACTCTATACAAATTATGGCTAGAGGGGGTTAGAGACAAGATGACTTGGAATTTAAATTTTCAGTCAGAAAAAAAACTTTATAAACATAAAACTTGATAATACAAAACTTCATGCAACTTCATTTCACTTTTGGGATTATGCTTCCATTAAGTTTTCTGTTTCCTGTTCAATTTTTCATCCATTCATTATGCCAAAATGAGCTATTTCTGAAACATAATATCATTGTCTCTTTTCCTAATCTGTCCCGTGATAGAAAAACAGAAGGAAAATAACTCTGTATGATGCAAACCATTTCCAGTATTTTCCTCTACCACCATCCTTCTCCCATCTTATTTGAATTTCATAGCAAAAGAGAAATACAACAGCTGCCTTACTCTATTCTTTATGTCTTGGCAGATTCAGATTAGTGGAAGACTCTGCAAATTTCCTATTCTTTCATTAGCTCCTAGGGACACAAGGTTTTTTGATCTTCCAAGCAAGAGCTTTAAGAAACAGAGGACAGTATAGACAATGGAGACCAAGCATAGTTTCCTAAAAAGATTAAGTTGGGAAAATTTTGTGTGACAGTAGAGGGTATAGTGAAATAATCGCTCCCACTCTGCAGTTTGCCTCAGCTATGGTATAATGCATCAGAGCCCACAGTACAGAGCCTTAAGAACAGTGAAGACATAAAAGTGAGCAAACAAGAAAACACATACAAAGCAGTCATGTACAGGGATAAGGCTATAGATGGCATAGTTAGTAAACATCAATTATAATTGTATCTTTGATATTATTGTTCTCCAATCACGTACAGAGAAAATAAACCTATAAAAATGTATTAACATTTTAAAAAATAATCTTTACGTAACATGGACCTGTTCCCACTTCAGTTCACATCAGCTCTGATGTATTGAAGAGTAGGCGTGCACTGCTGCAAAATGTTTCAGAGAAATCACCAACTCCTATCAGTGTCCTACAGATATTTTAACAATGGCTAATGCTACAGATGGAATAAAAAAGTTTGGACAGCCATAGACATGTCAGATTGTAATGAAATTTAATCAACAGTTGCTTAAATTCTGAGTGCTGTAGGTGAATAACAATTGAATATAAATGTTTGAGTACCTAATTAGAGCAGTTCAAAGACTGTATGAATTAAATGCCACCTCTTACTTCAGAATCTGAAGCAGAGGTAGTTGCAAGACATACTCATTTTGGAGGTGATACATATTTTCTGTTGTCAAGAAAATCTACAGAATTTAACATTTTTTTCCCCCATTCTTATTAGTATTATTAACACATGACCTAATGCTTTTGTACAGCATCATTCAACTGCTATCAAGGATTTGGCTCTGACAGGTAATTTCACCCAGTGTAATCTTTTCTCTTGTAACTACTGTTTTAATCCCTGTTACCTTTGGAAAGCTACTTATGTGTTGTTCATGTAGCAAGTTGTTAATGATCACTCTTCCTCATTTTCATTCTGGAATACTAATTCAAACAAGGTGAAAACTGATTTGATAGCAATAGGTGTTTTGGGAATGTACAAAAAATTGAAAATAAAAAACCTTAAAAATGGATCTGGAGTTACTTATAATCAATGCAAGATATCTCTTCTCACTTTGGAGAAGAAAGGGTGCTTAAAATGTTGATGCAGTATCATTACATTTCATTTTTTTCTCTGCCTGAAGGAAAGTCCTTACTTCTCACAAAAACTATGAACGGTTAAGTAAGGAAAGAAGATATGAAGGTATTTCAGCACTCAGTTCAAATCTCTGTATTCTTGGCAATAACTAGTTTTATAAATGGAAGGACTTGAAAGTTGTTCTCTAAGTGAAATTTTCTTATTTTATTTTCCATGGCCCTTGGATTCCATTGAAGGCTTTTTTACTCCTGGAATTTTAGGAAAAACTGAAGTTCTCTGAAAACAGCACACAGGCCCAATTTATCCCACTAATGCCAATGAGAGTCTTTGTTTAACTCTATCACACTTCAGGACCCTTGGAAGATACTCATTTATTGGTTTTGTGACAGTATTTATTGTTCTGAATGTGTAAGTCACACCTGAAGTAATGCCTTCTATTTATTTCCACGCAGACTTCAAAAGCTGCAAAGAGCGCAACAACACATTTTGATAGAGAACATTTTCAGCTACAAGACATTATTTTTCCACACAGTTACTATGATTAGCTATGCATTTTAGCCAACAATGAACAAGAGCCTGTATGCCACTCTCATAAAAATGTGCATACTAAAATATACCATCCACCTCCTCACTGTGCTCACATCCACTGTTTGGACCTCACAAATGATCAGCAAGCATTGATGAATGTCAATGGGTGCAGTTTTTCCTCATGGAGGAATTTATTTCTACCCCTTTGCTTCATTCACACTTCCATGTCAGATACCATTTTGTAAGAATGCCCCTCTGCTGCCATCTGTCGCATTGCCACAGCATATAATGGGATATTGGTGGGAAGGTTCAAACTTTACTGCCGTTGCCGTTTGCCTCTGCTGTTGTGGGTCAACATAGTAGAATAGAAGGCATTACTTTGGAGCAGAATTCATCTATTGGTAAGTCTAAACCCTCTGATAATGGATGATTTCCTCAATCTTGAAGTCTGTCTGGAAGGATCCATTCAGTGACTGCAACCTAAGATGATTTCAAGAAGTTTGACTTCTTTGAATATGGATCATCTCTTTCTGTAACTATCTGGAAAGTCATTTATTTATTTAAATATTTATTTAAATATTTATTTATTTATTTACGAGCAACTTGTTTGGTTACTGTTCCTTTCACAATATCACAATATTCATAAATATTCTCTATTTTTCACTTAAGCAGCTTCAGTGCCTCATAATTTTTCCTTTTAATTTGCATTGAATTCTTTAGTGTTTCTAATCTAGCTTTTATAGAAAACAGAATCATCTAAAATTTTACAGGTCCTCAGGGATTTTTTTTCTCATTTTAACTGACAGGAAATCTTTAGGAGTTCTGGTTGTGGAGAGAGAACAGACTGAATTCAGCATTGCTGAATCCTTTACCACCTCTCAATTTTGTTCACTGACAAATTAGTAGGCTGTTTTCCCAAACTATATAGTGTCATGTAGGATTTGAGATGTATTGGAGCCAGAAAAGTTCATTACTTATGACCCACAGAATCCAGCTGATAAAAAGATTAGTAAAATAAAATAATAAAAAAATATGAAAAATAGTTAAAATATTGATTGTGTAAAAGTATATTTATAACATGCACATTATTTTAATTCTACCAACAAATAAGAAATGTAAACACTTTGTAAAGAGTCATATAAAAATAATAAAATATAATTTTTCATTTATTAAATATATCAGTAGCAACTTCCAGGCATAGTAATTATTGTTATTTCAGTTTTGACTCTTATTAGTTTTATATTTTCAGAGAAAACATCATATACTCTATTACATACTCTAAAAAGAGTAATATGATCTAAAAAACTGCTCCAATGAGTGAAATTATGGACAAAACCATCACTTTTATGACATATACCTGAATGGCATCCAAATTTGATTGGTAAAAATGAAGACGAGGCTGAGGCTAGTATAGTGGTGTATTGTATCTTTTGCAGGGCTTATATGTCTCTGTGTTCCTTCAGAAATGCATGTCCGCATACAGTGTCACTTTAAAGGTGGAAAGCAGAGAATATAACTGTTAACATCTATATGTTTAAAATCTGCTTGGTTTTAAGTGGGCAATAATACTAAAAGCAGCATGTTCTGCAAAGATATCAGGTAGGAATGACACATTTGTATGAGTCAGAGAGCTGCCATTCAGTGCATGTTCATGAACTTTTAGATCAACCAAATAACTAGGGATTGGATGAATTACCAATAGACTGTGAGATGCAGCTGTTGTGTCTGAAAGTTTCATTTGCTACCATTAAAATATGAAGTTGTGCTTTTTCTCTTTTCTGACAGTTATTTATTTCAAGCATGCTTGATTCTAGCTTTCTAAGTCATATCTATAGGAAATGTAAATCAGGCCCAGCTACCCTGCACTTATGGATTAAATTACCTCCTGGGATACCAGCAAGATCTTAACTGTGACGTGATGACCATCAGATGGGTTTCACCCTTCTCATGCACAAAGACTTCAAGTATACATTAAGCCATTAAAATCCTACTTAGGGTAGCATTAAAGGTCTGATGTATTCCTAAAGGTATTCAAGAAGACGAAATTTGAAGCAGTTGATGAACAGAAGTTGGAAATTGAGTTTTTACTTTGCAAAAGCAGTATCTTAAAAGAAAATCCGGCAAAGTAACTCCTAAGAATGGACCTTGTAAGATTCATCAGCTTCAAATATGCACAGTTCCATGGGTATCCAGTAATTACATAAAATAAATTTGCTATATTATGAAAATTATTTTTAAATGTTAAGAAAACTGTAACTACTTAGGAGCTGAAGTTATACTTTGCTGAAAAAGATGGTGTTCTATTTCATTATTTTTAAGTTTATTTTTTAAACATATCTTTTTTTTTCCCTTTGTCCTTAACTGTAACGTTTTATTTCTCACTGCCAAAAAAAAGATGTCTAAACTTGCAGTCTTTTCGCTATCATCCTTTCTTTCTGCAACCAAAAAAATTGACTGATATCTATGCTACCTTACTGAACACATTTCTATTATTGTCTTTTTTCCTGTTCTGTAATATTCCAATACAGTGTCAAGATCTGAACTTCAGTGAAGAATATATCTTCCTTCTTCCGTTATTCAATAAGAAATACATCTAATTATATGTATTTGTTTAAAAAACAAAACAAAACAAAAAACACTAAATTCAGTGGCAAAAATGCATGCAGACAAAATATTCTGCAGACATTAAAAATAAATAAATCTAGAAACTGTTCTATTTAAAATCCAATGCTCAGAAATTCTTGAATGCTTTTATCAAATTATTCTTTTATTTGTTTAATTTTCCCCAAAAAGGTGCATAAAGACTCATAAAGAATTCTACAGTTGTGTAGAAAATTGCTTGGGTCTATGAAACTTTTGTATGTCAGAGAAGATAATACAAATTCAGTTCAGTTGAAATACGTTAGTGGTCTTCATATTAGATACAGGAAAAAATGCATTTTGTTGTATTTCTTGCAGTTTGAAAAAGGAATCAAGAGGAAAAAAGGAAATCCTCTAAAAGGGATATTTTTGCAGTATTAGGTTCTCAGTCTGCTAACTCAAGAAACATATATATTGCCTAAAATGTATGTCTTCACAAACTTAAATCCTAAGTTATTCAAATAAAAACAGTGTGTCTGGAATGTCTTTTTGGTTTTGTAGAAATCAGAGAAGTAAAACCAACTTTTAAATTAAATATTGAGAGAAGGAGTGATAAAAAATTGTGTGCACATTAAATTACTTAGCAATCTCTTTTTACTTCTTTTTTTAAAACAAGTTATTCTATTTGAGTCATTAGAAGTATAAGCATTTATAAAGTCTAGCGCAGCACATTTTCTCTTGAATTAGATGTCATCAAATGCAATTTACATCTTTTCCAACACATTTACAATGATAAAAATTAATGTACAATTACTTCAGCTGCTCATGCAAAACTGTTCTTTTTACATCATCCATACTTACAAAACTAGTTCGTGAACTGAAAGTATGTGGTTCTGCAAGTAGCGCAATATTGATAAGCCTTTTATTTTACAAATTAAAGATGTGTGAAATGCAAGAACACATACTATATGCTTGTGTTTATACTAAAAATTTATATTAATATATATTCATATCGCTTAGGTGTGGCTTTGCTGGCTGGTTTAATGGTAGTCTCAGAAATGCCGAATTCTTTGTTACAGAAAAATTTGTTTGACCTCTTGAGTATGAGGTACCTCTGTGAAATTAAAAATCCCTGAGAAGATCTGAAAAGGACCATGTCTTTAGCACTTACATATTCAAAGATTGTTGTTCATTTAAACAGTGCATGTAATAACAGAACCGGAAGTTGCTATGTTAATGCAGGCCCATTATGATGTATGTTAATGTACATGCTATGAGAAAAGTCATAACACAACTTCAACTTAAGTGACCCATGGCTGCATTATCCTCATCAAAAGTAAACACATTTTAAAGCTACTCTAATTGAATATGTATTTCTGGTTCCTTACTTTGTCTAGCTCATAAAGGTCGTGTCTTGGTATATTTGGGTGAATGACACTTGGAGGGAAAAGTGTTTTTTATGGAAAGGAAAACCAGATAAACAGGAATACAGAAGAAAGCTCTAAATATCAAGCCCTGTATTAACATGCCACTTTTCATATCCATTACGTGAAAGTATTTATATACAAATTATTTTAAAAGTTTGGATAAGTGGCTCAAAAGTAGATGAAGATATAAAGTGTAATATAAAAATATATATTGGAGAAGCATCTACATTTACTTTCATGACATTAGAAGTCCAAATCAAAGTTGCCAAATCTAAACACTCTATGTGGTATATTAATTGGCAAAATAAAATTTCTTATAAAATAATATTATAAACTTTGTATTAGTTGAATTTGAAGTATAAATACCTGGTTTCACTGACTGAAGTATGAATGTCATCAGACTTTACTGAGGTTAAACTGCAGCTGTGGCATATTGTATCTTACCAAGGCTATTTGCACCACTTGGAAGTTCTCCTCAGATTTGCAAAGCGCTGTGCTGTGGACTGGAGATAGGTTTAACCATCAGCTTGCTTTACAGGTGGAACAATATTCACTGAAAGGTCAGAACTTCCTGTCATTACCAGCCCTAGGTGGATTTCAGAGACTGCTGTAAAAGTACCTTGATGAATTGCAGAAGACAGTGTAGTAACCCACACGGATATTTTGCGGAAAAGGAGAATATATGACCTTTACTTTGAAGAATATATGATGAATTACTTCTTCCTCCATTATTGTAAAATCTTTTTCAGTAGTTACAGACGTGACTTTAGACATGACTTCACTTAGTTTTGAGCCCAGACTTTACTGGTGTATTAATGAGATACAGGTATAGCCCTATTGTATAGAAGATTTGATACTAAACAGGAGATTTGATAAAACACACTCAGCACATAGGAATGTGTTATATCTGCATCTCAAACAACAGTGACAAAACTCCTCAAATTCCATGGGATTGCTCCATTATTAGGAATCTACTTTCTTTGTCTGGAACATCTCTGATTTTCTCAATCTTAGACTTCAAGCTCTTGCCACATTGTTTCCTGCCTTCAATGGAACCATAAAGAGTTATGTTAGGTGGTGTAGGGAAAGCACTTCATTTCTGATAGTCTACATTGCCTGTGGCATTCTAGAATTGTCTCCAACTATCTTATGAAGGGCACAATGATTGTGTTTTATGTAACTTCTTATCCATTACAAAAACTCTTTAAAAAATGATTTATCTATACATCTGATTGAGTTAAAGATCAAAAACAAGCAAGCAAACAAACAAACAACAACAACAACAACAACAACAAAAAAAAAAAAACAACAAACAAAAGCATAGCTAGAGTGTGTATAAGAGAAAGCACTTATTTCAGGGAACATTATGTAATCTCCCACATGCCTTTACTGCTTTACCAGAGAACACTGTACCCAAGGAAAGCAGTTCTACCTGTCTGGGTAGTTTTATGATGTTAGACATTTCCCATGCCTTCCTGCATGCTCCAGGAGCTTCAAAGGCCAGTTGCAGCCATGGCCTCAGTGGAGAGATGGAGAGTTTTATATGTATTACGAGTATGAAGTGTCTGAAAGCCTGCCTCTGGGAGCTTCAGTTCATTTCACAGTTCTGGCATCTTCCCAAATTTCAATAACTGTGAGAGGGGCAGGGTTTGTTGTACAGTATGTGCTTTGGAGGTGATCCTTGTTTGTACATGCAATATAAACTCCATTTAATTCCTCAGAGAATTTAAAGACGTTTTATTGGAACAATAGACAAAAGGCACCCAACAATGCAAACAATGTTGTTTAATGAAACTGCTGGGTGCATATTATAGCTCACAATATTTAAAAAAAAAAAAAAAAAAAAAAAAAAAAGGAAAAAGGAAAGAAACATACTATATAGGATTAAAACATTTCCTTAGATTAATTCTGGGCTCTGGTGTGCTACTGTAGGAAATGCACTTGTCAGCTGTAAAATAAAATGTCAGTGGTCACCATTCAAAAGCCTCATCTTACCACTAAGTATCCTGGCTGTAGTGATACTGTCTTCAGCACTGGGAAACTGTAGAACATGTAGAATGACATTGCAAATGGTGACTTTTAGTGGCTGTTGCAACAGAGCAGACAAGAAAAATGGAAGGGATTCTAACACTAGAGAAAGGAAGTGAAAAACACAATAAGGATTTCAAAAACTATATTGGAAAGTTTTCTTGAATGTATAATTGTTATAGACAGCTTTTTTTTTTTTTTTTTTTTTTTTTTTGCACAGTTTATGTTAGAAAAAAAATTGACTAAAGGAAAAATGTGAGTTCAGTATGTAGGTACTGTGTGTAGGTTTAAAAGACTGTTAAGGATAGATCTATTAACCTGGCTTGAAAGGAATATAAAATATGGCATAAAAAAAGCTGGAAGTAGCGGGTGATGGAGTGCTCTAAAAGAAACATGAAGAGATCAATTATCACTGTATGTGAGATAAGTTTTACAGATCAAGAAGGTAATTTTATTAGGTGATTCTCGCATCATTTTTTGTTGAAGTATATATCAGAAAGTGAGATGTTGACTACAAAGAAAGAATAAAGAACACAGGATATCAAAATAATCTTTTTTTCCATTTGACAGTAAAGTTCTGATGGATGTGAATAATTAGACCAGAAAATTTGGAATACATGCAAAAAGCAAAATCTTAATGTTTTATAGTGATTTGAAACCCATGATGTGGCTACGGTAGCTGTACCATACAGTGCTGTTTCTATTAGAAGATCTGAGTCCTTATGAAGGCAAAATTCATTAGCATACCTGAATACTGCAGAAGGCCAAAATGTTTCAAAGCCATGTAGTCTTAATGGAAGCAACTGTGACATGAGCTATGTTATTCCTGACACAAGAAAAGTGATAAACAGATTAACAGGTTTATACATACATTTCTCAGAAAGGCTGGACAGGGTAAAGAAACAATTGTTCTTTTGCAATCAGCAATCTGAAGCAGAAAAAAAAATGTTAGATCTGATTACATTTGCACAGTATATCTGCAGCATAGCTGTGAGAATAAGAATAGTAACCATCAATCACTACATTTGCAGAACATCTGATTTTGTAGGATCTGGTCTAAATCTTCTTTATGGACTTACAATAGAGAGAAGTAAGAAGAGTCTCAGTGGAGCCTGTGAAAGTACTGTTAGGTCAGGACATAGCATAGAATAATGGAATAATGACCTATATGCTTGAGGTAAAACAGAACTTTCTGAAGTAGTGTGAAATGAGGGCATAATGCAGACTACAGATTGAATACTCAAGGAGAATATTTTGTTTGCTTGAAATGATTAAAAAAATCCTGCCATAGATCTTTCATTACAGGTTTTATTATTGTTTATAATAACACGATTTCATTTTTGGCACACTTTAATAGCTCTCTCTCAATGCTCTTCTTGGGTGATAGACAGCCAAAAGTTACATAGTATTACAGAAAACCAAAAAGGACCTCTCAAACAAGCACTAAATCTTTCTGTACTCAGTTCTCATCTGAACTTCCACTACAGCATTCAGAATCTCTCAGTGTGCACCTTCAGCCTGTTGGAAAGAAGCAGGCTATACCAGATTCAGCTAGGCTTTGAGTGGTGACTGTATCACCACCAGAAAGCTGATGGAGAAGGGAACACAATATTTCAGTAGGATGGTGATAGCATTTGGACACAAATTATGTCACTAATATTATTCATCATTGGTTTCTAAAGGTTATGTCTTCTTCTACTGCTCCCTTTGCTCTATTTTTTTTTTCAACAGCACCATTGCTAAATTGCATTTCCTAGCTTTTGGTAGTAATCAGTTCAACATACGTAGATTACAAGAAAGATTATTATTATTATTATTTATTTTTTTTTTAATTTTATTTTTTTTCTCTTGACAGAAAAATGCAATACTATGTAACTTTTGGCTGTCAGCTTTCTCAATACTATCACATCAAACAAGTAGAGACAGGAAACCTTGAATGAACGCATTCATAATATCCTACCACACGAATAACGAAATATGATCTATGCAGTAAATGGTGTAGACTGATTCCTCATTTGTTAAATGCAATCCAATATGCCTCTAAGGCAAAATGCCTAGAATGAACGTCATACTTAAAGCACCATTTTAAACTCTGAAGTCACAGAGGTATTGTCATGGTATTATGATTTTTGGTTACTGGTATTCTACATCATAACATCATATAGCACACTAGGAGTTAAAGAATTAATGCTCCAATTCCAGGCACCTGTCCAGAAGAGAAGAACTACATATCCCAGAAGACTTTGCATTCAGAGAGGAAATATAATCCCTGGCAAAGTCACGATCTCTTCCCTTTTTCAGCTCTCCTCCCTTCTGCTCATCCCAACCAAATGCATCTCCTCAGCATTACGCCTACAGTTTTCAGATGCTCTCTCAATATATTTATTAGCTTCCATTCTAATCATATTGTATTATATTGTGTTATCTTGCATTCCAATACCATATTTAGTAAAATTAGTTTGTTTATACTCAGATCATTGCTGCTGTTTTTAATTATTTTTGAGTCCCCTGTTTCCCCTTTCTGGAGGCACGGGTCCACAGATCCCTTCACCCACTAGTCACAGAACTGGGCTGAACCAGCCTGTAAACTATTGACAGATATGAATTAAGGTTGACAGCTATTGTTTAAATTACATTACCACTGTCATTATAGCAATTTTTTTATTTTTTTTTTTTTTTGCTTAAAATGCTTAGACTGAAAAGACTGATGAAAACAACTTGTCAGAATTAAGGTACTGAAAAAATTACTAGTGGGAATGCTTCAGTAAAGAAGAAAAAAATAGGAGTATGGGATTGTAATGAACTGCAAGTATATAAAATACCTCTGCAATAAAGAAAGATATGAGTTCTCTGTGTCTATCCTAGAGAGAATGGAAAAAGAATCTCTGGGCTTGAATTACTGTCAGATAAATTTTTGATATTAAGTAAAATTTTCTAAGAACATGGATGATGACGCACTCAAATAGAATGCCTGAAGATCTTTTGGAGTTTCAGTCATTGGAAATTTCCAAGAACAGATCAGGTAAACATCTATCAGAGTCGACAAGTGCGGTTGACTCTGCCTGCAGGGAAAAGAATAGAGTATATGACCTTCTGAGATCTCTTCCAGTCTTATTTGTCTTTGATTCTGTGATAGGCAGCAGTTCAGTATACTTACCTCAGTATGGGTTTTAATAGAAGGATGTACTCTTGAAAAGGACATTTGCAAATATTTCTAAATTTTTCTACAAGAAAACAGGTCTAATTAGAAGGAGTAGAGTTCTTGGCTGAAAATGTTACTTACAGTCATTTGTGATAAAAATATTTACATACCAAATGAATTCTCTTGTGACTGTGGTTAGCAGTTGGATTTGAACTTTCAGGGCTTCCATGGAAAGCCATACCTCAGCATTTTGTAGAAGTAAGACATTGAAACATATTTAAATGTATGTCTCCCACATACTGTTACAGGATATGATTTTTGTAATTTATGCACTTCCTGAGCCTGTGAAAAGAAAATAATTATTGGATTATATCAATTATCAGGCAATAAAATATACCATGCTTTTGACAGTGTTTTGCCTGCAACATCAAAATATATAGAAAAAACTGAATTCCATCTATGTCTTTGGTTTCCTCAGAAATGTATTAATTATAACAGAAAATTTAGGCCTATTCATCAAGGAGTGGCATCTAGAATGTCTACCATGCCTAATTCTTATTACAAAGTTTTACTGTCACGTTTTTATGATCATGTTAAAATAACAAGAAATTGATCAAACAAAAATGCACGGTAAATCTGACACCTTTATGAAACTTGCTCTTCCCTTTTCCCTTTCCCCAAGTGTCTCATCCAAAGCACACAAGATTTCTATAGAACTAAGAGCTTCACTTAAATGCCAGAGTTAGTATATTTTTTTTACCGGATTAATTGCTTGCCCCACACTTCATTCAAGGTTTTTGAGGTTTAACATGGCAGGCAGCTCAGCACCATACAGCCATTCGCTCACTCCACCCACTCAGTGGGATGTGGGAAAGGACTGGAAAGTACAGTTCATGGGTTCAGATAAAATCCATTTACTAAGACAAAAAAGGAAGTGAGATAAAAAAAGTAACAATAATGATACACACATATATAGGTTTACGTATATAGATGTATACTATATATACATATATACATACATGTATAAGCAATAAAGCGATGACAGAATCCTCAGCCAGCTCCACACAGTTTTGCAATTTTACACAGGACGCCATATAGTATGGAATATGTCTTTGGCCAGTTTAGATCATCTGTCTTGGTTCTGTTCCCTCCTATCCCCTTGTGACTCTCAGCCCCATTGCTGGCAGCACAGTATAAGAAGTTGAAGTGTCCTTAGTTCTGTACAGAAAATATTACTGGCAAGGTTCTCAGAAATTCCACTTACAACTGGCATAGTTGTCTTTAAACTACAGAGCACAGAAATCCATAGATTAGGGATTATACTGTAGTGACAAGAAGTGGCTACTATGCAATTTTTCATAGTGATATGTGAGGCAATACATCCACTAGCAGCAATATTTCATTCATTCTATAAAATATTACCCAGTCACTTTAGAGAGAAAAGTGCCTATATGCAAATACTAATTCATCTTTCTGGCAAAACTAAAGACAGAACATCAAGGAAAACTAAATTTAGCTTGTGTTGGAAGTGCTGGAGACAAATCTGGGCTTAGCACAGGCTGGAGTAAGTCATTAGTGAAGGGCAAATGGTACCTCTGTGATGTGGTCCTTAAATGCATTACAGCCCCTAACTTTCTTTGAATAAAACATATGTGAACTTTTTATGTATTCTCAGCAGGCTGACTAAGTAAAACTATATTCTCTGGGTAAAATTCATGCAGAAAGATTTATGGGGGAGGAAGCTTGTTCTCTTCTGTATGGAAATAAAGAAATTTACAATAGAATATTATTCTTCATAAAAGCAGTAATTTAAGACTAAGCATATAGAATACTGGTCTTGATCAGAGCTGCTTTCAGTCATCTGGACCCAGATCTGACTAAGCAAATCTGTAAGCTCTTTTTCTGATGTAAGAGAAGATGGAATTTTTAACAGTCTACACTGTTATTAATATTCACTTCTTGCTGATGAATACTATCTTGAGTGTTAATTGGTAGGAATTATATTTTTTCAGAAAAATATAGCAAGATACAAAGATTGCAGAAAACATTTTTAAAAAATATTATTTTATTTTATTTTATTTTATTTTATTTTATTTTATTTTATTTTATTTTATTTTATTTTATTTTATTTTATCTCTACGGTCTCCCTAAGGTCCAGAACTTTTAGACAGATTTGGAGATAACAACATTGTTTCATTTTTCATTGTGAATTTTCTGTGTAGGAATTCTTAGCTCTGTTATGTATTGCATGCCAGAATGTGTGGCAAGTGGATGGCCTGCAGCACGTAGCTCTGCCTGGGACACAAGGCCAGTCTGCAGGAAGACTGGGAGCCAAAAGGTGATGCTCTGCATCACCAGCTGTACTGAAAATTGAAGAAAAACATGCATACATTTTTAGGGCTATATACAAAATATCTTGCATTTCATTTCTACTTCAATGGATACTTTTTGTTAAATGTATGTAAATATCTTTCAGAAGGCTTTACTTTTACTTTAGTTTTCTACAACTACTGTTTCTATTATCTATTTTATATTTTATATTGTATTTATATTTTATTATGTATTTATCAAATAAAACTAAATCATTTTTTTTTCTTTTTATGCAGTTTTCCAGGGGGCTTTATCCTGAGAGTCCTCAGATGTTGCTTGCAACTTTTCTTCCTTGCTTAGTCTGCAAATTCTAGATAGAATTTTCTCTTTTGAATTAGAGTGCATGGCACTTCTATATTGCAGTCTTTAATCTCTCAATCCAGTCATTGTCTCCAATTGGTTCTCATAATTTCTCAAAGTTTGCCCTTTTGAAATCAAAATCCTTACTTACAGATACACTTTTATTTATCCTGCTGCTTCATTTAAACTGGATCAGCTAGAGATCATTAGATTCAGGGTAGTTTTATGAAAAAGGCTCTTTAATAATGGGACTCTTGTGTTGCCATGTACTTCATATTACATCTATGCCTTGTATAACTTTGCCAGTAAGAACAGATATTAAAGGTACAGGACAACCAATGAACACAGGAATTTCAGATATTAATATACAATATGATGTAAATCCCTAAAAGGAATTGTATTCAAATCACAAGTCCAAGAGTTAAAAATTGAAATCACAGTGCAAAATCTAAATTACCCAAGCAATCAATTGTGCCCATTTTACATGTACAACATGCTAAACTATTTAATTACTGACTTTATTTTTTTTTCTCCACAGGATTCTTCTCTCAGGCAGTGCATAAACGACATGAAAATGAAGTTATCCTCTTCTTTGAGAAACATACTTGCCCTTATTTTGAAAGAGCTAATTCCTTCCACTTACTCTTCACAGAAAATTATCACAAGAATGGCAAAAGTAGTGTGTTCTGAGATATTTTAGTTTTACTTCTTGGATTCAGTTATAGTAGTATATACCTTTGTCACATCAGGATTTCAAATTCTGGTTTCAGCAGAAAGCAACATGCAAATCATAACTAATTAAATACCTTCAGTTTGATGCAGCAAATTAGCATGAAAACTTCATTTCAGTATCTGACAAAGGAGACATATTAGCATCTCATTCAAAACTCTAACTTGACAGACAGTTTTGGGCTACACTGGAAGATACTTCTCATGGTAGTTCAAGTTGTGATGTATTTAGGACATTACTCATATTATTTAATCACAAAATGAAAATATATTCCAAATATTCTTCAGAGGTGACTAATAGTAACATAATTTGGCAAATATATAAAACTTCATCACCTGTTCATTTCCAAGAACAGCTGCATGTGTAATGATTATATCATTCCAATTTTACTTGTTTAAAATTTAAATCTTTCTTTAAAAGAAAGAAGACTTTGGCCACAACAACCCGCAGTAAAGCTACAGACTTGTGTAGACGGAAATGGTAGATGGGTAGAGGAAATGAATCTGGGGGTACTTGTCAACACACAGCTGAAAAAGAGGCAGCAGTGTGCCCAGGAGGCCAAGAAGGCCAATGGCATCCTACCTTGTATCAGATATAACATTGCCAGCAGGAGCAGGGAAGTGCTCATCCCTCTGTACTCAGCACTTTTGAGGCCGCACCTCAAGTACTGCATTCAGGGAGGCCCTGGGGCATCTTCAGAGAAGGGCACCAAAGCTGGTGAGGGATCTGGAGCACAGGCCTTTTGAGGAGCAGCTGACATAGCTGGCATTGTTTAGGCGAAGAGGCTCGGGGGAAACCTTATTGCTCTCTACATCTACCTGAAGGGGGGTTGTGGTGATGTGGTAGTTGGCTTCTTCTCCTGTCTAACTGGTGATAGGACTAGAGAGAATGGCCTCAAGTTGTGCCAGGAGTTATTCAAGTTAGACTTTAGGAAATGCTTCTTCTCCAAGAGAGTGCTCAGGCACTGTTACAGGCTGACCAGGTTGGTGGGAGTTGCTGACTGTATTCAAGAAACTTTTAGATGTTGTAATGGGTTTAGTGGGAAATATTGGTGATAGGTGGACAGTTGGACTGGATGGTCTTAGAGGCCTTTTCCACCCTTGGTAATTCTGATTCTATGATTCTATAAGGGTAGCACCTATTCCTTTCCATGCTGATTTTATCATTTATTTTCACACTTAGTAGATTTATTTTGAAATAACTATGTGAATTATGCATTTTGGTGTAATTTGCTCAATTCTGAGTAAAGAATCTGGAGTAAAATCAAAGGACTTCTAGTAGAGAAGATTTCCTCTACATGTGGTGGAGCAGTTCATCACAGTGTCATTCATAACTAGGAAATGACCTTGAATTCTCAAAGTCAGGAAATTTTATTTTAGGAGGATGAATAATTTCACTTTGTGATGATAAGAAAATAAGGAGAGAAGAAAAACTCTATAATTTAGAATAATTTAGCAGTGATTGAAGAGCTGATGATTTTGCTTTTGTTAGAACATAGAGGTTGAATTCAGCTTTATTATTTTATAGGAATTCCTGAGACTAGAGAACAGAAGTGAAAATGAAAATTTGGTGTATTTTATTTATTTATTTATTTTATTGATCTGCCTTGCAAGGCAACAGAGAAACTTCAATGACCATGAAATAGTGTCTTTTAATCTGATTATTATTATTATTATTATTATTATTATTTTTTATTTATTTTTTATTTTTTATTTTTTTTTTTTTCAGTTACCATGGAATTTTGGTAGGGTCAAAAGATTTGACAAGTGCATAACTTTTTAATCTTTTCATGGCAATATCAAATATGTGTTATTAAATATGACTGAATATTAGACGAGCATGAAAGCTACAAAAATTATCTGAGGTAAAGAAAAATGGTACTTCCTGTGAAGACCATGACAACACAGAAATTTGAAATCACAGTAAAAAACATTAAAATGGTGGTTTTAAAAAAATTTATTGGAAGGAGGCAGTGAGGAGTATTATTTTGGGATACACTGAAGAGACTCTATACAAGCAAGAAAAAGTGCGCAAGCTCAAGTTCAGGACCAGTTTAATGTTAGTCCAGCTCCTCAAATTAGAGCAGCTTAAAGAGAAACAAATAAATTAAAGAGAAGCAGCTTAAATAGTAATAAAAATAAAACATTCTTGAAGATCTGTATCTTGCATCTGATCACTAGGTTATCAGAGACGTGCATCTTTTTTTCCTACATATTTCACTATTAAACAACCTTTTCATTATTTGTTTTATGTTTGTTTTGCTGTTCTGACTGAAGACAGAACTTCTCAGTTCTCAGTGCTCTAATTAAAATTGAAAATGCTGCCTTTAGAAAATGAAATTATTTCTGCTTTGGAATCAAAACTTAACTTTTAAACAGTCTCCTGCTAACAAAAATGCTGAAAGCATATCACTTTGAAAAATGATTTATCTTTACTGGAATAAAAAAAAAAAACCCACCCACAACTATAAGAATCCACTGTTGTTAATATGCTGGATTTGCAATGTTTTACTACATATTGTACTTATTGGGTAGTACATGGCATATGAGCAGCAAAATAGTTATAAGTAGCACTACTGCTAGCATGTGACAGTATGAAAAAATCATTTTCTTCTGGTATTGATCATAAATATCTATGTGAGTACCCTATTTAAGTGGTTCATGGCTTCAACTGCATAGAGAAAAAGTTAAGTACATTGGTGTGAGTATTGTATTGACATATATACTGTACAGCTGTTTCATTCAGCTGCTAAATTGCTACTTTTCAAACTCTGAAATAGTCTTTCAATTCTTGTGAAAAAAACAACAAACACACATACTTTTTTGAGGGAAATGGGCAATTCTTACAACTACTAGCTCTTGCTACTAAAGACCTGATGAAAACCCAATGCCATAACTACATACATAACCTGACATTGGACAAGTCGTAAAGACAAATCTGATAAACCGACTTTAGTTGCTTAACATGCACTCTTCAACACTAGCATTAGAGGTAAGCAGAATAAGTTCTGCTCACTGATGGGGAGTATGGGTTAATTCACATTTTGTCAGTCTCAATTTGCTTGAACAGCTAAATTATTATTAATCAATCTTTCAACCAATTTAGGCCATTATGGACTGGCTTAACAACTCAGTGGCAAAAAGCTAGCTGGGTGGATAGGGCTGGAGTGGGAGGTAGTGGACAGAACTCCACTTGGATGTCTGTGACAAGTGGGTATAGCAGGGATCTACACTGAGATCCGTCAAGTCTGACATCTTCACCATTGTTCTGAAGGATGTAGTGGAGTGCACTGCTGAAATGTTTGCATACGATGCCAAACTGGTTTCAACAATCAATATTTTGGAAGGCATACATATGGAGGACTGATGGACTGCAGCAATTCACACCATTTGTTTGTTTGTTTGTTTTTTAATGAAGACATCATATTTGCAGGCATGAGAAAGCAGATATTAGTACTGATGTCCACAGTTGTGTAGTTCGGTTGGTCATATCCTTTAGTACTGCAGAGTAACACAACTGTTGCCAGCCTTGCTGCTTTTCTGAGTGGTACTAGGAACAGCTCCACTCTGAAATGTGTTGCCAAGTGAATATGGGCAAACAAAGCAACTTATCTAGGGTCATTCATTACTCTCATGAGTTTCCACATGTGTCTGTCTGCCCATGCAAAGGTGCAGGTACCTGCTTAATAAGGTCAAGTACACTTAATGAAAGATAGGGTATAAAGGTAAACATATTGCTATAGATTTTCATTCTATTCATTTCAAAATTAATCAACCTTGAAAAGAGAATTGTGAATGATAGAACTCTGAATTATTCTGTATTTTAAATCTCAACATTTGCAACACAGAGCAGGAAAATCCATAAAAACAAATTTGCAGGTTCAGCTACTTAACTGTTGTCATTTTTCATTCTATCACTTCTGGTGTTATTTCAGGTTGAAGGACACACTGCACAAACAACAAACTCTTGGGTACATCAAAAAGTTTCAGATTAATTCAAGGGAACACAGAATGTTTTTGTATATCATACCTTACCTTTAGCTATATTTTTTGAAAAAAAAGAAAAATGTTACAGTAAGCACTGAGTAGGAATATTAACACTATCTATATGCTAGTCAGATATATTTATAAGGGTCATTTGCTGTAGTTCCGTCATTCTGAATTCTATGTTCTGAAATATACTGTAAATAAATCCTAAAGGATATACAATATTAATAGTATGCAGTAAAGATTGGTAAGAATAAATAATGTCTGTTATGTAACAGTTGGGTCTTAAGTAGTTGTTTAAGATTGAGGCTAATTAAAAGGAATTATTGCAGTTTTGTCACACATTCCTTTCAGACTGCACACAATGGTTGGTTCTTCATATACCCTTCACCTTGATTGTTCTGTTTCTCCTTGGAAAAAGCAACAATGGAAAGCATGGAGACAAATGAAATTTATGAACAAATGAATGAAAATGTGAAAATACTTTTCATACACATATACAAAGAAATCTGACAGTGTCTTTTGAGGAGATTACAAATCCGACTTGGAAAGACTATGTCCAAAACATACTACTTAATTTATTGTAATGTGAATTTTTAACTACAATTCAATATTCAGTAATAATCAGTGTAAAACATATTTGTATTATTTAGATTGGTAAAAAAATCTGGATTGAAAATTTCCAACACTAATGGTAAATGGAAATTTGTCATAGAAATTAGTGGATTTAGTGCTTTTCATAACTCAGTTTTACTCAGTTTGTGTAGTGGTAATCTAGAATTGAATAAAACAATTACTTCAGATAAAGTTTGCATATGACATGATTATTGACTCAAGTATTAATAATAATATATAGGAAATTCTGAATCACTCAGTAACTTCATTTTTTAACATCATACATTTTAATGCTGCCATATGCAGGGTTGTACATCTAGGAATACAGAAAGTAGGTCATACACACAAGACACAAGTGTTTCTTAGAAAGTCTGTCCCTATCAAAGCTGTTGGGGATTGGTGAATAACCGATTGAACATGAGCTCACATTGTAATACAGTGACACAGATCAATGTAGAACTTAAGGTGAAGACTAATCATACAAACTACAGATATGATACAACATTAGTATGTTGTTATTGACACCATCATTAGGACAGCATGTACAAATCTCAAAAAACAAAACAAAAACAAGAAAAAAAAACAAACCACCCAAAACCAAACAAAACATAAAACAAACCAAACCAAATACAAGAAGGAAATACATAAAATGCCTTGGGTTTAAGAAATCTGCAATACTGTGGGGACGTCACTTTAGCAATCTTAAAGTCCACCTGAAAGATGGAAAATGTTCAGTGTTTGAACATTAATAAAAAGTTCAATGAGACTAGAAATAAGGTAAACAGTTTTTAATAAAGACAAACACAAAATAAACTTTCCCTAAAGATGTGTTTTCAACATTGTTTTCTGTCCTAGTAAAAAGAGTAGATGCCTTTTTACAATCATGCTCTAATTTGATCAGAAGAATAATGTGGGATATACGAGTACAAATCACAAAATCAAGAATTGTGTTCTGTTTGAAACAAGATCTCAGACTAAATGACCTGAGTGGCAACAGGTAACTGGAAAGATGTCAATAAGATATATTTTCACTTAAGCAACCGCTTGAGGACATAGATTTGGAGCGAAGCCTTGTCTTTGCTCTGTTCTATGTGACCCTGAAAAAGGTGAGAGTGTCTGGGTGGAATTAAGTGTGTCCATTCAGCATTTGTTTGCCTCTGACTTTTCTTTATGGAAGGTCTGAAGTTCAGTTTGTTCAAAATTTGTCTCTTGCTTTGTCTCTTTTCCTTAGCATTCTGGATCAGGTCTCAGTCAGGAGTATCATTCAAGCATCATCACTGATTATAAGGATTTGATCTCTACATCTTGTAAATCAAAGCTTGTTGAAATCTACATTATTTGGTACAATCACAGAATCACAGAATCGTAGGGGTTAGAAGGGACCACCAGAGATAATTGAGTCCAACCCCCCTGCCAAGCAGGTTCTCTACACCAGGTCGCACAGGCAGGTGTCCAGGCAGGTCTTGAATATCTCCAGAGAAGGAGACTCCACAGCCCCCCTGGGCAGCCTGTTAAAGTGCTCCGTCACCCACACAGTAAAGAAGTTCTTGCACATATTCATGCAGAACTTCCAATGCTCCAGGAACTGCTTTCTGGCCATTTCCCCTAGTCCTGTCTCCACACACTGCTGAAAAAAGTCTGTCCTCATCACTTTGCCCCCCACACCTCAGATATTTATAGACCTGGATCAGGTCCCCTCTCAGTCTTCTTTTCTCAAGGCTAAACAGACCCAGTTCACTTAGCCTTTCTTCATAAGGGAGATGCTCCAGGCCCTTCTTCTCCCTGTCTTTTTTGTACTGGGGAATGTCTCTCATATTCAGTTCTTCTCATTCACACATCTAAACTCTTGTCTGTTATCATTTTCCACCTAAATACTATGACTTCTTTTCTATGTTCTTGATACAAGAACATTTTCATTTGTCCAAACAGGGCAAAGGCTGTTTCCCTAGACATCTCCCTTTGTATTTTTTTTTCTCTCTCTTCTGCACTGCATTAAAATGCCATTGTTTTAATTCAGCAGTGAAGAATTCCATCCTTACAGCCAATCGTTGATGTCAGCATGTATCTTTCATCCTTTTTATTTTTAAAATAGCACTTTCATGCTTTTTTATATGTTTCTTTTCAAGTTTGGGAAGAGTGTTTGATGAATCTCTCTCAAGATATCTCATTGTATTCCTTTGGACCCTCCTTATAACTTACTATGCTTGTGTTTCCTGCACATACATGATAAGGCTACTGCATATCTTAAAATCAGCGAATTGTTTTATTTTCTTTTTTCACAAGCAATATTTAGAAAGGCATCTGTTGATTCTTGCTTTAAACAGAGATGATGAAATTTTTTGGAGCAGCAAATCATTGTTTTGTCCTTTGTTTTACTGTGACTGCGAACTCCACTGCTAATGCTCCTACTACCACCCACTGATTTCCCTTGTACAAGAGAAAATGGTGACTCCAAAAATTGATATTCTCCTGGCACAAAGTATTATTATAAGGACTGCAGTTCTTCACCAAAGAGTAAGGAGTATCAACAATATGAGATACAGCTTTCTGGAGTTTGCTCACAGGCCTAAGTTAGAACTATGCAAAATCCTGTTCCTCAAACTAATATTCAGAAAGTCATCTATTTCCAGAACACCATGTGTGACTTCAGGGATCCCATGTGGAAGGAATTAAAACTTGAGAGCCCAGAGCTGGGCACAAAAAGTCTCAAGAGTGACTGAACTGCCCTTAGCATTGGAACTAAGTTGCATTTGGTCCTTGAAGGAATGTGCAGAATCATATGAGAGTCTGCTTCATCCTTGTGGTCAAAAGCATCAGGATTTCACCACATAAGGCATAATTTCTGGCTCAAATTCATTTAGCTTTCTATGTCAGTTCTAGCTTCCATTGTTTCACTTGCAGAAAGAAACAATTTTGTGGAAACATCTTTCAGAAGGATTTCATTTTACATGGTAAATTTCTCCTTTGAGCAGCAGTAAACAGTAGCAGACACAGGCTCGATTCAAAGCTCAACAGCAAATCAAAGACCACTACAGAGTGGAATTCTTATTGCTGTAGTTTCTTTGGTGAGCCACCGCTAGCAGGAAATCACATTCAAAATATTACAGGTAGGTCAGCCATCTCCCACAGCTTTGCAGTTTTGTAAGCAATGTTAAAATACATTTAAAGCATCTAATAGTATCTCTAACTTAATGTATATAACTCAAATTCATCAACTTCCTCATGTATGTCCTGAATACTAATGAACTGAATGTGAAGTGTAGGTGAGATTTAATACTTTCTTGTACCCCTACCTATGAATTCACTAAAACAAATGGGTTACTGCTCTTTGAAAACCCCATACAGCTCGAACATAAGTTGTACTACTGAATTAAAGAAACGCATCCTGGAAAATACATGCAGACTTCAACAAGCAAGCAACTTGTTTCCAAGGTGAAGAGGTTAGGTAATAATTTTCTGTTTAGAATTTTTATTTTATTTTATTCTTATACAGAAAATGCTCTTGGAAATAAAAGTACTTATTCAAATTATTGTTCAAAAATTGTACTGGAAGTTATAATCACTTTTTTCTTTTTTTACATAAAATAATCAACACCAGAGAGAGCTGAGTAAATAATGGCACATCAGGGTTATTTATGATAATAAACTTAATAATTGTCTTACGATTATATTATTATTATTATTTATATTATCTGCTTTCTCTGTTTTCATACAGTTAGATATTACTATCGGTAATTACCATATAATGAGTAAAAATTACTTAAGGTGCAGTCAGCTTGATGTAAAATCGATTTAAACCAAGTCATTAAAGAGAAATAAATCACTTCGCAAAACCAGTATGTGGCGCTGTCTCCTGTAAAAAATCAGCCCTAGTTTTGCAAAGCCGGTCTCCCAAACAGCTTGTGTTTACATTGTGAGAAATACATATCACCCTGGTTTGAAGTACAGATAGGACAGCAAGCCCAATATTTCTTGAAATAATAACGATATTCAGAATTTGAAATAATTTATTGGTACCAATTCTACTACTTTTAACACTGAAAGATTATTTAATTTCATTTGTTTATAAAAAATAGCAGTCAAAATGTAAGAATGTGCTTATTATGCCTACTGGTGTGGTTATGGATTTTATTTTAATAAAAAGAAAAATAAGGCACGTTATACATAAGTAAATAACAAATGTTATCTAGAAAATAACTTATGATTCAGAAAACAAAACTAAATCCAAGCATCTTTCTATCTTACAAGACTACAACTCTTATCACCTGGGACTTCTGAAAGGTCCAAAAATGCCTGGATAATGAAAAGATTTAGTGATAATTTTTATTAAGATTGCTTACTTTCTGCATTTCATTTATTTCCACATTTGTGTATTCTCTTATCCAATTTATTAACCTCTTCATACAACTGTATTTACAAATATGCATATCTTATCTTTCAGTCTATTGGCTATTTAGCCCATGGTGGGTTCTGGTTACCCACAGAATTACTGAGCTGAGGAGGCTGTTTCTTAATCTCCTGCAAGGGAACAGGACCTGTGTGAATTCAGTTCTGTTGGCACTGAACAGCCAGCCTTTTGTGTGCTAACCAAGTCGGCCCTCGCTTAAAAGAAATTCACAGGCTGTACTGCTGATCTCTGTAACCGTGACCTTTCAAACACAAGCAACTGAGTAAACTGTGTATTCATGAACTTTTACATTTTTTAAGGCCTCTATGCCCTTTGCTGCCAGGCTTTATAAAACAAAAGAAGCAGGATGCCTACCCTTTTACTTAAATCTGTAATACACTAAATAAATTGCTTTGGCACTAACATTGTGGATATATCTATAGAACCATCTGCCCCCTCCCGATCTGTAGTCTGATTTATAGATGGTTATATATATATATTTCAGGCACTTTGTATTATCTGCTGAAATATGGCAAAAGTTGAAAGCATTTGGTGCATCTGTAAACACTATGAATCAGTCTTTTCCTGACTCAAGGCAAAAAGTTACAAAGAATTCAGTTAAGGCTTAATAAAATCTGTGTGAAACTTTGTTAGAAACTGGGAATTTCTTAATGTTGAAGCCTGAATGGCCTCATCACTATTTGTCACAGTAGTGCTAGGATTGTGCTTTACTTCTGTGCTGTTCTATTCTGTGGTTCCTTATTCTTTTCCAACACAGAGATGACAAATTAGGCTAAACTCATCAGCTGCTGCCAGCAGAACCCTAACTGGTTTTCTAGGCAGCAAGAAATGAGTCTGAATTGGGATCACTATTTCTGGCTCACCTACAACTTCAGCTCATCACAAGCTGCAGGTGATCATTCCAGCTCCACAGATGAGGATGACTTCTGCAGGTGTTGCTGAGGCAGTCTTCCTTGCCTCATTTCCAAAACAGCCTGTGGAGAATGCTCATGCAGGGCACGCAGCAGGGAGGCTCCTAAGCCAGGAAGTAGCAGGTGACCTCTTCTGGTTACTGTGCTCCCTCCAGCATGGAAGGACACAAACTGTCATTGCAATTTGTTAACACTTGCAGGAGTGAATGCAGCCTACTGGCTTATCTCCAGTGCTTTCGAGTCAATTGACAAGAGAATTTAGCTCAGACACTGTGAGCTGCAAAGTAACATCTAAACTACATTTGTTTCACTTCCAGTTATATCTCACCTTGCTCATGCAGCTTAACAGCTGATTTCTTAGTCTAGATTTAACAGACATCGATTTTCTGTTTTATGCATATACATCGGTTTGTGGCAGTTATTTATACAGATGTGCTGGTAATCACTGGGATACATGCTTTACTTCACATTTGTATACACTGGATCACACGCTAAGAAATGAGTTATAGCCGGGCAAAATTAGTACAAGACCGGTCAAAGACTGCTGTATTTTGATGAGATTTTAGGTGACTTTCCTAAAACACACTTAGCTTATGCTACAGCTTGTTTCATACTGCGTTTAATACAGTGCCTGATAACCACGTTATGCAATTATTTGCAGTAGTATTATAGCAAGTACTATTAATAGCCACTACAACTAGCACCTTGTACCACATCTCCTGCAATAGCCTGAAGACTCACTTCAGCTTGCACTCGGTTTTCAGGTTCAGGAGGCCCAAACCAGAGATGGCAGTGTGAGCAGAACCCTCTGCTCTTTCACAGCACATACTTGCAGCGGGAGGAGTCCGTGCATTGTACGTGCAGGGAGGAATGCAGAGCGTAACCTCTGTGCTACATACCACCGCACGCAGGAGCTGAAGGAGCAGAAGTGACCTGAGTTGCTACATACTGTGTGGGAGCCATTTTAAAGCCAAAGACGGTTATTTTAATTTTGCAGCTGCTACCCAGAGGTGTTGGAACGATGACTTGTACACTTTCATTCTTCAATAATTCTCTTCAGGAAAGCCTTTACGGCTTCCACCTTGGGACAAACACGCTCACCACGTTCCCTGTAAGCACACCGCGCTTCAAAAACTCATTTCACCACGTCCTTGCCCGTCCCTGTATGCAACAGAGGGTGGGCCGAGCAGCGGTGCGCTGCTACGGGTCGCACCCCACCGGCCGGGCAGCGCCCGCAGGTCGCTCCCTCGGCCCCTACGTGTGTGACTGCGTCTGTGTGACGGCTCAGAGCTCAGCTCCTGCCCGCCGGCCGCCCACAGGTGGCGGAGCGCAGCGGGATCCCCGCTCCCAGCGGCCGACCTGCCCGCAGCCACACCGCCCGCCCGCCCCGGCGCTGCCGCTCGGCGCAGCCAATGGCGCGGCCGCTGTCAGCCTCGGCCCGCCCGCCGCCGATCGGGGGAGGGCTGTGGGCCGAGGGGAGGGAGAGAAGGGGGTGAGGAGAGTTGAATGATTGAACTTTCTTGTTTAGTTTCTGCGGCGCGGAGCCGTCTGCCCCCAGTGCAGCCCGGCACCCGCCTGGCGAGCAGCGGCTCAGCCTGCAGCACCCGGCCGCCCTTCTGCCCTCCCCTCCCGCGGAGCGATGGTGCGGAGGGCGCCCGGCGCGTCCCTCGCCCTGCTCCTCTGGGTGACGGCCGTCAGCTGCAGCCCCGCCGGCCCGGGGGCCGCCACCGCCCGCAGGCAGGACGAGGCGTTCTCCACCGCCAGATGCACCTCCAGGTGCCTGAGCCTGCAGATCACCCGTATCTCCGCCTTCTTCAAGCATTTCCAGGTAGGGGCACGGCGCTGCGTGGGGACACTCGGCTCCCGCTGCCCGCCCGGCGCGGCCTTAAGGGTTGCAGGGGCCGGAGCGCTCCGGGGTAAACTTCGGGACGGCTTTTCGTGCGACGGCGGCGGGCAGGTGGGCACGGCCCCGCGGCGTCCGTCTCTCCGTCGCTGGGAGGAGGCAGCGGCTCTTCGTGTCAGCTGCCCGCGGGGCGGTGGGATGCGGGCCGGGCGCTCCGGCTCCTCGCAGGTGTCCCTAGAACGTATGAGCGCGCTTCTGGCTAACGGAATGGGAGTGGGGTGGGGGATAGCCTTGAAATCTCCTAAAACGACTATGGGAGGTGAGTGCCTGTCTGTTTTTCCCCATCCAACAAACGCCTTTCCCTTCTTACCTCCTCACCTGTTCTAAAGTGTCCAAGCATTGAGCTAAAGGAATGACGGAAGCCCTCGGACCAGCCGTGCTGCTCGCTCGGTAGCAGCCAGGTTCCTATTGGGAAGGGTTCTTTAGCCCGTTGGGAAATAGCAGCCGCCCCACCTTGGGGTAGCGCAGCCCTACATACAGCGCGCTCCTCTCCTTCCCCGTGCGTCTCCGTGAATCAGAAACTGGAACTGAATGTTTTGAGGGGTAAAGTAGCTTTAAGGTGTTGGCACAAAAGGCTGTCGGGTGAGATACTTAAGGATAAGCCGACAGAAGAAAAGAAAAAGCTTAAAGTGTTTGTTACAGCGGTGCCTGCGGTTGGCTCCCAGCTGGACGGAGCGGGGACGCTCCCCAGGCGGATGGACGCGCTGCCCGGGCTGAAGCTCCGCCGCAGCTCCGCCGGGTCCGGGGCGATGAAGCGCTCGCTTGTCAGCGCTGGCCTCGCTTCTGTGCATCCCTTGGAAGCTCAGGGATCGTTAAAATAGTTCATTATCTCGGGAGCGGTTATTGCGTTGTCAGGAGATTGTAACTTATTTGTTTTACAGTTTCAGTGGCTAACGAAGCGCTAACGAGGCAGTTTAGATCAAGCCAGCTCCTGGTGAAAGGCTTTTTCTTTGTATGTGCGTATGTTTTCTTGGCGTGATTTCTTTTCTGACTTAAAACTGCTGACAGAATGCACATTGCCAAACAATAGTGATTACATTTTAATTAGCTAGGGTGAAATAAGCTGCAAATTACTTAGTTAGGACTTAATAACTGGCTGTCTTTTTGTAATCAGTGAAAATCTTGCAGTTTTAACCCCAACGTGCTATAGCACATGGTAATTTATCTAAATTACCAGGGATTAAACTCTTGCAAGATATGAAACTGTAAATGTTTGGAAGATAAAGTGCTCTCGTTTATAGGAGTTAATGAAGGAAAGGAGGAGAGTTTTGTACAGGGAGCACTGGATGTTTCCTCAAGTAGACTTTCCTAGAGCGTTGAAGGGTGTGATATTCTTCTCATTTTCTCTCCTCTTCCTCCTTTTTAACACAGCCATCCTCCTGCCCCTCCGTTTTCATCTGAACTGGCTGCACTCTCTGGAGTTCTTTTCATTGCAGAGATATCCACTTATCTTGTAATCTGATTCAACCTTTGAAGTGAACCAAACACCAGCTCCTCCCAACAGGATCAGAAAAGAACTGTAGGATCCCACAGTAAGAACAAAATTTGAAAGAAGTGACCCACTCATTTCCCAGCACTGCTTTAGGTTCCACCCCAATGGTGGGAGGTCATGGAGATAGCAAATAGATGCTTGCTGGAGGACTTCACCACATGTCAGAGAGTTCATGTCATGTAGTTCATGGGGCCAAATGCACTTCAGTAATCTTCTCAGGGAATGAGTAGTATCAAGAGGAAATGATCATTTGCTTATCTAACTGCTATTTACCTTGTTTGAATGGCAATTGATATATGTATATATTTTTTCATTATTTTTTTCCCCTGCGAATAATGTTATTTCCCCCCCTGCACTTGCTTTTCTTTACTATCACTGTTTGAGAAGGTTGAGAGAGGTGTACTCTTGGTGTTTTTGTTAAGTTATGTCTGAGAATTAGTTATAAGCCCATTTTAAAGGTGCATTCTCAGCAGGATATTATTTTAACCAAGACACAAGTCAGAGAATTGATTTTTGTTTTCCATGTAGTCTATTGCTGTGAGCTAGAAGAAGGAGTCACTTAAATCTAAACTGTATTATCTTCAGAATGCCTGCGAAACAGGCACAGATGTCTGCTTTTTGCTGTGCAGTTCCCAAGAGTTTTCCAGTTTTTGATAATTTGGAGAATTCTAGGCAGAGATCGCAACAAGGGTCATATGTGATCAATAGGGGAGATATCCTTCTACATGGGTTATATATGTAGGAAATACATATACATTACATGTACAATATTTCCTGTCTGTATTAAATATGTGCATTTTGTGTATGGGCGTAGCCTATCCCATCTGTGGTATTAGTTTTGATGAACTTGTCCCATTTTGAGGGAGCAGGCATGGCAATGGCCTCTAGCATTCCATTTTCAAGTTGAGTGAAAGCACAGTTTGGATTTTAACCTGTACTGTCCGTCTTCTCAGCCAGGTTCAGAACACAGCTTGATTGAAAGTTTTATTTGTGAATAAGCTTGAGGTAAATTTCACAGTGAGCTCGTAGGTTAAATGTACAGTACTGTGGAGAGTGAACAGTGTTTACTTGGACCTATGAGCTTGTAGATCTTTCATTTTAGTTGTCATATCTTATAGACCTCTCAAACATCTTTATATACAGCTTGTTAAATAGGATCAGGTAGTGGAGGTGGATATCTTCTGTGACAGGTCAGGAGTGAAGAGGATGGAATAACTAGTGGCAAGAAGTTGTTGGTAGTTATTGGTAAGACTGGCCATGTGTGATGTGTAGAGTTGCAGGAACAGGGAGAAGCCATACCCACATGCTCACAGAGTCATTGAGTAGGGTTCCAGCAGCACTTCTGGGATTTAATTCAGTCCTCCTGAGCAGGGTCAGCTAGAACAAGTTGGCCAGGGCCATCCTCAATCAGATTTTGAATATCTAAGAGGATGGAGACTCCACAAGCTCTCTGAGCAGCCTCTTTTTGTGTTCATTCACCTTCACTGTAAGAAGAAAGAACAAAACAAAAACTTCCTGATGTTCAGAGAGAAGCCCTCGTGTTTCATTTTCCTGTAGTCCACTGAGTAGTAGCACCACTGTTTATCTAGCTTTGTTCTCTTTATTTCCTTCCATCAGATAGTTATAAATGATGATGATAACCCCAGAAACCTTTCTATTGCAGGCATGATAAACCAAGCTCTCCCAGTCTCTACTCTTTCAAGAGATGCTATAGTCCTTCAATCATAGGGGGATTTGCTGGATACGCTCCGCTAAGTCTGCATCTCTTGAGTACTGGGAAGCCTAGCACTGGGTCAGAAGTGGTGACTGGGACAGACAATAGGAGTAACTACATCTTAAAGATACAGTGCTTTTAAATGCACTCTCGGTGTTATCAATTTCTTGTACTAGTTTATGTATGATCATAAATGGTCATTTATGGTTGTCTGAGTATTAAAAACAAAATGCTAGTGCTAAATCCAAGCAGATGCTCTTTTCCCCTTAGTTTTTTAGATATGAAGATATCTCTGCAGTGTTTTGTTTTGGTAGTCTTCAGCTGAATCTTGGCAAATTATTATTACCAAGGAAATCCATATGTGTGTCTATATACACATATATAGCGTGATCCAGAATTATAATTACCATTCACGAGGTACTGCTTTAAACTCACTAAGGTGGGCACTGATTAAAAATGTATGAACAAATATGGATGAACTTGATCAAATAGGGGTTCTGTATTCATACCTAAGCTAAACTTCTTGAATACTAGGTGATACTAGATGATAGATGAGTTCCAGTCTAACTTTTTGTTGCAGTGTAGACATCCCTCAAATGGCAAGCCTGGTTTGCGATATAAGGGAAAATATTGAGAGACTTTTCCCTCTTAACTGGGACAGTATAAATCTAGTAGGAATGTGCTAAGAATTACAACTTCGTAAGTATCAATCTAGATTGGCTTATGCGAACCCAACATTTGTTTTTGAATATGAAAACATGTTCTTTTAAGTTGACAGTTCTTCTTGCATAATTTGTAATGGCTATACGAGGGGAGCAGTAAAGCCTTAAAAGTTTAAGTGGAATGACTGATAACTGTATAGTGGTAGGAGTTTGTTTTCCATGTTTCCTATAGAGTATGGCCTATCAGAACAACTAAAGTTTTTGAGGGAAACCAGGCAATTCTTTTAAAGAAATAATTAAAAGTTCTCAGATTTTATACCTTCAAGCAAATAATGTGCAAGTGATTACCTCTAGATAGGCAGTGCCAGATTTTACCTACGAGTCAGGCAGCTAGTTGTCTAAATGCCAGCACATCTGACTTCAAATTGCTTGTAACTCCAAAGTGATTGCACCTGCAAAATCCTGCAATCAATTCCAGATGGAACCTGTAGGCCAAACTGAAAAAGTCTAGGGCTAATTTGTCTCTTTGTACCCTGCTACAAAGAAGACTAAGATTGTGAAGAAATCATTCATTGTAACTGTCTAGTTTGAAAACTTTAAGTTACATAGGTCACTCTGAACGTAGTGGCTCCTATTTGTTTCTTATTGAACTACAACAGACAGAAAGAGCACAATCATGCTGTTTAAGAGAGCAAATTCTTAGCTTCAGAACACTACTTTTTGACGTAGTTAGTGCCATTAGCTACGCGTTTTCATCAGTGATGAACAGGAGGCTGCATGCTGTTCTTGTAAAAAAATCTACACCAGTGGAGGTGACCTACATTTTCACAGCTGTTGTGACAGCATCATTTTTATGAAAATGTTGCCCACGCAATCCATCTTTCATCATCCTGAACAGATGGAAGTAAGAAAGATCCAAATCTGGTCTATATGATGGGTGTGGTAGGATAATCCAGCTAAGATTGGCAGTGCACTCCATGGTCTTTAAGTTGGCATGGAGCCTGGGGTTATCGTGTTAGAGAAGGAAAGTTTTCTTCTCTGACCTGACTTGATTTTGAGTCTTCAATTTAATCAGTGTTACTGTATAGCTGTCAGAGGTTATGGTCTGTCCAGGAAGTCCAGAAGGATCACCCTTTTCCTATCCCAGAAGACAGCACACATCACTTTACCTGCTGAGGGCTGTATCTGGCGCCTTACCTTCAATGGGGAATTCACCTACCAAGATGTTAAATAACTGCGGTACCAGCACTGATCCACGAGGAATGCCACTCATCACCAGTCTCCACTTGGATGTTGAGCCGTTGACTGCAACTTGGTTCATTGGGTCATGACAGTCTTGCGTATGGAGTTCCTTCTGTTCCTGTGTGAGTGTTTGTGAGACCTACCTAGTGTAAAACTTGTGATATGTCACTGTTGTTTTCAACACTTTTAAGCAGCTATTCAGCTCTGTACACAGTTCGTTGGTAATAATTTGCTGATTTGTGCAAATGAGTAGATGGAGATGCCCTTAATCTTGTGGCTGTGCCTGGCCATTCGGAACATGGCTAATTTTTCACATTGCTGTCACTGCTGCTGAAATGTACAACCCACCACCTAGCTGTGCTCAGATCCACTGTTCTCCGTAAACTTTCAACAAGCATCAATGAATGTCAGTGGGTGTCACTTTTCCTGCATGGAGGAATTCAGTAGCACACCTTTGCTTCATTTGCAAATCCACATTAAACACTATTTTTTTTACACTACTCCTCTGCTGCCATCTGTCACATGGAAACTAAATGTAACATGATTGTGTGTAGCAATAGGATAAGGAGCAATGGCCTGAAGCTTGAGCAGCAGAAGTTCCTTACAAACATGAAGAAGAACTTCTTTATGGTAACAGGGCTGTGGACAAGTTATCTAGGGAGGTTATGGAGTCTCCTGCTATGGAGATAGTCAGGATCCATCTGGACACCTACTGGTGTGACCTATTGTAGGGAACCTTCTTCAGCAGGGTGTTTGGATTCAGTGATCTATTGAGCACCTTTCTATCCCCTACAATTCTGTGATTCTGTAATGAAATATTGTCAGGAAGGTTCAGCTTCTACTGCAGTGCCACCAACATCTGCCTCTGACATGAACCAATGTAATAAAATAGACGACGTTACTTTTGGAGCAGCTGTCATACTTCATAGAGTCTTTTGAAAATACCTGCACTACTTCTGCTACTTAGGAGGCATGTTGTGTTTTAATCATGGAATGCTTAAGTTTCAATTCATAGGCTGTCCAGGCATTTGGATGCAGGTCTTCAAGGCCACGTTTGTATTCTTTTCTACAAGTTACTACTTAGGAAATGTGTGTCATCTGCTTGTATTGCCATTTCAGTATTCGTCCCCTTTCCAAAAATAGTCTTTGTATTAAATAATTCTGACTTTCATATGTCTCTTTACAAAAACACAGCTGTTAATTTTATTCCACAGACAAATCTGAACATTTGCTGTTACTTGATGATTTCATTAAAAAATGGTAAAACTCTAGATTATTCTTCTGTTTTTATTGTTCAGATGGCATATGGTCTGGATAATTATTCTGGCAGTTGGTGTGCTCATATTATAGATATCTGCCGTCGTGAACAAGAGATGCACAGATCTTCTAATGTGATCTTATGTAAAGTTTTTGAAGACTAAATGTTCATTTTGAATAATGATAGCTACAGCTAGAGAAAACACCTACGCTATTCTAGGTGTTGAGAGTCTGCACTGGGGAATAGATTCCCAGTTAGTCTTTGCAATCACATCCAGGTTGGGAGTATGACTTTCTCTCATGACCAAACTCAAATCTCTTTCTCATTAGTGAAAGCCTTCACAGTCAGTGTGAGCTCAAGGATTATAGTGCTATCATTGCTATCTAGCAATTTTGATTTCTCTAATTTGTTAATATGATTTTGAGCATTTCATTTTGAGGTGGACATTCTGTGTATAGTCATATTTTTAATGTCAAAGGTATATGTTGAGGGAAAGGAGATGTTACTTGTGAAAAGTATTAGAAAACTTCTGAAAGAGAAATACTGGGATTTTTTCAAATACAAATCTTTTTCCCATTTCAACATATCGCCACTTACTACTGAAAGTGGTGAAAGAGTATGAAAAGATAGGCTATAAACTAGATACTGTTCATAGTATTATTAAGCTATTGTCTGCGTATTAGTTGTCTCTGTTACTGTATCTGTGTTTTGTTTAGTAAGTGTGCTATAATAAAAATAACCTGATGCATTCCTAGGTCAGCTTGAAAAACAGACTGATTTCCCAGATGCTGAACATTTGTCATTTTGCAAAGAGCAAATTTCTTAAGACTGAGTTCTGAATTTGTTTGGATCTACAAACAGAGATTATTATTCATTAGCTGGTCTGCATCTCCAGTAGCTGTTCTGTGTGACTTTTTGCTTTCTGTGATTATCTGGGATTGAGTACATCTCTACCTTCTGTAAACAGAGAAAGTACAACTATTTTGCAACTGTAGTTTTTAAAAATTAGAAGTACTATTAATGATCAAGACTATAACATAATAGAAAAGATGCATTCAAAATTATGTTAAGTAACCAGTGCCTAACAAATATAAACCATGCTCCAAAAGCTTTATTGACTAGGAGTTTACACCAAGCATCTTCATTTTCCGATCTTTCTCATAGCTAAGCCTTATAAGGCCTTAAATCTCAAAAACCTTTGAAGTCTATGAAAAGCCTACTGTTGATTTCGGCTGGATCAGGTTCATGTATAAACACTGGACCTATGCAGCTTTGTTAGCAAAGAAGAATGCTGTGAACTTGCTAACCCAAATGTAGTTGTATCTCCTTTCTTTCTTTTTTTTTTTTTTTTTTATCCTTTAATGTCCAAGAGATCACAGGATATGAAGGTGGAGAACTAGAGGTGCTGAAAGGTAAGAGGGCCCTTATAGCTTGAAAATAGACTGTGTTCATTTTCATTCACCAGAAAGAATACTAGAGAATAGTTCTAGATTTGGGGAACAATCTCTGCCAGGAGTTTATATAAAAATTTCCATAGACTTCTCTGAACTATATTTTCATCAGTCTTTCTCTAGACTGTTAAAGAGACTTGATGTCTAAACCATTTAAACACGTTTATTAATCAAAAACATAATACAGGAAAACATCTACATCTTGTATCCTTACGGACACTGCTCTATTTGGATTTATTTCTTTACTTTCCCTTGGTTTGTATTTTACGTTATGTTTTAAAACAGAAGTGACTTGACTCAGTCTGCAAAAGGAGTAAATCCCCTGGCAGCAGCTGAGATTACTACAGGAAGTTACGGCCCAGAACTTGAAGGAGAAGGAAATGAAGAGACAGTCTCAAAAGGGGGAAAGCTGGACAAAGATGACCTCCAGTAAGCACACAGTGGGGAAGACAAAGCTGGGAAAAAAAACACCTGTGTCAGGGTAGAGGGATTTGTAGACTTCATTGATTTATTGAGACTAAAGATTACATCATTTGAAACTAAGACTCAAAATAGGGAACTGTTCTGTCATGGATACAATGGGCATAGTAAGAATTGTTTGTAAATACTTCTAATTTCAGCTAATTCAGCTTTGATTTTTACCTGATTTGAAAAGGCTAATTATTTGTAGTTTAGTAAAAATGTGGTTTGAAAATTCTTTGTACTTTTTCAGGAAGAATGCTTACGATCAACACCTCCAAGAAAATTTATCATGAAGATGTAGTTAATTCATAGTGCTGTCATTTACCTGTCCAATGCAAGCAAATATTAAGTTTGTTTGAGGCCAGTGATGCTGAAGTGTACAGCCTGTCAGACAACTGTGCTGACATTTGGCTAGCTTCTATTCACCTTGGTTTTGTCTAGTTTTTTACTAGAAGTATATTGGCAGGGTGTAGGCAGTTAAGCTGTATCTGGATGATGGTGGTTTGCTTTTCTTTTTGCCTTTCCTAGATTCTTTAACCATGATCATCTCATTTTTGTGGGAAAAGAGGTATAAAGGAACAGGCTACTTTTGCTGTCTGAACAATTCCTGCTCTCTAAACATCATCACATTGTTCTGGAGAGCTTTTAACCAGACAGAGGTTCTGTTGGTGGCAGCTTACTATCTTGAGTTAATCAATACTGTGATTTGCTTACATGTGTTTTGGATTAAATAATGATCCTAGTTCTTCAGGGAAAACTTTGAATCTTTTTATGTGTGCACTCCACGCCTTTTCAGAAGTGCTGGATTTACTGAATTGCACGTGCACAGGAAGTTTGGTCTTGTGATGAGAGAAGAGCTGTATGCCTGGTATATTTCCATACATTAGACAAAGCTTGTTTGCCTCTCTAGGCATAATATTGGGCTCTGTCTGTTGCAAAACTCTTCCTAGTAAGAAGTTTGACACTACTGCCACTGTAATTTTTCTACTGTCACATGTCAAACTGCACACTTAGCCAAGGTAATAAAGAACTCATGCTTTTGTTGCCTGTGAGAATTCCATTCTAGCTGCTGTGGATATAACAAGATAATACGAGGCAAATAGTGATTGTTTTAAAGTAGATGTCTTCTTTTCACAGAGCCAGAGACTAAAGTTGGTGGTGAAGATTATAAAAGAATAATGTGTTTGTTTGATACAGCACAAGCATAGTTTGGTTTTCCTTCTCATTCTTGGAATTTATAAGAATAGTTTTGCTTTTCTTCCTTATGGATTACTCTTTGGGGAAGATATATTTGCATTAACTTCTATTAAAAAAAAAAAAAAAAAAAAGAACATGCACTTCATACCCATGAACATGATTTCTCATCTCATGTTTTAAAGCATAGATGTAGGGCTATACATTATCTGTGGTGAATTGGTGATGTTTTAAAACTATTAATATCTTTGTACAAAAAAAAACCCAAAAAACAACAAACCATTCCAATCAGGCCTCTAGGCTTTTTTGATCTTAAACACTGTAAATTCATTTCTTAACCTCACTTGACATAGGTCTTTGGATTTTGTTGGAATTTAGAACATGGGTGGATAAATTTGTAAGGAAACTAATAGCTGAAATCTGAGGAGAGATAACAATAACAATAGAGTCCTGATACAATGATTATTATTATTATTTTTTTTTCACGATTGATGTTAAAAACTAATAAAAAAAAATAAAAACTAATTCAGTAAGGGTTGTTTCTTTTTTTCAGTTAGAAGAAGGTTATAACTCTTTTGAATACAATGAAATTATGTTACCGTGGAACTACAGCTAGATAAAAATGAATCACGTCATTATCTGTCCCCATTTTTCTTAGTCAAAAAGAGTTTGTATGTTGACATTTGATTAATATCTAGCAATTTTGGGAAGGGAAGTGAATATATTGAGCTTGAGGCTTCTTTCCCCTTTGGGCATTCTGGACCTGCAATAGATGGAAAGAGTGTTTGGCATTAAAAAACTGTCAGAAAGAAGCAAAAATCATCCAATTATTGAGGTGTATGACTCTCTTCATATAATAGTTACTATAAGCTATAGGATGTTTGTCAGTATAAAGAAAGAAAGAGAATGTGGATTTTTGCAACTAGCTGCTTATTGTTGGATTTGGATTTTGAGTTATAAATTTGAATGAAAAATATGAAAGATAGTAAGCTTTTGTTAATTATAGAATTTTCCATCCAGTGAATCCTTATTGACCAACTGGAGTAGGAGTGCTTTTGATATTGCACATGCAGCATATTAGTTCATCTTGTGAAAAATTTTGCTTAAGCACAGATAAACACAAACATACATTTGAGAGCTAGACAGAACCAGACCCATAATTTCTGCAGCAATTATATTTAACAGAAACTAATAATTATTTCAAGTCTTCTTGAACCTTATTTTTCTCAGGTAGAAATAAAGAGCAGAATGTGGGCTAGACTTGAAAATTAAACCAAACTTCATCTGTTTTCCAAGTTGTAGAATGAAATGAACATCTGGAGTTTTCTGAAGGATATGATGGCTGCCTTTGTTTTAGGGTAGAAAGCATGACTTGATTTTAAAGACTGAAGAGCTTTACACGTTAATGTAGTATAAGTTCATGTAATTTCATTAGCTGGAGATTTTTTAGCTTTTTAAAAGGTATTCATCAGCTCTTTCATTTACATGATCAGTAGTTTAATACAGATTTTTTTCTGGAGTATTCATTACTGTTCTGAGTCTAGTATCTCTACAATTGATGGCAATGTCTCTAGAGGTTTGAGTGGAAATACTCTTAGACCAGTACAAAATCTATCGGAACTACAGAATTTATATATTATACATACATATATATACATACATACATACATATATATAATTTCCAATATACTGTTTATATTAACTTAAATTTGTTAAATACCATTTTTATTTATTAACATTATTCTTTACAATTAATTGTGGTGGTAAATGCTACTGTGCCATTAGAATTATGTAAAAGTGAATCGCCAGCTATTTACCAGATACTAAAACCCCTGACTTCAGGCAGAGATATTCTTAGGAGTTATTCTTTCTGATTGTATAAAAAGGTAGAGAGACATTTTGATGTAACCAGGGCTAGGGATATCACTAAAGACGGTAAGTATTTTTTTTTATCAAATATGATACAGTCCAGTTACTGATTGTTACTTTATATATCCAGGTGCCCCTAGGGATTTCAAGGCATCCCTGTAAGCTTCATCAACAGGCATGACTTGTCTTAATAATAGAAGCAGATGTCAAATTTTCATGCCCCTGAGATGCTTACTCATACCTAGTAGATCCATCTGGTATAGATCGAGCCTCAGTCAATTTGTTCTCATCCATGACCTTCCCACTGAGAAAGCAAATCGAGCAGAGCTCCTCAGTCCAATGAAAAACAAACCTGAATATTATCAACGTATTTATAGTACCACAACCCACTTCACTGTCTTTCCTAATTGCTTTACACAGGTGACAAGACTGGTAACAATGCAACAATCCAGGGATAGAATTCCTGAAGCATACCACCAGTATCTGGTTTCCAAGGATGGAACAACTAAAATATGTCATTTTTGTGAGAACAGATTATTTAAGATTAAGAAAGAGAAACAAAATTTTAATAGAATACTGATAAGTCAAGATATTGATAACTGGAATTAATCTCAGCTGTAGATGCTTCAGCTGGTAATACATGGACATTATTATTTTATTTTCCTTTATTGTTTTTTGTTTAGATTGAAGACACAAAACAAAATCTTCAACTTCAGAACTACTCTGATCCAACTAGTGGAATTTTTTCAAAAACTCTGTGTCTAATTGTTTACATTGACTGGACTCTTTAAAATATTGTGTCTTGGATTGGAACTTAGGCTGAGTTTTGGTACCTCTCATGTTACAAGCTTTTCAATAACTTCAACACAAATTAAGCTGTTCAATTTTTAAACTCTTTCACCTAATGCCAGATATGTCTGAAACATGATATACTTGTCAGGAAACGATTGCTATGCATACTAGCTATATCTCTGGCAACCAGACGTGTGTCAATGACAAATACTTCAGTCCTGTCTTGAAGAAAGATTTATTTTCTTTTCATGGTATGTCTTCATTATCTAGTTATCAGACTGTATTTTTGAAAACAGGTACATGAAAGGCCTTTCTGTTTATGGAAAGGTTTATCACAATACAGTGTGGCAACTTAGTACTTCCACTGAAAATTATCACTGTGGAAAGATCCAGTTAATATCCCTGTATTACAGGTGATATGAATAATTTTAGTATCTTATATCTTAAGTTATAAGATTTTATGTTCATTTCCTTTCCTTTTCATTGGTCCTTTCCCCCGCAGTTTAAGATTGGTTGCAGGATGCTGTAGAAGGCTGGACTGTAGAAATTGTGTTTGTGTCAAATGGCATACAGTTCTTAACAATCTGGAAAAAGCTCCTAAGTGGAACAAATGAATTGTATCCATTGCAGTGTGAAGTAAGTGTGTCTCTTCTAGCAGGAGCATATTATGACTGTGCAGGGCAGAAGGGTCTTGGCTAGGATCAAGTGGAAAGACCCATATGTCCCATGCTACTGTGTGTAACTTCACAGGATACCTGTTTTTCATTCATTGTCAACACAATGCCATTGTAATGTTTGTTGTTCTGGGAGCCTTTGCAGTTCCTTAAAAGAGCATACGAATAAAAATGTGGTCTGTGCACCAATATGAACAAGATTTAAAGGCCTGGGAGCTGGTGAGTGACAGCAGCACTCGACTAAAGACAAGAGAAAGGGGTCATAGGATCCCTTTTGTTAAATGATAAAATAAGGAGAGGAACACTCATCATCTGGTGTGATATGTAGCTACAACTGGCATCCGCTTTGTTATATAATGCTCTAGTGTGGATTGCTTCCTGCACAACTGAGAGCTGAATTGGGAAAGGACTGGCTGAGGGCCAAACCAATAGAAGCTGTAGAGAGATGAGTCTGATTAGTAGCTGGGTTATGCTATATATATGAGATAATAAAGTTGTGGGCTAATTAAACTGTACCCATTACATTTTGCCTGTCTTCCTGTAATGCCTACAATCAAGGCAGACATACTGAAAAACTGCAGCAATTAAAACCTGTCTAGGAAACAGGACTTCTTCTTGAAGTGCTTCTCTAACTGTTGTGGTGAAAGCTGTTTTTTGTGTGGCTGACATATGTTTCTTTGAATTAGTGCTTTCTGAGCGTATGTTAACATTATTATCTTGCTTTTCACTCAGATTGAAATGAGGCTAGAGTGTGTGCGAGTCCAAGATATATTTTAATTTGGGCCATTCTTTTCTGAATGACTGCAGAAAACCTGTCCAGATGTCACAAGGAAATCCTGGGTCTGGTGAAGTGCACCTCACTTACTGAGCCTGATCTTTTATAGACAACAGGGAAAAAACAAACCAAGACTGTTTTATACAACTGTTAGGTTTACAACAACTGTGCTGATTTTGACATTTGTTACTTCTGAGAGCATTGCTATGAAGTAACAGTCTTTTGAAATAGGATTTTTATACAGAAAAAAAATATTTATAAATACATGTGAATCTTTGGAACTGCCAATGTGTAATAGTAATAAAAATTTTAAACTGCATATTTAATCTTTATGATCATTACTTGTACTATTTCTTAGTACTGAGATTACACTTTTCTGCATGCTTTTACAATATTGAAAGAACTTGGGACATTGAAACTAAGTATGTATTTTGGTAATAATGTTTGTCAAGCCTGTTACATTTCACAGTTCAAAAAGGAGACATTCCACAGTAGTATATCAAGACAATTAGAATAGCATAGGGGATATTTGTCACAAATTCTTTTTGTTGAGAAGGATAATGCATGAAATTTATTTTTCTTCTAAGTAGAAATAGGTATATTTGCCAACTTCTAGTTGATATAGGTACCAATTCATGTTTGAAATAGTGTATATATATATATATATATTTAGTATATATATATAAATATACAGTTATAAACATTTTAGATGATCTAACAATATATATATATATATATTTTTAATACCCTTTTGTTTATTCTTATTTTCTTCAGTATGTAAGACACTCTTAACCCGTTGCAAATCCGGAAGGGAGTGTGGTGGGTACTCTGGATGGCCATGAAATAAGATGGCTTATGAGGAAGATCTAGTCTAGAAGGAACAACTGAAATATTTCTCTGCTGTGTTTGTGGAAGCTGTTAAAAGTTTCAGGGATGTGTCTACACATATTTTTTTAATGTTGGTCCGAGTGTCTGTTTGGAATGAGACCTTTGAGTTACGTGATTATCTTTTTTAACACCATGGATCAACTGGAGAGTTCATGCAGTAGGTTTCTTCTGGATGAACATTGCTGGAAGATGTGATCTTCAGGAACTTAATGTGCTCTAACAGTTAATGCGTATTGAGTCCGTGGGACCAGGCTAATCTCAGGGATAAGAAACCTTCGCATACATCTAGTGCAGGCATTAGTTCTGTCAACACCAGTTGCTTTGCTCAACGGATATGCTGTGGCTCACTCTAATTCCTAGTGTTGAGACACCCTCATGTATTTGTAGCTGACCCTGGCATATCAGCTGGTAAGCAGTGCAGGTGAATGAAGCTTGTCATAAGTATGCCACGTCACATACTGTTGGGAATCACTCTGCTACCTAATAATCTTGTAGTTAAACAGAATAGTCATAAGAACTGACTTTTTCAGTTATAATGTCATGTAAGTTAGCACTTAAGCACATTTCGGAAACCTGTAATATTACTGCTTTTTTGGTAGATCATATTTTCTCACATTTTCTCTGTTTTTAAAATGTATGTAAATAGGTCATAAACATCTACATTTTAGTAGTCTGTTTTGTTCTTGTTAAGTGTTTATTTCTCACTAGCATACACTTCTGTTATCATTTCGTTTGTGTAGCAAAATCTGCTTTATGACATGTTACAAAGGTCACCTTAGGAAATATGTTGGAAGTGTGGGGGTTTTGAAGTAGAGTGTGGAAACAATTAGTTGATGAGACATCTTTTATGTTGACTATTCATGCTTTAGATTAGCTATTGTTCATCTCAACTGGATTACCTAACCTCAAGAAATGTGTGCAAGATTTGACCAAAGTATACATTTTACTGTGAGATTATGTATTTACTTCTAAAGTCTTCAAGTTAGTGTCTTTACTTCCTCCTACTGCTTAATGAAGTTTATTTCATCCTGGCTTCCTTTGTAAATTGATATAAACTTTTGATATATGGAGTAAAACTTCAGTTGAGATTGTTCTTAGAAGTGGTAACAGTGAAGTCTGTGAAACCACAAGAAGGCAGTCATAACTCACAAGTGAGACACAAGGAATCTTGTGGCTGGTTTGTTTTTACAGCTTGTGTTTATTTAGTCATTTTTCTATCCATTTGAGAAGGCACTACTGTAAAAAGAGAAATGGTGTTGCATACTGGAGGTACAAATTTAATCAAAACTACGCATCTAAACAAAATCAGCAGCTTTCAAATTGTTCACTGTTTCACTGGTAATGACCTTTGGATATTGATAGCTGTCTTCTAGAAACCTACTAATGACAACAGCTTCTCAGCGAATACTGTTGTGTCTCACAATTTAGGTGGTGGTTGCAGATTTTACTCAATAGCTTTTGTAATTACTCAGATCTTATTTTTTTTTCTTTTTTTTTTTTCCTTGTGTTTTCCTATGTAAAGTTGTTTCGATGTAAACTTTCATAAGAACGTTCTGTGATACGTACAATAATTAAAGGTGACTTTGAGGAACTGTTTGGAAAATATCAATGCAATGTTAAGTTCAGTGTGGTTCTGTTCATCTCCACACATCCACAAGAGGAACCCACTGTATCATTGTGATCAGAGCTACTGCATTACATGATTGCGACATCTCTAAATCCAAAGGAAAACACATGGCTAGTACTGCTGGTACCTTGATTAAATTGTTGGTGATATGAATTTGCTGGTGGTAAATGCAGACGTTTAAAATTAGACTGCAGTATTACTCAAGCTGTTATGCATGATAATTTAACATTGGTTAGTATTTACAAACTGCAGTTATGTTGAGTCAACTATTAGGCAGATCAGTTTTATAACTATTTCTCACATCCAGTCACCTCTTTAACTTAATTACTTTGGGTTAACCAGTAACCAACATTTACTTTTCTACAGTTTAAGTGCAGAAAGGGATTCTGCTAAGTAGGATGTATGTTTTGTTCACTTTGAGTGACTGTGGTGACTAGGTACAGTAACAGAAAGTCACCACATATTTGTTCTAAAAATGCATTCTTCTGTTCATTAGTTTATTTGAAGTAAAAAAGAAAGAAGGAAAGGAAGAAAAAGGGTTACATCTGTTGTAGGCACTCTGTAGGATGGCAGAGGAATGTACACAGTTAAGGTTCTTTTGTTATATCTGTACCAGTTTTAATGTAAAGCCCTCACTCTAAAGTTGTTCAAGTACCTGATGGTAATACATTAAACGTGTTCTCTTATGTTAGTGTCCCATTAAGTGATTTTTTTTTTTCTTTGCTTTGATAGGTCTTACATTTTTTGTTGTTTTACATGGTTTGGATGATCCTTATTTGGTTTTATTGTTGAAATTTTAACCTTCGCTTTTGCTAGTGAGATCAAGGAATATTTCTAACACATCAGGAAAAAATAAAGGTTGTTATAGATTCCAACCTAGAGTCTCCTACTTCTAACTGTAGCAAGGACAGCTGCTTTGGGGGGCCAGGGAATTGAAGATTGCCCCTGCGCAGGCAGTGCTATCTCCAAGGGACAGCCTATATCTGCCTGCCCAGGATGGACAGTGTCAGGTGTAGGTGACAAGGCTCAGCACTGAGCCACAGTCAGGCCGGGGCTCCAGTCTGAAGAAAAAGGAGACTGGGATGGAGACTGGGATGAAGTGAAACCTAAGCACAGGAACCCAAGTCCATTTGGGAGAAAGAGCCAGAGATGAGGTGCAGTGTGCATCCAGGAAACACTACTAACTAAATAGATGTGAAATATATCCACGAGGCAGGGCTAGAGCCAAGCACACCTGTAGCTCAGCCTACTACTTGTTTTGTATTATCTGGAGCTTTCTAGTAGTGGCTGGAGTTGCCACATGGCTTAATATAGCTTAGAGGTGATGAAAGTGTAACGGACTGAAGACTAATAATTTTCTATCAGGATGGAATGAAGCATCCCAATCAAATGATTATAGTGGAAACAGTTGCTATATATGCAAATGCTGGTGCTGTTTATCTAACAGTGAGAAATGGTCCTGCTCAGTAATGTTCACTTTAAGATTTTTTTGATTCTTGCTTTATACAATTTAATTTCTTATTATAACCATTGCAAAGCAAGATAAATGCCTTGCTAGGGATTTAATTTTTCCATAATTTACAACATAGTGATAAATTTTGTAAAAAGAACAAAGTGTGTGCATTCAGTTGTTTGTATGGAGGATCATGGAAAATATCTTCCCTTGATGGAAGCCAAGGAATTCTGGGATTCTGTTGTGTTTTATGGGTGGTATTATCGAATACTAACACTTTTGTCTCCATGACTTCCCCAGTGGATGATCTTCAAATTTGCTTTGTAGGGGGGAAATACTTAGAAGTGAAGAAACTAAAGCATATTTTATTATCCCATATATTAAATTGTCCTTTAAATAGCAGTCTTGCTTTCTAGAGGTAGACCTTGTATCTGGGCTTTATGACTTCGCTCATTCACTTATTTCTATAGTGTGTTTTAGTTTCTCTGGTAAGGTTTCAGTCTTGCCTCAGACATGTTGAAAAGTAATTTCAAAGGGCATAAGTGCTTAAATTTATTCTGGATTGGTGAGACACTTCTGTGGCAAGTTTTCTAGCTGTTACATAAAAAGGTATGCTCTTTTCATTTCTCAGCCAAGTTTCCAAAGAAAAATGCGAGCCAGTTATTTGTATGCAGAAGGATAATTAAAAAACCAGAGCCCAGGAGAGATATGTGTGACTCTGGTTCCCCTTTTTGTATATTTACTTCAAGTTCATTTTTATGCTCCGTAGAAATGCCTTGAGAAAGAACATTTTCTTTGGGATTTGCTATCTTCTGGGTTTGGTACCTTTTCTTATTAAGTATTCAGGCTCTTCTGAAATTCATTCCTAGGTGAGTGCTTTGGCATTTTGGATATTAAAAGCCTAATTTGAATTTGTTAATTCCACTCTGCACCTTTTTTTTTTTTTTTTTTTTTTTTTTCACACATTAGAACTGAATCTAGGAACATACAGAACTGCCACTGATAAGTCACAGAATCACAGAATGACCCGGGTTGGAAGGGACCTCAAAGATCATGTAGTTCCAACCCCCCTGCCTAGCAGGGCCACCAAACATATGCCTTTTCTAGATCAGGTTGCCCAGGGCGCCGTCCAACCTGGTCTTGAACATCTCCAAGGACAGGGCATCCACAACCTCCCTGGGCAGCCTGTTCCAGGGCCTAACCACTCTCCTAGTGAAGAACCTCCCCCTAACATCCAACTTAAATCTTCCCTCTTTTAACTTAAAACCATTTCCCCTAGTCCTGCTATTATCCTTATATTAACTTCTGTCTCAGTGAACGTAGAGGCAGGAAATGTATATGGGGCACAGTATAAGGGATATTTTAACATTACATATGATTTCACGCTGCTGAACTTTCTGAAAGTTTAAGGAATATGTTGGGAACTTGTCTTTTTAAATTCATCACTGCAGCAGCTACAGCAGCTATTGATTGCTCTATTGTACATCAATGGGAAACTGTTATTTGAAGGGCTCGTTTTTATTTTTATTTATTTATTTATTTATTGTTACTTTTAAAGTATTAGAGAGGTCATTAGGAGAGAGTGGTTTCACTTAAAAGTGCATTGGATGTGCACTTTCCTGCAGGGGAGAAGATAATTCCAAAACTGGTACAAGGGATACCAGGTATTGTCATTTTAGATTAAGTGGCTCATTCATTTTTCACAACTGGTCTTTGACACTTCAAAAGAAGGATTCTATGTTCTAAAAGATAATTATGGATGAGGGTACAAATGAAATAAATTGTTTTTCTGTCTTTTTTGTTGTTGTTGTTGTCTTTTGCCATTGCTCCAGTAAAAGGGTAGTCTCTTGTTGCTTGGGACTGATTCTGACATGTTTTATTTTTGCTTGATGCTGCACAGCTTGCTTTTTTTCAAGGCATGAGATGACACAGAACACAGAGGTTTCTACCTTAACTGTTCAGGGTATTTGCTTACTGGGGGAAAACAAGCTTGTACTTATGCCTGCTGAAATGAAGCCCACTCAGACTCTTTAGAGATACCAATTAATCAATTTCAGTGCAAGTAGAATCAGAAAAACATTTAGATTGGAAAAGACCCTGAAGATCATCAGATCTAACCATCAGCCTAACACTACTACGTCCGTCAATGAACCATGATCATGTGTCTCTTAAATACCTCCAGGGTTGGGGACTCCACTACTTCTTTGAACAGCCAATTGCAATGAAAAAATTACTTGAAATGTCCAATCTAAACCTCCCATGGTGCAAGTTAAGTATGTTTTCTTTTGTGCTGTCACTTGTCACCTGAGAAACTGACACTTTCCTGGCTGCAGCTTCCTTTCAGGTAGTTGTGGAGAGCAATGGTATCTCCCCTGGTCCCCTTCTGCAGACCAAACAAACCCAGTTCACTCAGCCACTCTTCATTTGTCTTGTTTTCTTGTCTTGTCACCAGCTACATAGCATTGTTTGCTCCCACATGAGAAGCTCAGTATCCTTCTAGTGAGGGACTCCAAACTGAACAAAATATTTGATGTGTGGTTTTAGTAGCACTAAATATGGACAGACAGTCCTTTCCCTAGTCCTGCTGCCCATACTATCTCAGATGCAGGCCAGAGTGGCACTGGTCTTGGCCACCTGGGCATGCTACTGGTTCATTTTCAGCTGGCTGTCAACCAGACCTTTTAAGTCCTTTTCTGCCTGGCAAATAACCAGCCGCGCTTTCCCCAGCCTCTACTGCTGCATTGGCTTGTTATGTCCCAGGTACTTATGGTTTGTGTTTTCATGGAAAGTTGGAATGATAAATTTTTCAGTATTTGTCTTATTTCCCCTCCGCCCCCCCCTCCACTGCTTTTGTTTTTCTAATCTCTTGAGCACTGAGGCATCTATTTGCTGACCTCCGGAGAGGTCTGCTGCCTGCTGGGAACCTGCATCTGGGACATTAAGAAGAGGTTACTGGGTGCGATAAAGCTAAAGGTCTACTCTCTACACCAGCTCTTTCAAGCAGAGTCACTGTAGGCTGCAATCAGGAAATGACAAAATATTTAAAAAGGCTTACTTTCCCTTGGCATGATATTGAAAGTGCTGGGAGGACAGGTGGTGTTCTCAGTCCTTCTGGTTGGGGACAGGTAGAAGGAAGAGACCAGTTAAATGAATGACTGCATGGATGGTGTTGTGCTCAGGATTTCAGGTACTGTGATCTTGAATGGACCTTCAAGAGACTGAGTATATCTGATGGGATACAACTGACCAGGAGGGGCAAGAATATAAGGAGTAGGAAGCCTGGCTGATCATCAGAGCTTTAAACGATTTGACGGGGGAGGGGAAATACTTCTAAATGGCGAAAAGAGGCTGAGGAGCACTGTCACTTTAGGCAACAGCAGAGGAAAGCCTCAAATTTGCCACAGAGGAATCTGGGAGGACTTCTCCAAGAGGATAATGAGGCCAGTAACCCAGATGAAGTGCCTTTACACCAATGCATGCAGCGAGGGAAAGAAGGAGGACTAGTTGGAAAGTTAGAAAACTGTGATTTCATTGCTTTTGCAGAAACTTGGTGGGATAAATTATGCAATGGGAATACTACAGTTGAGAGCTACAAGTTTTTTAGAAGGGATAGGCAAGGCAGGAGGGATGTGGAAGTTACCCTCTATGTTAAAAAGTGTGTAGATTGCAAGGAACTGCCTTTGAGAAACAGGCATGATCAGATTGATCAGGAGGGTTAAAATTAGAGGCAAATCCCTCTAATTAGAGTAAATTAGAGTAAAATCCCTCCCATTGTAAGGGCAGAGCAAGTCAGAAACTACTTCATGAAGCTGAATGTGTACAAGTCTAGGAGGCTGGATGGGGTGCATTCCAGGGTCCTGAAGAAACTGGCTGATAATGGTTACCAAGCCACTTGCCCTCATATTTGAATAATCATGACTGTCAGGGAAATTCTCTGATGACTTGAAGGGAAATATCACTCTCATTTTTAAGAAAGTGAGAAAGGAAGACCCAGGGAACTACAGGCCAGTGATGCTCATATCAGTGCCTGGGAAAATCATGGAGCAGATCTTCCTGGAGTTATGTTAAGGCATGTGCAAGATGAGGAGATGATCCATGGCTGAGTGAGGGAACTAAGGATTTTTGGGATGCAAAATGCTCTAGGTAAAAGACAAGATTTCTGACTCTTGGAAATTAGACTTTCTACCAGTTACACTGGATTAAAAACAGGAAAAATAAATACATAAGTGAATGTTTTTGTAACTTGTGTTATCTGTTTTCTAAGATGGAGAGTGAAGTGTGTTCTTGCTTCCTCTCATACCCTCTGGTTCCAAGCAAGCCTGTAGAACTCACGTTTACCTTTTACAGTGAAGAATCATTCATATGTTAGTTTGTGTGAAATTAAGGTTGTTAAACAGGGCTTTTATATTTTGCTAAACTTACTTTTGAATTCAAGTAATAATAGTTTTAAGTGGAGAAATGAAAACATTTCTAGCCATTATATATTATGAATAAGGAGAGCCATGCATCTGGACATTTATTGTCTCTAGTAACAGATGTAATTCAAAAACTAGGAGTGCTTTTTCTAGTTCAGTGGAAAGCAGTAGCATAACTGAAATAAAGTGGTGAGCTACTACTAATCTGTTATTGCAATCAGCTACCTCTGTCACATTTTATATGAAGAAGAAAAGGAGGATAAATTGGAAGCAGCACATAAAATATTGTTTTAACATTACTGTTGGCTAGATCTGTAAGTGGAGATAATAAATCCTCATATGGTATTGAGGATAATACCAAAGTATTCCCACTAGTGTGTGTTATTTATGGCTGTTCTAAAGTTTTATTTCTTCTATGTACGTCTCTCTTTCTGAAGGGGTTGGACCTGACATGTTGCTCACAGCTAACTCTTCTTATGTTAACAAATCTCAGTTTTAGCTAAATTCTATGGTAAAGTCAGAAAAAAAGAGGTATCCTAAAATCAAATAATGGTTGCATAGTAAACTGCTGGGATATAAAACTAAACAAATATTCATAAAATATTGAAATTAAATTGTATGAACTAGAATTTTGAAATTGCTCTTAAATGAGCTTAGAAGTGGAAAACAGTAGATATATCTTTACATTTATTATTCCCAGAGCCCCTTAAGTAATACAGTAATAGAAATTTCTAGCTTTAGAACTCATATGAAAAAAAAAAAAAAAAAAAGATATATAGAAATGTGGTGCTTAAGGTACAAGAATAACAGGAAAAATAGATGCTTTGTTTTGATTCCTGGGTTTCCCAGTGTGTCTGATCCAAATCTATATTAATGACTTCTCATCTGATGCAAGATACCTTTAGTGTTAGAAATGTAGATGCAACTAATTTATCTTACATGGCTGAAACACCAGTTTGTAGTCTAATTACCTTTTTTTATTTGTGTTTCAGAACAATGGGTCACTTGCTTGGTGCCAGAATCACAAACAGTGTTCAAAGGTATGTTATTTTCTTCCACGTCCTATTTGTGAAGATATATGGTTGCTTTCCACGTTGTGTGTAAATTAAGTAATTTTCATCTTTCATTTGGAAACCACAATCCATAATAAAATGTTAAAAAATTAAACCCAAATGGACTACTTTTTAAGGACAAAGGAATTATGCCTGAGGATAAATATTGAGCATAGGTAAACCAATATAACTCTTAGCTGGGAAGAAAAACAAACAAACAACAATTGGTTGATAAGTGATTGTGGTTATCAACAAACTTTATGCTGTCTGAAATCTGCTGTATCAGAAAGTTTCACTATTTTTGCACATGCACAATGAAACTGTCAGTCACTTGAAAAAATTCACTGAATTGTGCCATTGTATGCCAACATTCAACTCTTTATTCAATTCAAGTATTTAATTTTTTTCACGACACTGAATTTTCTTTGAAATGATTCTTGAAACAGGTCACTGATGCCCTGTGCAATCTTAACATCTTGATTTGGCAAGCTTAGAGAGTAGGTGAGCTAACAGTCAACTGACTGTGTAAAAATATTATCGTGGTATCTGAACAGAAACAGCAGTGATTTGGGAGCTTTGATGGTAAGAGTGGAATTAGACATTCCAGGCACTGTTTGTTCATAAATGTAACAAGAGATGCATCTTTTCAATGGCCTGGAAGTTTACTTGATAATGGTGAAGAGTTTTCTCCAGTATTCTTACCTAATCTGAAATGTATTTCTATAATAATATGGGCATTTTATCTTCAATTTATTCTGTGAAGGTTATAGCACAAATTGGATTAAAACAGTTGCATCATTCTGTACTGTTTTCTTTATGTAAGCACTGACCTTGATTTTTTACATGTAACAGTTTCTTTACATTTAAGAAGAGATTGTTGGTTCACTAAAGAGAGAATTTTGTTTCCATTGAAGTGTATGAGATTGGAAATGAGCTGTTATTGACTGTACTGCTACAAGAAGATAAAAACAAAATTGAACACTGTCATTGGTATTAAAAAATATGTGTCACATATCAGTGAAAGAAGAGAGAGGGAAAAGATTAGTTTTGTCACACTGCTATGTGTTGAATTTTTGAAATGGAATGTTATCATTCTTGAGAAAAAGGGATTTGTCATAAATAAATTGCTTTTAAAGGAGGGTGTGATGGTCTTGTGTGGTACTGCAGTGATCCTGTTGTACTTTTCTAATTCACTTATCAAAGCTGCTATAGTATCCAGTCGGAAAGATTTTAGAATGGTTTGTGTCTGCTTAGCAAAGAATGAGTCATACGGGAAAAGCCCATCTTTTAAAGCAAGAAAGAGGTTATCTAAACATCTTTCTGAATCAATCTGAAGTTCATAGAATCTTAGAATGGCTTAGTTTAGAAGAGACCTCAAGGACCATCAAGTTCCAGCTCCCCTTCCACAGGCAGGGCGACCAACCACTAGGTCACGTACTGGGCCAGGCTGCCTAGGGCCCCTGGTCCTAAACCTGGGGCCTAAACCCTGGTCCTAAACCCCCAATCTGGTCTTAAACACCTCCAAAGAATGGGGCATCCACAACCTCTTTGGGCAGCCTGTTTCATCATCTCACCACTCTTTCAGTAATAAAAACTCTGCCTTGTCATCCAGTCTAAACCTCCCCTCCTTTAGTTTAAAACCACTCCCCCTTGTTCTTTCACTATCTACACATGCAAGAATATTGTTTTCCCTTATGTTTGGAATCTCTCTTTAAATACTGGAAAACTGTAATGAGGTCTCCCTGCAGCCTTCTCTTTTCCAGGATGAACATGACCAATTCCTTCAGCCTATATTATAGAGAGGTGCTCCAGCCTACTGATCATCTCTGTGGTCCTCCTCTGGACCCTCTTGGATGCCTCAGACTTGGATGTACTACTGGGGCTTCACAAGAGCATAGAAGAGGGAGGACAGTCTACCTTCCAATTAATTCCTTATCCACCCTTCAAATCCGTGTTTCTCCAATTTAGAGATAAGGATGTAGTGGTGGACCATGTCAAAGGCCTTGCAGAAGTCCAAGTAGATGACATCAATTGTCTTCCCTTTCACAGAATCACAGAATGACCTGGGTTGGAAGGGACCTCAAGGATCATGTAGTTCCAACCCCCCTGCCTAGCAGGGCCACCAAACATACACCTTTACTAGATCAGGTTGCCCAGGACCCTGTCCAACCTGGTCTTGAACACCTTCAAGGATGGGGCATCCACAACCTCCCTGGGCAGCCTGTTCCAGGGCCTAACCACTCTCCTTCCCTTTGTCCACTGATGCTGCCATTTCATCATTGAAAGTCACCAGATTGATCACGCATGATCTGCCCTTTGTGAAGCCATGCTAACTGTCTTGGATCACACGTTTGTCCCTCGTGTGCTTTGGCATGTCTTCCAGAAGGATCTGTTCCATGATTATGAGTCCACATAAAATAGATATGAGGTATTATGAGTTTGAAGATTACTTTGATTGTATTAGTCTCTTAAAATCAGGTGAATGAATGCTAAACATTAGTATTATTTTATAACAGAAAATGTAATGACTCCAAGTTTTAAATTATGTTACAAACTTTACAATCATATCACTTTATGTTTTCCTTGTTTCTTGTGAAGTTTATAGATTTCCCATAAGTATGCAGCTATTCCTGTTAGAAAAAGAAAATATTGTTGTGAAGCATTCACTATAGAGCTTTTCAATTTGTTTTCTCCTCATTGGAAACACCTTTTGGATTCAGTTTTCCTAGACCTGAATTGACAAAAGCTGGAGCAAACCCTTCTGCACTGTTCTCCGAGAACTAGTCCTACACTGAAATCTGTGGTAATTTTGTGGACACAGTTCTGAACATAGAACTTGGACTACTTGCGTACAATGCCAATTATTTTTTTTCCTCATGAAAATCTGTATTCTTTATATATAAGGACACTTCTGTAGTAGAAGTTTTCCATAGAAGATCTCTTTTTTTTAAAAAAAAATTTTTTTTTGTTCATTTTGTTAGTGAAGTACCTCTGAAGTTAATTCAAACAATTACACTGTTGCCATCTAGTACAAATATAGCCAACAGCTGTTAGTTAGAAGATGAATACTTTCCAGAGCAACTAATTTTCAAATAGATGCAAATCTAACCATGTAAAATAGATGTTGCTCTCACAGGAATGGTTGTAGATTGCTACCTGTATAGTTCACAGTACTAGTTTTATTATGTTAATGAAGCAAATCACAAAAGTGTGACTGTGAACATCAAAGTACGCACCAGTGATTTTATAAGTAATTTAAGATGATCTCTCTAGTGGTCTGTTTTACAAAGTAAAGCTCAGAGAAGCTCTTGAATGCATATACTGTTTTAAAATTAGGTGGTGAATTTATTATATCATAAATAACATACAAGGATTGCTCCAAAAGTAGTGCCTCCTATTTTGTAACACTGACCCACTATGACAGAGGTGGATATTGGTGGTACTGCAGTACTGGCTCAACCTTCCCACCAGTATTCCATTTCATTTTGTTGACATGTGATAGATGGCAGCAGAGGGATGGTCTGACAGAATGGCATCTTTTTCGAGTGTGGATGAAGCAAAGATGTGGAACTGAAATTCTCCATGAAGAAAAAAAAAAAAAAAAAAGACACCTACTGACATCCAATGATGCTTGCTGAGTATTTCTGGAGACCAAACAGTGGATATGAAGACTGTGAGGTGATGGGTGGTGTGTTTCAGCAGTGGTGACAACACTGGTTCACTTCCGCTGGTGTAGGTTTTTACAAGTTCCACATGCAGGCTTTTGTTCATCGATGGTGAAAAAGCATAGCTAATGGTGGTGACAGTGTTGAAAAGTACTGTTTTGTGATTGAGAATTTGCTCTACCAAACAGTTATTGTTCTCTTAATATCTGTTGTAGGAGGCATTACTTTCAGAACAACCTATATATTATAATTAGGTTTATTATGGGATCACAAAATAAATTGTCTATTTTGGTAACAGCAGTTAGTATCCACTGCCATCACACACTGCTACATCTTGGCTTACAGGGGGCTCAGTGGAAAACTGAGGGCTTTCTTAGTTGTCTTCTACTTCAAATGTGAGGTAAACATGAAGACTGTATTCTTGACCTTTGTGCAATAGTCAGGTTTGTCATGAGTGTCTGAAATAGAACAAAATTCTAAGTCAACTCAAATCCTTCAAGGAAAGCAGTGTTGCACTAGAGGCTTGCTCTTTTTGTACATTAACAATAAACTGCTGTGTGTTGAGCTCCCACACTGACTTCATACTTGCTATAAAATTTAACCTTCAAATCTTTACATAAGTTTTACTTGAAACTTTGTATTTCTTCCACTCATCCTCTGAAAATCTTTACATAGCTTTATGCCTCCTCTCTACTATGGTCTATATTCTGTACCCCCATCTACTCATTTCTTACAGATCTATGGAAGTATCACTGAATAGATTAGGTTGGAAGGGCTTAAGAGCTGCTAGTGCAACCTCTTGGCTCATGAAGGGTCAACTAGAGCAAGTTGTTTACAGAATCACAGAATCACACAGAATCACAGTTTAGGGCTATGTCCAGTTGGGCATTGAGTATTTCCACAAATATAGACCTCCACATTGGTTTGTTTCAGTGTTTGTCCATTCTTTTTTCTTATGTCCAGAATGTATTTCCAGTTTTCTGTTTGTTTGTGTGTTTTGTTTGTTTTTGTTTGTTTGTTTTTAAACTTGTGCCCATTGCCTCTGGTCTGATTAGTGGGAACTACTGGAAGAATCTGACTATATTTTCTTATTCACCCCAATAAGGTAAGTTCCCTCCAGGCATTTGCTTCTCCAGATTGAACAGTCGCGGCTCACAGCCTCTTTGCATATGGCAGATGCTCCAGTCCTTTAATTATATTCATGGCCCCTTTCTTCTTTTCTGCTTATGCTTTCTAAGCCTAGAATGACTCCTGGCAGTCATCATTCTCAAAGATCCTTCCTTAAATCCCACTACCTTCTGTTGTTTTATTGAGTCTTGCTAAACTGAATGCAACACATAGTTACTGCTCATGTTCTATCCTTGCCAGTCTGTAAGCTCCGTAATACAGACACTATTTACTTTTCAAGTACTTGGAAGTGCGGAGCAGGTTATAAATGCTTCCCCATTAAAACAGTGAGTCAAACACTGGTGAGAGTAATATGAAATGACAAAGTGTTCTACATTTGTTCTTGTTTTGTGAAAAATGCGTTTTATTCTAAAGAGGGGCCAGAATGCCTTGGAAAGGCATATACATACATATATACATATATATATATTTTATATATATATAATATATATATATTTTACAGTTCCTTACACAAGTTTTTAAGCAACTGAAAGTCAAAAGACCAGCAGGCATAATTTAGAACTGCATGTGCAGTGGCATTTTCAAGGACGAGATAAATGGAGATCATCATAATGCACTGTGAATTGTGATAGAACTTTCTTGTTCCCAGCAGTCAAGGCACTGGTCCCTGATTGATTGATTCTTCAGGAAGGCTGAAAGGCTATTTTGAGTTTTCAGGGCTGAGAGGAAAATGTGAAAGTAAAGATTAATAAGTTTACAAACACTGCAGCCAAATTTAACATACTTGTTCAAAAAAAACCAACCTTGATTTCATTTGAGAATAGGACACACTACTGAATTCAGTCTGTGAACAATTCTTCCAGGTTTCCAGCCGAGCTCTTTTGAAAGATAATGCAGGTGGAAAGATGAGTTAATGGTTTAAACAATTAGAGATTTGATGCACTCTTCCATCTGTCAAAGCCCACTGAAATGAAAGCTCACAGTTTTAATTTGTGCCTCCAGCATCAAACTCAGTCTGAAATGGTGTCAGTGATTTGCCCTGCCCATAGTACTGTCATTCTTATGGTAAGCATTCTGTGCACACATGCTGAGAGACTTTTATCAAACATATTAGTGTGCATTTGAGAGATCATTAGCCTGAAATGGCTGGAACATTCCAGTTTTTTTAGCCTGGAAACTTACATCTCTGCTGGAAAGTAGTTGAGCCACTCTTATTTACACGAGAATGCCACAGCAACATAGGGATAACTTTGTAATAATTAGGAGGAATAGCGATTCTTCTATTGTAAATTATCATGATTTAAGTGCTAGCCCTGAGGATGAGGTAATTGATGTTTTAATTTTTATTTGAAAAAGAAAGAAATAAAGGAGGAATAAAATTTCTTTCTTAATCTGCTATTTTTCTTTCATCTACTTAAAGATAAGGTAAAACTATTTAATAGAGTCAGAGTTTAGAAGAATTGCTCACATTGTTGGTTTGCTAAATAAATAAGATAATCCTAAGCATATATGAGATAAGAAGGCAGATGTAATACTGCTTGCATTTCTGATTTTTTAGTGCATTCTTCTACAGAAAGGTAGAGAGGTTTGGAAGAGCAATAGTGATTAGATGATTAGAGCTGAAGTAGCTAAGAGTTGACTGAAGTTTCTGGATGTTTTTGTGTGAAGAAGTAGAAGAAAGCTTTGTGATTCAGTGCTTATACAAAAGCATTAGTGCAGTGATGGCAAGAATCTTTTTGTTCTCTATGTGCCTTGAGAAATTAACAGAGTTAAAATACATACAATATTTACAATGCTTTGTAATCTTCTGATATATTGCTCTATACTTGTAAATAGCAAGTTTTATTTTTTTTTTTAGTATCAAAAAAGCAGGTGTAGTAGAATATGGGATATTGAAATAAAAGGAAATAAAGAAAGTTCATACTCTTCATAGTTGCAGTCAAGATCATAATTCCACTCTTCTACCGTGTTACCAACTAGAAAAGTAAACTTGCAGGTTTAGAATAAATTGCTATTGAAATAATTTACTTAATCCCTATTACTTGTTTTGAGTGGTAGTGTGAAACAGAAAGGGTTCTTTCCTAGACACTAGTTTTGGTTACTTGTTTGTTCAACTTGAATCTTTTCTGACTTGAAGAATAGATCTTTGGGGCTCCTGGAAGGTATTATGGTAGTCTTCATTTTGGATGGTTCTACTGATAACTTTCTGTCTCTATAAAAAACAGCTAGAAGTACATTCTTCTCATTTTTTCTGCTTTTAAAAATTAATCACCACTGTCAGAACCCTTATGATAGTTAAAAAGGAATTGATTTTATTTGTTGTATCTCCCTGTGCAGCATTTTTTCATTCATTTGGAATTTGTTATTGATCTTCCTCATAGATATATAGAAAAGAATGCCTGTTTAGGATCTTCCTTTTCTGGCTGGTTGTATCTGGTCCACTTGCTAGCAAAAGTAAGCAAGTCTGATCACTGTGCTGTTTGAAATTTGAACTACTGAATACTGAGAAAAATGAGTCAATGATGTGCATAGCCAGCCAAAGATTAAGTAGCCCTCTTTCATGGAGAGAGGACACAAAATTGTCATTAGTGGCTGAACTGTACTAGCACTGACTTTGAAGATAATAGCACAGGAGCCTCAACTCCAGTTTCAAAATGCAAAATGCAAATGTTGGCTTTAGGCCTTAGTCTGCGTACTCTACAATATATACAAAAATGCTCTACAGCTAAGGAGAGAAATGTGTGCATGGGCACGCACACACACACACATGCATGACAGATATTTATTGAGGCTGGCATTCTGAAGCACTAAATGCTTCTTTAACTTAGCTTTATCTGCTTCAGTGAACACTGTTCAGAATCCAGGGATATTGAGACTGCAGAACCCTTTATTTAGAGGTATTTGAGCACAAAAATAATCCCTTCCTAGAAACTTTTGAAATAGCAGCTGAGCTATGCAGCTTAATCAACTGTAAATCTTTGCCATCTAGCAAGCAGTTGATTAAGTAACATATTGCAGATGACCAGTCATCACTGGAGAAGCACTGGTCAGATAGGAAAGACAGACAGTACTACAGGCGCTAACACATTAGTGGTAAATATGCTTTAAAATAAACAAAATAATTAAACTTTTAAATCTTTTAGAGTTTTCCCAGGTCTTTCACCATTCAGGTTGCTGTAACATTGTACATATTTTTTCCTCATCTTTCAGTAATTTTGCAGCCAAAATGCAGAGGTAAATATATAACATACAAGTGTATTTGAGGTTATGATTTCTCAAACACATTTTTAGTTCCCTAAGCTCAGCTGCATGAATGCAACTCCGGAATTTTAATAGCTCATATAAATCAGAGAATCTGTGCAAAATTTATAACTTTGCAGTTGAGATCAGAATCTTAATTTTGTCGTATTAAAGTACATTTCATTAACCTAATTAATTCCTCGTGCAAAACAGGCTGTAATAATCTGTTTGAGTGTATGATCCTTTTCTCCTCTTGTAGGAGACAACTGCAGAGTTAGATCAATTATAGCTCTAGTTAAGTGACAAAGATAAAATTTACTTACAGTGACCTTGTAATGTAGTAGTAAAATACATTCAAGCCACTGTAAAGGGATAGAGCTTGAAAACCATGCAAGTCTCTATCTAACACTTGCTATTAAAAGGAGTTGGCAATACCCTTGTTGTAAGTCCACTGGGGTAAGAAATAATGACTTTAAACAAACATAAGGCAAGACTGTACTTTTTCAAGTGACTTGGAGTTTTCTCCATTATTGTGATACTGAAGGAGATAGAAAAATGTGTTTAGGTTGAGGATGCTGTGCTGAGAGGTGCATAGTTAAGGAGGTAAGAGCCGCTTTTCTCTTCACTTAGATTGAGCAGTAAAGAGTGCATTGAGCTAGAAGTAGGAGCTGTGGCTATTTTCCATTTTTTAGTACCTGGAAAGAATTGAAGAGCAGCCTGAGCACAGAAGCATTGTCCTTCCAGAAAAAGAACTTGCAAGTTTCATATACTCGGTGTGATATTTAATCAGGCTTTAAAGAGTTAATTGCTGTTTAACACCATCTGTATCTTAGAATAACTCTCTATGTTCAGCAAAAACAAATGTTTCTAAGGGAGTATGGTGTCAAAGAACTGTTTTTGCCAATAAGTTTAAGCAGATCTCCTTTCTGATTTTCATTGGAGATTTTGCATAAAATCAGTTTGGGGTATACTCTTAGGTTAATGGATCAGAAAGGTAACCCTTCTTTGCCAGTTTTTTCATAAGAATCGTGCTTACTCTACAAACTACATACATTATGATTTTAATCAAATCAAATATTTTTAATTATTTCAATAGCCTGAAAATTTTTGTTTATACAGAGGCAGCGTAGAAATGTACCAGGCAGAAATCACCAAAAGTAAGATACTGACAGAAAGTAGACACAGGAGAATACTCAAGCCTATTTACCAATATTGTATCTTTTCTGTAGTCACATATATTTCTGAAATTGGAGGCTATGTTGTGCACTGTAATTTAAAATTGGTTTGCATCCTCACTTCATACAAAGTGAAGAATTACAAAAGGGGAAAATCATATTCATATTTCTAGAATATTGCTAAATGTACTTAATGTTCGTGGGAAAAGTGAAGAAATATTTTGGGCTCATTTTCAATATATGGAATTGCTCATGAAGGAATACCATCAGGATGTGCTGTATGGAAATGGAAGAAGAGAAGGCTAACTATTCATCTTAGTACTGTTTTGTTGCTGGTGCAAGTTGGCATAAAAGAGATATGCTTTTTGAGAAAGGTTTTTCTCAGTTTGTCGTTAGAAATGAAGGATTTGTGTAATGAGTTCTGGAAAGGGATTTTTTTCTCTGAAGTATAAAACAAGAAATTTTGAACAAGGGTCTTTTCTCCAGAATATGCTGTGCTTGCTATTATATGTAACATTTCTGGATTCCACCAAATACATGCAAAGAGTTTACAGAAAAATAAAGAAAACAGATGTCTATGTTTTCCTCTCAAAGAGACAATGTTATTGTTATAGAACTATATATATTTGAATATATCTAAAACATATTAAATATCTGCAATGAATCCAGGCATGAGCAAGAAAGGAAAATTCAATTAAAGCACTTGGGATTTGAACTACATCATTTGAGGATAATAGAAATTTTCCAGATTCGGGAATTCAGAAACTATTTTTAAAGCAGTTTCATATTAGGAATGAAATATCTACAACTTGTTTGTCAATGTTAAACCTTTAGCTATATAGTAACTAGGTATATTTTGACCTTCTTTGGGATAGAAAAATATTTATTCTACATTAATCAAAATACTCTGCTAGCCCTAATAAACATGGCTAGAAACCAAGGTATTGCATAGACTTTCTACTTTGTCATTGCTTACAACTTATGTCCATTCAAATCAGACTTCATCAGCAAGTGGATTGTGATACATTGCTCTCTGTAATTTTTCCAGTTTGGCCTCAAAGTACCATATAAAGTACCAAATTCATGTCTGGTTCATGCTGCTGTTGTTAGGAGGAGTACTAACGATGCTTGCTTTCTGGGTGGTGAGAGTGCTCAGGCAGGTGTGTGGTCAGACTCAGCAGGCAGAGATCAGTCTGGGTACAGCTGTTCATTTTTGTTTGAATCTAGTGATAAGATGATCTCATTATTCGTTCACTGTGTGGCAGAAATAATGGACTGTGAGCATGAAGGGAATGGGTGGGATATTTGTTAAGTTAGGAGCTACAGTTGTAAAGTAGCACTGAGACAATAACATTTGACTAGTAACAATTTAAATCAATGACAAACTTAGGAAACCTGCCGTAGCCACCTTGGATGATCATCAGCTCAACTAATACTTTTTTAAGAACTGCTGGTGTCTCAGAAAGATAATCCTCCAACAGTTTTACACTGAAAATCTGTTCTTCCCTACCATCATTTATAGTTGAAGATAAGTGCATATTAGCAGTTATTAGCATATTAGCAGTCTTTCTTTAGAGTTGTTACTACTCCAAGTTTTCCTCATTAAAAATCATCTTTCACTTTGAGTCATCATATATAACTCCAATGATAATTGTGATTACATTTTTTGGTAGGGTGGGGCCATGATAGAGAAAAATAAAAATCCTTTTATTTGCTCATTTTCTTCAAAAGAGCAATTAAATCTTTCCATTTCATAGCCGACTATTTTAAAAATAATCAATAGTTATATATTTGAATAACAAACCAAGTGTTTTAAAGCAAAGGAGATAACTGGTTTGTTGATTTCTTGCCTTGTTTTCTGCTTTTTATTTTTAAATAAACTGAAAACAGAACTTAGTGCAGTTCTATTATGTGGAAATATTTTTAAAGGATAATAGTGCTGTATAAAATCACAATATTTACTTCATTCAGTGTAGTATCTGACTGAGAAAATCATCTGATTTTCATGTTTCCTGGATTTAATAAGGACTTTAATGTACTGCAGAACGAATTTAATTCTTTAAATGGCAAAGAAGTAGGTCATCAGCATCTTCAGAGAAAGGCTTCTTTGTCCTCATTATTCCTAGGTTCATCACTCTGCAAGTACATTTTATAATACATTTGGAAGTGGTTACGGTAAGGAAACAAGTATATCTATATGCTGTTCTTTAAAGACATCCCTTCAATTTTATTTATTCATTTATCTATCTATTTATTTATTTATTTATTTATTTCCGGGGACAATGACAATAAAATAGAGTTGCAAACACTATTCATAAAGATTGTTTTTAATTACAAAGACAGCAAGATTGAATGAATCAGAAATTTTACTGATTCAGTGGTAGGAAGATTGTCAGCTGTGAAACTGATTTAAAGTGTGTCATGCATTTACAAAGTGTGGAACTTGCCTAGTGGCCACTTAAACGTCTACTTTTGACAGATCGTACCAACATATTTAAGACTTTCTGTAAAAGTAATGGTAAGAGGACAGCATGGCCGTGAAGGAGCAGTGAAAGGTCAGTACAGTAGGGTAGGCAGATGACATGCTCTCAACTTAACAGAAAACTGGCAGGGATGGCGCCTGCGCTGCCAGGCAGATCATGTATGAAGAGGATTTTTGCACATCTGATCTTTTCCTACACAATCTCCCCCTTGTTAGGAAATGAGCCATGTTTTCTTCTTATATAAATTTAACTTCTATTCAGAAAGTGGAGTTGTTCACAAAAAGGAAAAAGCTTATATCATAATCATTTGAACAGTTCTTTCCCCAGGTTGTCAAGGTTTTCAGCGTGGATCAGTGGAATTAGAACAGATGCATGTGTGGCAAGTGTGTTTTGAGTTTGCACAGAAACTTGCTTCATTGATCCATTGGTTCATAGTGGCATCTAAGGCATTATAGTTTAGTTTTTACTGTGTTTTTTTTTTTTTTTTTTTCCCTGGGGAACGGCTGAAATACCTGAAATAAAGCTGTATTTTTTTATTGTTGTTCTATCAAATAGTGAATTTTAATGAAAGCTCTAGAATATATTTTATAGTGCTGTCATAGAAAGCTGGTGCATTTTTTCTTTTTATTACCAACATTTGTCGAGTGATGACAGGTTATCAAACAGTATGGAGCTGTTTAACACCTTTGAAGAAGACAATAAAGAGACTTGTGACACTTGCTTAACAAGAAGCACAGTATGTTTTGAGAAATCTGTCATTGAGAAGTCAGGCCTGTGAAGATGTCAGGCCTGTTTTGACCTTTCTGCTTCTTGTTTGTGTTCTACTGTTTCAGCTTTGCAAGTGACTCCACAATGGGTACTTGACTTGAAAGCAGGCATATAACCTGGAAATGATATGAATAGGTTTGAGAAACTTGGGTAAATAAAGGTTTTTGTAATATCTACATTTGCATCTCAGAACACTGACTACACTTTCTCTTTATGGCTACAAAATTTTATTAAAAGTAGAAAAAATATTTGTCCTATTTAATTATATATGTAGGGTTTTTTTTGTGTGTGGTCTGTCAAAGTGGTAAGTGTTGCATTAAGTCCAAGTACTACTGATGTGTAGTACTGTATGCCTACAGTAATGTGAGCTCCTCTGTAATGATATATGACATTCTGTTTGCATGCTCTGTGCTATATTTTACCCAGCATTTGGGTAGCATGATATTCTGACCTTGTCTTATTGGTGATCTCATTTACTGTGAATGCTGCAAGAACAGTAAACAAAGCCTGAAAGAATTGTCAAGCCGCCAAGTTGTATTGTTCTGTATCTTTTCAAGACAACACCACAGAAATTTATCTGTCTTGACACCTTTGTCTCTTGTATTAAGAAAGCCTTAACAAACTTCTCTTTAGTTTGATGGTCTACCATCTAAAAATGCCACATTGTATGAAGAGAACAGGTGGAAAGGCTTTTAAGTAAAGGGCCTCGGGGACATGGAGTAAGATAGGAAAAAATAGCAGCAATGGAATTGTGTAAAGGATTGTATGATAAGAAAAGCATGCAAAACATTTAAATAACACTTATATTATGGTTGATAAATTAGTATGAGTAACGCTACTGTGTAAATTCATTTACAGATACATTCATTAGAAGCATAGTTTTTTTTCATGAATCTAGCAGTCATTTACAAATATCAGTGAGTGCAGTAATTCCTTAACTGTTTTCTTTTACTGTGTTTTCCTTTCATCTTCCTCTCTCACTCCCCCAAGAAGTCTATAAAAGAGAAATGTTCAAACAGTAGGAGGATTTTGCTTCTAACTCCTTAGACTCAGGAAAATGTGAACCTAAGTCTGTGCATAATTTACTTCAAATTGAAAATCAAGCTTGTTTTATTTGTACTATTTAAATTGTATCATTTTAAAGCTTTGTGTACGAGAAATAAACATGGGATACAGAACTGCATCTTGATAATTATGCTGTACTTTCATCAAATTGCTTAAATGGCTTTTCTAACCACTTTTGCTTTTAATGAGAAGGTGTTGTTGACAGTACACATATTCAGTAGGCATTTGTAAACAATGAGAACTTCAAAGGTGAGGGAAGTATATTAACAAAGTGGCTGCCAGAATAAAAGTGTGATTGTAGCATAATTTTACTGAGGTTTGGGTGTAAGCTCTCATTTATTTATAACAAAGTTAATCATCTTCTAGTTGAACAGTTAAATACTGAGGACATCTCTTTTTTGAGTCTTATGCCTCAGCCAATTGACAGAAGATAAGCTTTTGTATCCATCCCTCCGTACTTTCAAAGAGCAGTGGAGCTTATTATAAATGAATGACTCATACATAGGGTGGAACAAATACACCATTGGTAGCCTACAGAGATAATAACACTGACCTCCGGTCATTTTACAAGAGAACTCTCTCGTGTAGGTCGACTTCCCACTGCTTTAAGCCCAACCTAAATAGTCTATTCATGGGGAACCAGATTGACAGATTAGAGATTTATATGCACAAGTACAGGCATTAGCAATGTGGTCTACGCACTTCAGGACATGAAGAAATAGTTTAAACGATGTGACTGCTACAGGAAAAAAGGTGTTTTTCTGAAAGGAATGGATTTGTAAACTTCCTAAAACTTAGTAAAATATGTAGGGCAGATGTAAAGGTTCAGCCTTGCTGTGTGTGTTTACACAGGTCTTCCGGTAGCATGAAGATGTTCAGAAATAAGGTTTAAGTTAGTATTCACATCTCATAGGTGACTGGGGGATAGATGAAAAGAAGACTAAGTCAACATATACTTTAATATGCATTATTTGCTTTCTTCCATGTAGTATAAATGTGCACACAAAATGAGTAAGTGAGAACAGATGATTTTGTAAAACCATGGATTCTAACATTTGTCATGTACAATCCATTTTAGGAAGATCTTGTAATAATAAATTTAAGCTTTAAAATATGACAAACTCAGTAGTGATAAACACACTAGCTGAAATTTTTACATCATGTCACAAAGTATATTCTGTGTCACATATGTTCATCTTCCGACTGTAAAGCCTTAATGCTTGTGTAATGCAGTTTGTCAGCAGAACTACTCTACACGACATGTAATAGGAAGAATTCTAACCTGTGCCTCTTTGCAGAAACTGATGTGTTCTTCCGCCTGTTTTAACAAGTAATTTAAGTAATTTAACAAGATCTTTCTTCCCTCTCTTGGCCCCTTAATGCAGAACATTAACATGCACTTTAATGTATCAAAAAGGTTGATTTTGAAAAGTGATTATTCTAGTTATGTTCTGCTTGCAGAAAGAAGACTAGTACATCACTGATGCTTGATCTATAGAGAGTGAGATAGGAAAAATGTGATGGAAATATGCTTGAAAGAAAATTGAAAGACTACAAATGTGTGCTTCCAAATTTATATATAGCAGCCTGATCCGCTTAGTCACACTTCATGTGAGATACAAGACTTCCTGTCTAGATCTTATAATGTAAGCTACTATGGTATATTTTCAAGATAATTGTCTGAATCTATTTTGATACCATCATACTCAACATTTACTGAAAATACTGAACATGCCCCTTGTTTTAACAGTTTCTAAATGAACCTATTCATGTAACCTCTTATGAAATAATTGTTTTTGTTGACTGGTAATACTCTATATGCCTATACACCCATATGCATTTTAAAATAGTTATTCTCTTTGAAGCAGATGAATTGATGTTGGCAATGATATTCAGTCACCTGCCTCAGGAGGCTTTTCTGAAATCTGAATCCAGAGATCTTGGTCATTCCTCCCAAAAGACAAATCCAGCATTGCTTGTCTTACTTTGTATCCTGAGAAAACCAGTGAAAGTCAGGGCACTGCAATGACACAGTCTTTTCCTAGCAATTACTTCATTCAAGCTGAAGAGTTAGCAATCGTGCTACAGCCTGGAGGAGATTTTTTGTTTGTAAGTTGCAGGAGGTAGCTGATAGAATAGCGCACAATTTCTTCTTCTGTTTTTGTTTTTTTGGAAATGGTTAAAGGCTGAGGTTTTCACAAAACATTGCATTGTCAATGACAGTTTTTATATGTAATTGATATTTTCATTGCTGTATTTTCACATAACTGAGATTATTATTATTATTATTATTATTATTATTATTATTATTATTATTATTATTATTATTTTTAAGGTAGAAACTGATGCATAGTAAAGTGGGAACATTTTCATTTGTTTTTATTTCTGCTGCAGTATCTATGTAATCTAGCACCTGCCTATGTAGAAATGCATAGTTCTCAAATATGTTACTTTCTTTTTAAATCCCCTTTGCTTAAACTGCTTGTTTAAAGTGCTAGGTGCTTAAAAGCCTTTTGACTCTTCCACTGTGTGAATTAGTTTTGATCTGTATAATGACTTTTTCTAGCATTTACAAGATTGTGACTTTTTTAGAGGAAGTTGCCACGAAAAGGGAGAAAAGAAGCACAAACATTAATCACCTTCTGATTCCAGATGTCATGCATATCTTCTCACCTCAGCGTTATCTTCCTGATAAGTACAGACTTTCTTCCCTTCATAAGGAAAGAATGTTGAAAGGACTTTTCTTTGAGAACTCTTAAGTTTTGCCTTGTTAATGCATTTTGAATACTTTACATCTGTATCTGTTCCTGGTTTTGCTACTTCACGAAAAGTTACTTTTAGAGTTTCAATGAACACAGACTATGCCATCCTAAGAAAATTGTGAGGTAACATAGGGGTCAAAATTTGGGACTGCTGTAAATCTTTGGGCTTCTGAAATAGTGAAGAGGAGCTGTTCATCTTGGTGAGCTCATAAGTTCCTCAGAGCTTTTTTGTCATTTTCTCTTTTTTGCTTGATGAACAGTTTGGGAGAGAAACACCCTGTTGTTTTTTGTTTGTTTGTTTGTTTGTTGTTTTTTGTTTTTGTTTATGGAATATATTTTTACCACGCTTATGCCTAAAAAGGCCATGTTTGCTCTTGAACATAATGAAGTATTCCAAAATAATAATGTCTATCAGCATGTCTTGAGTGAGATTTTTAATAAGGCATTTAATATGGATAGTGCAGTGAGAGGTTAGAACAGAGAGCTAGAAAATTGATCAACCATCATCAGTATCTCCACTTGGGCCTCAACTTAGAGATACTTGTACGTGCTTTCTTTCTAGTATGTCTTTCAGGCAAATTCCAGTTCCCAAGGAAATATGTGTGTTATTTTTTCATGTCCATGTGCCAGTTGTTAAGGAACACATCTGAACTGGGAGGAGGGTATAATTCTGAAGCTGAGCGGTGGTGCCCCACTTATGACAGCTTATGCAACTTCAGGATTTGCTTTTGCTTGTTGATGCAGAAATCTTTACAGATGATTACAGCCCAACTTCCTAGAGTCTGTAGACCACGAACTATGAAAATGTCTAAACTAAATATTCATCTGTAACTGCCGTAAACTCATCCGTTTGTTGTACAAAAGGATCACGTCTATCCAAAATACCAGGACTACAGCATTGGTAGTTGCCATATTCTTTATATTGTGGTACCGTCATCAGTTGTATCATGGGAAACTTTTCAGACTATGAATTTGTTTCTTAAAAAGCTATTGTGCATATAGCTGTATGGCATTCTGATGTAGTCAGAGACTCTTACTGTATTATGAATGAATAAACAGCAGCATGCTTCTCTCCTACATAGATACAGATCCTGAGCAAAGAGACTTTGGCGGTCTCTGCTTTGAATAGATGAGTCTGAACTAGGTGATATCCAGAGCTGACTTAAGCTGTTGTGGGATGCAGATATAGATGTCATCATGAAGTATAATATAGCAAGTAAATATTTGACCACTGCACTGTTTCTAATGTTTCTAATGATCCTTCGGACAAGAAGTTTCTTACTAGCTGAAATAGGTACTTTAAGATAAAAAGATGAAAAGGGAAGATATGAAACATGAAGAAAGAAGGGAAGAGCTGGCAGATACTGTCTTCATTATCCAACATAAAATTGTCTTTTTCCTTTGAAATGCAGATTTTGTTTAAAAGAAGGAAGAAAAAAGCAGCAGCATTTAATTCACATTCAGGTTGTTGTGATATTTTTTTTAAGGAACAGATAAAATGTCTTGGAGGAGGGTGTGTGCTAATTTTAGGCTTGTACAGACTGTCTCTTGAACTACATGGAAGTATTGCCGCTTAATTTTTAGTCATCTTTGTTGCTGTGGAGTATTCGAGCTAGTACTGGTGTTTATTTCTTCACTTTATATTTGCAGCTGATTTTATTCACAGGAGGGACACTGCTCTGTAATTTTTGTATTGTTCATAATTATGAGAGGAATTAAAAAAAAAAAAAAAAAAAAAAAAAAAAAAAAAAAAAAGTTGTGCCACACTGAGTTGTGTTAATTGACAACAAATAGAGTTGTGCTAGTATTTCAATTGGGTCAATAACTAAGAGGACTAAATTGTTGTTTGTGTGTTTACTTTTTAAGTTTATATTCATTCTTTGTACTGAACAGAGTGGAAAGCCATGGTGGTCTAAATTACTGGATGAGAGTTTGAAAATTAAATACCTCTTTTCATCTCCCATTTAGATCTTGTAACTTACCTGCATCCTCTGTGCTCTTGTTTTTTCTCCTTAATTTCAGTTGATCGGGCTTTCTCATTGTTATTTAACCATATTTCAGATTAATGAGTTGCTAACTGGGTAAGATCTCTGGCTACTTCATTTGAAAAGTGGGTGGTTACTTTCACAAGAGATGTTTTTGAGGCCTTGATAAGCCTTCTCCTGGACTTCCGGGTTTTTGATATGTCATGAATTCTCTTCATACCTGAAGATCTGAATCACTCTGGTGAATTCTACTAAGCATTGAGTATTTGTCTATACATACATACCTATGAGGGTGCTCCAGAAGTAATGTTGGAGGAAGATGATGGTATTATGGAAGTAGAGGTGGAACCTTCCACCAATATCCCCTTATTACACGTTGTTGCCACATAACAGCATGTGATGTGGAAGTGCATCTGAAGCAAAGGGATAGAAATAAATTCCTCCATAAGGAAAAACTGTACCCACTGACTTTCATCGATGCTTGCTGAATGTTTCTGGGGAGCAAACAGTGGATGTGAGTACAGTGAGGAGGCGAGTGGTGAATTTCAGCACTGGCAACAGTGTCATGCCACATTCTGGACAGGCATGCACAGCTGTCACGCAATGAAATGAAGAGTCTTGTTTAGCTCATCTGCATGAATCATTGGATTACAACCAAGGAATGTAGAACAAAGCTGAGTATTGGCTTAAGGAAATTGGAAACAATGGCAGCCACATTGAAATATAACAGTACTTGTGCTGGGTGGGTCCCACTAATGCTTACACAATGTATGCAAGTTTGTCAGGACCTATTGAAACAATGTGACACTGAATCTGACAGTTTCCTGGATCACATAGTTAACGGTTAAAACCCACGATCCTCCTGGATTTCCAGAACTGAGAAAAAGCATCACTTCTGATTGCTACATCACGATGCTGATGAATCAGAAATTTTGAAATTTCAGAGCCAGGACAGAGAAGAAGACAACCTTTCACTAGCAACATGGTAATGTCAGATCCCATATGAGTCTGAGGACCATGGAGCGCATTGCCAATGTTTGTGGGACTGCCCTACCACACCCACTATATGGCCCAGATTTGTGCCTTCTGACTTACATCTGTTTGGGCCAATGGAAGATGAACTGCATGAGTGACATTTTTCTTGTAATGGTGTTGTTGTAGCATCTGTGAAAAAACAGTGAGTAACCTCCACTGATGCAGAGTGTGGCATGTAGGTTTTTGTTAATTGCTGGTGAAAATGCATAGCTAATGGTGGCAACTATGTTGAAAAGTAGTGTTTTGTAGCTGAGAATTTACTCTATCAAGTAGTGTTATTGTGCTCTTTGTATTGGTTGAGGTTTCCATGAAAATAAATAGGAAACATAAATTTTTGAGTAGGCTGTGCATATTTATTTTTGTATGTGTGTGTATCAACCAAGGCCTGTAGGCCCCTTGCCCCCAAAAAATGGGAAGGGAAAAGGGAGAGGGGTAGGGAGATGGGATCTGGGCTCAAGGAAACAAACAGAGCAGTGGCAACTATCTAAGGAGGAAAGCTTATTTTACTAACTATGATATCATATCGTGAAGTCCTCTGGGATGTGTAGTTCTTCTTCTCTGGGCTCCATGTGATGTCATGATGTGGAATACCAATAGCAAAAATTACAAAACCATGACAATGTGTAAATATGAGTATATATGTATTTTTGTGTGACTAGTTCTTAAATGCTGGCAGACAACAGGAGGCTGAATTTGCTCTCTAGATTCTGTCCAGGGAGCTGTCTCATTTATGATGATTCCAGCTTTCCAATATGCCTTTGTCTTCCCTGATCATATTAGCAGAAGAATAAGATGCAGTTGTCGGCTAACCTACATTTTTGACACTGTATTTCTCCTTTGTCATTTTGATGGAGTTAGAATCTCACTATAGAAATTAAAAAATATGTCTTCTGTGGATAAAATCACTCTAATCAGCACAAATCAAAGGCTTGATGTGTGTGTTTCCTTCAGTCTGAGCTACATATTCTGGTTTGTGTCCTGCAGTTTTTTTTGGTTCTTATAGTACCATTGAAGAGATTAAATTCTCCAGATTTTTATCTCTTTGTCCCTCTCAGCAGTATCTTTGCAATTATTACATCCCCATTCTGCAGCTCTGGAGAGCATAACCTAGCCTTCATCATTTCAAACAGGTTTGTATTTTTTATGAGCTCGCCTCATTTTGACTGTAGAAAGTTATGGACCCACTTGCTTGAGGAAATCATGAAGTGCAATATTTTCTAGTATAAAAGTGGCACAAAAATGGGATATAGAGATGTCACAGCAAAATATATTTAAAGCATGGGGGACTTGCTCTGTCATCTAGGGGTAGAAAAGGATTTTAAATGTTGAAATTACTCAGGTAAGAATAAGATTTTGATTTAGCTGGACTTGAGACACATGATTTTGTTGATGGTATACTTTAAGGACTCTTGGCAAATTCTTTGTCCTTTCTCTTCTCTAACATTCCCATCTGTAAAATGAAATTGTGTTTACTTCCCTTGGGTTTTTTCATGGTTATGAAAGTGGTATAGATAGCACTCAGTTTGCTGTTAAACTGAAAAATAAGAAAAATAACTTCATTCTGTAAGCTTGAGATTGCATACATGGGTTTATGAAATAATTGAAAGGCTTATTGGGAAGAAAAGCATAATGATGTTTGAAAAGAAAATTTTACTTGTCTCCTATGGCCGTCTTTACAGAATGAAATATTTCAGTGAATACAGGCATTGTTTGCTGTCCAGTGTCTCTGTGAGGTTGTTTGTACCAACTCATGTCTAAGTGTGATGATTTTATGGAAATCAACACTGAAAGAGAAGAAATAAGAGTACATAACACCGTATCAGAATTGCAGTTTATATTTTCTGTCTTTGAAATCATGAACCCTTGTCATTGGTTGATCTAGTTATTATAATATGTGTTGATTACATCTGGTTGTGCTGAACAGTAAAAGGATTATGCTATCATAACTATAAAAGTAAAAATGACTTTGCCAAAATGAAATCTTTGTTGGGATATTTTTGGAATAATTAGTGTGTCATAATGTATGTGTTCCCTTTGGCTACACTTATACTTTGTATCAGTGGAATTGTCTTTAATTTCTTTTGTATGATAACTGATACCATGATAAGTTGATAGGTGTGAAACAATTCTGCCATGTTTTGGTTCTCTACTCTCAGCACCGCATATAAACAGAGAAACAGCTTAATTTTTCTTGTATGTCAGAAACTGCTCTAGCAGATTGTTTTAAATTTATGTCCTCCAAAGGTACTAATGGCTGATGAAATATTTCAACATTATTAATATATGCTGGTCTGTCACAAACATTTATTATTTTGCTTATAGTGAGCACCTACATGGTTAGTCATGGAAGACAATCTCTTAACTGTTTACTAATGTTTTGTGGTAACATTTAGTTTAGGAAAATGTTGAGTAAATAATTGGCCTGTGTAGTAATTTAGCCATTCCTTATGCTTCCATTTAACTCTCTGCTATCTTACTTGCCTCAGTTTAGTCTTTCTGGAAATGTTCAAAAAGTTATTACACAGAATGTTGGCATTGCCCAGGTGGCCTGGCATTACAGCATCTGAATGTTTGTCCCATAGAAAGGAAGAAAGGAGAGGAGACGTGAATGCTAGCTTCCTTGTTTGTGTCACCAGAACTCATAAACATAATACTGGGAAATTTTGATATGAGGGTTTATTTTGTCATCATCTGGAATTTATTCAAAGTGCTACCACTTTTCAGGGCAAAATACTTTTTCAGGGAAATGTGCAGAAGAGAATCTTCATCCATTCTTCTGAGTTGTTTTCCCCCTGTGCAATCATTGCTCTTCTGTATGAATGTAGACTCTTGTCAAAGTTTGTATATATCTAAACATTCATTTTTTCTTGTTGCAGCATGGTTCCTTAAAGCATAACATTCCCTGCATCACATAAATCTTTTTAGCAAGCTCTTCCAACTGGCCAGATCCAGTTGAAGAAGTTGGTAGGTAGCAGCACTACACTGCAGATGTGTCAGATGAGGGCATGAAGCTGGAGGGGAAAGTGGGAGAGAGAATTTCAGGTGAGGGCTAACATGCTAAGTGTCTCTTCCGTCAGAGGGGACTTGACAGGACTATAACTCTGTTCTGCTCTGCTCCAAGGCAAATAAAAGGAAAGCATGTACTACCCAAATCAGTAACAGACTTAGTGGGATCAATGACAGCTTAAGTCTTGTAAGAACTATTTCATAAGTTTCTTCTGCATTCTGCAGGAACACTATAGAAACACTGATACCACAAATTACTTCCATTATATTATGACTAAGTAGTTCAGACTTCCAAAGACAACAAAGTAGAGGGAAAAAAATAAGCTGTTCTAGATGTGCTTTTCTACTTTTATTATAGGAAAACACTGGATATTTTTATTTATTATGATTTACTATTTACCATAAAATCTTCATAAATTTAATTAGAATTGCACATTCAGTAGTAGATGTAACACACAGTGGTATAATTAACCAACAGTTCAGCCTTGTTTCATTTTAATACATCTATTACTGGAGTAAAAATATATAGCAGCAACTATACTTATAATCATGTATATGTACAGACAAGCATTTTGAAGAGAAGGCTGGTGTGTTTCAAATTTAGGTAACAGATTGTTTTCTTGACATATTTTCCTGTTAAGCAATAAGGACACTACATCATTTGGAGTCAAATTAAAGAGCTATTGTAAATATAGGTTAAGATTTCACCAGATATTAAGAATAGACCTAGTCTAAACTGAATGTCTGGGAATAATTCCAATTTATATCAAATCATGCATACATTTTATAATGTTTCACTGAAAAATTACAGGAAACAAGAAAATATAAACTCATAAGATAAGTTTTCAACAGATCTTGGGATTTTTAAGTGCCAAACATGTTTTGCATGCTCAGTATCTATTGACTGAAATCCTTTTTGACTTACAAATTATTTTCAGCTTGAAAGCCTGTTGTTAAGGAAATGCAGGCTGTGAATGCTAATTTGGATCTGCTTAAGTAATTAGGAATTGCAGTTTGAGCTGGACACATTTTCTTTGAACCAATTCTTTATTATACATATGTGAATACAACACCTATGAGCTATGCTAATGAAATTACTATGAAGATTTTGCTGTGAAGTCCTGTGCAATTATTTGATTATTATTATTTTTTTTCCAGGCAATAGTCCAGGATTACTAGGACAGATTTATAAAATCACTGCTTTATAGAACTTTTTGCAATAAAATGTAAATAGTTTCATATGAAGTTAATTGCTACAACATTACTGGAGTTTGGTAAACATGGCTTTGAATTGTCCATGTTTTCACATTGCACTGAAAATGTTCTCAACTTTGAAAACAATCTTTTAATTTCTTGTTAATAAATGAAAAATGAGTTTCACTGGAAGGAAATTGTATAAAATAATTGTAACTTTTCTTCTAAAGATATGCTGCTTCACACTTTGAGTAAAAAGAAATATACTTAAACAATATAAAACTTGGGAATCTTAGTTTTATTGGAGAGAAATACAAACATGAATGAATATTTAGAAAAAAATGCATTCGTTTAAACTACAGAGATGGCAAATAAGTAGCAAAAAAAAGAACCTTTTGTTGTTTAACAGTCTCATTTTTCAACTAACTATCTGTTGTTAATAATGTACATGATACAATGACAGGTTATCTTTCAAGATTCAATTAAGGCAATTACAGTCCTTTTGAAAGCCTGCTGAAATAAACGTAAAGATATCATTGATTTTAGTTGACTTTGATTTGAAGTCCTGTTGGCTCTATCTGATTATTATTTTCAGTTAAAAAAATCTTAATTCTTACAATAATAAATTCAGAATGCAACTCTTTTTTCTTTCTCTGATTAGTTTTTTGTTTGTTTGTTTGTTTGTTTGTTTGTTTTAAATTTATTTCTATTTTGGCCAGTACTCTAGCTTCAACTGCTCCAGTTTTAAGGTTTTCATGGATTGATAAAGATCTGATCATTTGCATTTGTTCTGTCACTCAAAATATTGGTTTCAGGAGAGGTAAGAAATATTTGTCTCTCCTCTAGCTTGTTTTCTTCATGTTGATTGAGAAGCTTTTTAAATCTTTTTAAATGAGCATTTTAACGAACAAACAGAATGGGCAGCCCAGACAGAACCATAGAACCAGCTTAAGCTGTTCATGGAATTTCACCTGCCCATCTCCACACAAGGTTCTCTCTTTATCATTATGAAGGGCAATGGGACTTGACTTCTCTCACTTGTACTAGTTAACAGCCCAGAGGAAGGTTACCATTTGTCAACTGCACCTTGACTAATGCATCTTTGTGTCTCTCAGCCTTCACTGTTTTCTTTGTAAAAGCAATTTCTAATTTCCATACTGAATCCAAAAAAAAAAAAAAAAAAAAAAAAGAGGAGTTGGAAAGCACTGTTGTTCTGATTTGGTATCATTTGTGTTATGCTTGGTTTGAGTGGCTGTATAAGAAGCAGCACACTTGAAGGTAAAGTCCAGTAGTCCATTACAGGTCTTACATAGTATATAAACTTCATCCAGTTGAATAAAGCTTTCGTAAAGAGCTGGCATAATTGGAGATAAAAAAACAACATTGCAGCAACAATGAAAAGCACAAACCAAACCAAAACAAAAGTTCTGAAAAACTTTAGGATATACAGACCCTCAAGCATATTTATATGAAGGGAGAAGATGGAGAACATTCTTGGCTGGTTAAGTGTTCCTTGTGTAATCTTAGGAAGTAGATGTCACTGTTTAGTCTGCTTCTGTTATTTAAAAAAAATAAAATACATATATATGTATATATATATAATGTTTTGGAGTCACTGTTTCTAGACTATACTGTGTTGACATAACCAAATGATCTAAAGAGAATCTGTCTGTAAAATGGTGTGTCATTTAGAAATATCAGTAAAATGGTCCCATGGTGGAAACCTGTACTGGAGACTTCAAACAAATGTGGGTGACTGAAGCCGTTTAGGTTATTAATGGTGCAAATAACAAAATTTCAGATTATTCTCCCTTTCTTCTGAGACATTAAGTGAAAGTTTTCTGAGTACATGAAATGTACTACCACTTTTGCAGTGGGAAACAGCAAAATGTGCCAAAATGATCCATTAAGCAAATAAAATAAAGCTCTTAAGTGAAAGCTTTAGCTTATAGTATTTGCAGGGCAAGTCAGTTACTTGGGAACAGTTTAGTAGCAATAAATTAGTTTAAAATGTATTACAGATGGGGCTGGCAGGTTTTTTCTCTTTGACTTCTTGGATTAAATTTGTGCCTGGAGAGACATTTTTCAAAAGCTGAGTTATAGTGAACTCTGGCTTAAGTTTTTAGTCTCTTTTAAATAAGACTTAAAGTTTTGTAACAGTGCACCTTTGTTGTACTGTCATCAGATCCAGGAGTGGAGAAAAAAAAAAAAGTAGTATCCACAGCTACTTTGGCAGTATACATTGGAGTGGTAGAACTGTGATACTACTCTAGCAAAATACTTGCAGAGATGCAATAATAATGGCATGAAAAGACTCTTACAGGCACAATGTAATTTCATGGAAGGTTGTATCTTTAAGAGTAAGTTATACAATACTACAATCTTCATCTAAATTAAAATGATTTTATATCTACCATGAATCTCTGAAACTTAAGAAAATCCTGAACTGTGCTCAAGAAGTGTAGGTTGTTTAACATGGATAAAATCCATCTTTGCCAACACTGATGCCCTTTTTCTGGAAAGGCTTTATGTCCAAGGTATGTTCATACAGCCATCTCTTCTTGGTCCTCCACAGGCCTAAAAGCAATTTCTGTTGTTACACCAAACAAGACAGGGATGAGTGATTGTGGAAGAAAAAGTATATCACCTGTAATAGCTACAATTTAGAATTATACTCTTTTCAAGCTACTCTTTTGTTGGCTGAAAGAAAATTTTACTTGTAGATGAAAAGAGGTGAAAAAGACAATTTGAAATTAAATATATAAAATGCAGGTACAGATTAGTCTAAAAGGTTAAAGTGAAAAAGGGAAATGTGTATTTAGACAGTCTTTGACAGCTGTTGTTGTTGTTGGCTTTTTAAAGAATATGAATGGAAAGACTGTTTACATAAGTGAATTGGCCTAAATATTGTTCCAAAAATTGTGCCAAATTATTCTTAAGATATTTAGGGCCAAACTCTATCTCCGTGGTGGCCTGGGTGGCTCCTATAGACATTAATGAACATTTCATATGTAAATTTCAGCACAAAATTGGCTCTGTGATCACTGAAGTTAAACCATAAAACAAATTATTTTTCTATGGATGTCTAAACAGCTTTGAGTATAGATGAAGAAAGCATTTGTCAGATGCATGTACATTTTTGCAGCCATCCATTAGCAAACTGTAAAATGCAGGAGAGGGACATTATTTCTTCACAGTCATATATCATTAAGGCATTTTTAATAGTCAGAATCCTGAAATAGTCCTTATTCTTTCAAAGATTAAAAAAAAAACCACAATGACATATTGAGAATTTTTTACACTGCACTGTAATTTTAATGATTTGATTGGTAACTCCTGGCATTTATCATAAAACTTTATGTCTATTATGTTACAATTTTCTAAAACAGTTTTTGTATACCAGCAGTTTTGCCACTGGCAATGGAAGTTTTTCATGGTGGTGGAAAAGTTTTATCTAACTGTCTTGTAGACATTAGGGAAAAGAGAAAATTGTTTTTATTCTACAACATCAGTTGATGCATTTGTTCAGACAAATATAAGGATGGTTACCCTAAGGTCCTTAAATATTCATCTCTAGACTCTTGCCCAGAGAAACACTATGGAAAATATAAAATGACTAAGGCAGTTTATTTGAATAAGCAGAATTATTATGTTGGTGGTTTCATACATAGAGGTAAATATTTTTGAAATGTGATCAAAAATTATCTAAATTCATATTGGATTGAGAGAGTGAAAATGAGTGAAATTGTGTAACAAAGGAAACTGGTTGTGAAACAAACTACATTGTATCTTATATCTAGCATCTTGCTTAGAAGTCTCTTCATGAGTATTTTACTGTCTATTTTTATGAATAAGTGTTCAAATATTTAAGAAGTAAAGCACAGCCACAGGATTAGAAGTGTCTGGATCATTGCAAGCCCCATTACCACCCATTACCAATACACCCTAGGGGATGAAAGGGTAGAACACAGCTCTGCCGAAAAGTTGCAGGTTCATGGTAAGATGGTAAGATGGGCATGAGTCAGCAATGTGCCCTTGCAGAAAGTCAACAATATACTGGGCTGCTTCAAAACATGGCTGGCAGGACAAGGGAGGTGATCCTGTCCCTCTGCTCCATGCTGGTGAGACCTCACCTGCAGTACCTGATCCAGCAGTGCAGTCCTTAATATAGAAGAGACATAGATCTGTTGGAGCGCATCCAGAGGAGGGCCAGGTGATCAGAGGGGTGGAAAACTTCCCCTACAAGGACAGTCTGAGATTGCTGGGGCTGTTCAGCCTGGAGAAAAGAAGGCTCTAGTGAGACCTGATAGTGATCTTTCAGTATGTAAAGGGGATTTTTAAGAAAAAAGGAGACAGACTCCTTAGCAGGGTCTGTTGTGAAGGGACAAGGGAAAATGGTTCCAAACTAGAAGAAATGAGATTTAGGCTGGATATAATAAGAAGTTTTCTACAATAAGGGTGGTAAGGCGCTGGAACAGGTTGCCCAGAGATTTGGTGGATGCCCCATCCCTGAAGACACTGAAGGTCAGACTGGTCTGAGCAACTTCATCTAGCTGCAGGTGTCCCTGTTCAGTGCAAGGAAGATGGACTTTAAAGGTCCCTTTAAAGGTCCATTCCAATCCAGGTGGTTCTGTGATTCTGTGAAATATTTGCTAAAGACGTATCCTATATTTACAAGATTATTGTGGAATACTGTATTTCTTGGATAAGAAATGGTTTATCAGTATGATAATCCAAGCATACTAATAAAAATTAAAAGTACTTGGACCAGTGGTGGAACCTAACTTGAGATTCAAATGTAAACTTTGGATTCTATGCAATTTGTATGTTTTGGGATTATCCATAGTCTCAAGGTTGTCTGTAGGATCCAGTTAGTACAGTCAGAAATGTCCAGAGTATTTTTTGTCTCAACCTGTAGGAGATACAGCTCCACTGAATGGTTTTCCATGTGTCATTGACTGCATTGACTAGATCATCGTCAGCTAATGGGAAGTTAGGACCCTGTATCACATGTAGTTTAGCTATCTAAACCAGGGTTCCAGAAAAGGGTTGTATTGTTTCTTTACACAAGAGCACCTAGTTGAATTTCAGCTTTCACAGAGTCCCAGAATCTATACGCTGACAGGTGTAAAAGATGCCTTAAAAAGCAAGGAGCATTTGCCTTTCAGGAGAGGCAGCTTGAGGCAAGTTGCCATCTTATATTGGATATAGGTACCTGTGAATGGGAAACTAAGTTAAACCTTAGATAATTTTCTGTCTGGGGAAATTGGTAGCTTTGCCCTGGCGCATTCAAAGCACAGCTCCTACTGAGTTTGCTGACCAGAGTTATATAATTCCTGAAATAAGTGTTTTATGCTCCTTTGAGCTTTGAAGATAATGCTTGCATGGTTTCCTGTCTCTAAAGATTTGGGTATCTGGTATTGCTGTAGGGGCTAGACCTCAAGAAGTACGTTTATCTTTTAAGAAAGGAAAGTTGGTTCTATGCTTTTTGCTGATTGTCACTTATAGCAAAGAGAAACCTGGATGGGATCATAAAAGAAAACAGACATGTTCTATTAAATTTGAGGCTATTTCATGAGGTAAGATGTGGCCTAGATCCTATGGAAGTAGAGGAAACTACCTAGTTAATTGCACAGAATAAAATGACTTCTTTTTTGAATTTTAAAATATTGAGTTGTTCTTTTCTTCTATTGCAAAGCCATAGAATGTACTACATTTTTCAGTATAAACTCTGAGAGGAAGTGTCGGACAGTGGAGAGAAAGAGGTAACATAATCTATGACGAATACAAGCTCTCATCTTCATATCAGGAAATTCATGACACATAAAGCTGGTGCAAGTTCCTACTTGGCTTTTCTTTGTCTGATAGAAAAGATCATAACTCCCCTCTGTCTTTAGCCTGTGGTCACTCTCTCTGTGTATGGCCAGCATTCTGCTTTTAGCTGTCTACCTGCTTCAGCTTCCATAGTGAATGGTAAGGTGACAGGTCTAGGATAAACAATTCAGGAGAAAAGCAGATGTTGGGGTAGGAGGTAGAGCTGTCTTTTGTAAGGCTCCAGAGTAGTTCTTTGCAGCTGTGTGTATTGGTTCTGTAGTCAGCTCTTGAATTGTTCTGGGCATCTGTAGCCTGTGCTCATTATATCTAGAATTACAATATTCAGTTTAGACCTTTTGGCTTGGATTTACTAACTAGAGTGTTTTTTTGTATGTATTTACATAAAAGGCAAGTAATCCTTTTGGTCTGTAGTACAGGAAGAGCTATTCAATGAGTTGATTTTCAGACAGTTGTACTCTGGGGACATAATGCCAGCCTTTCGAAAATGTTACTCTATTTGACTCTGAGAGCTTGCTCATGAGTCCCAGTAAGATGAATGGCAGAAAACTGGATTAAGCATTACATACACCAACTTTCCACTTTACATTTTTTTGCTGTGCTACAGCACTGACTTTAGTGCAACTGTATTCCGTTTCATTATCTCAACATCTGATGAGTTTGATAGGTTACTTTAGGGTGACTAGAAATATATCATTATCAGTTTTTCCATTTATGTACAGTGGTCCATGTCTGGAAGGATCTGGGTGTTTTAGTAATGTTAGAGATCAGTGGATAATTAATCAAACAGCTCAACTTCCAAGCTAAAGTTAAAAAAAAAAAAAAAAAAAAAAAAAAAAAAAATAATAATAATAATAATAATAATAATAATAATAATAATAATAATAATAATAAAGCTACATATTCAGCCACAGTCCCGAAGTTCTTCTAGGAGTAATATCTGCCAATTAATTTTAATATTTTAGAAGAGTTGTGCTTGCCCATGTAGGGTTCTAAATTTATACCTTAAAGTAATGCTATGATAGCTGTTTGAACTTCAGAATTCAACTACCATGCTGATGATCACTGAAACCTGAAGCTGTTCTTGATAGTCTCTGGTCAGCAGAATCATATTCTCTTCAGTCCTAGGACTGGAAATGTCCAGAGGTTTAGCCCAAACCTACTGCCAGGAAAAAATGCATCTAGCTCAATTCTCCCAGTGCAAGGCTGAGGACAGTTTATTACATTCTGTGAGAGTGTGATCCAAACTATTTATTAATTCTTCTGCTAGTTTGTCCTACTTACCTCTCAATACTATAATGTTAAGCTTTATTACTCAGCCTTGCTGGGAAAATGAGACAGTGTTTGTTTTTTAGACTGCAGTTTTATGACATGCTTAAGCTGCTGTAAGTACATGCTATCAATTAAAGAGGTGTTTACACACTCCTCTCTCCTTCCCTTTTGCACAAATCCCTGCCCTAGACAGCTAGTTTTTATGAGGCTACTGAGTGAGCTGAATGAGGAAGTATACATGGCTAAGAATGTGATTGCTTTTTCACCTAAGCTCTCTGAATTTACATCCAAAAGATTGCTAGTACCAGCACATGACTTCCCATCTACCAATGGCATCATGGATATAGATTTACTTCTGTTCACAACATAATCATAACTTCAAAAACTTAACGCTTAGAAAACTGACCAAGAAATTTAGCATAAAAAATGTTTTTCTTCCTTGCTAATGTGTAAAATATATTGAAAAGTAGTAGCAGGGAAATAATTTATTTAATAACCTTTGGAAAAAATCCTTTTTAAGCAAGATAGCAATTTTAGGTCACTTATTTTGAACGTTCCTAAGGAATTTAGACACTTTATTCTTTAAATGACAATCCCTTTTTTAAAAAAAATTATTCTTTTTGTAGATAATATGTGAAATTATCTAGCTTTTTAAAGTACTATTTAGCAGTTTATTCTGTGAATTGTCATGTAAACTAATAGAATTTTAATCATTTTATTTTTTTTCAGTAGATTGTGTTAAGATGCACGAGTTTATTGAGAAAAGGAATCACATTATCTCTTTTTACAGAATAAATAAATAAATAAATAAATACAATGGCTGCAAAAGGGAATCTAAACATAGGACAGAAAAACATTCTTTATTGTAGCGAGAGTAAATTTGGAGAAAGCCAAGATGAGTGTAGCAGACTCCGCAGAGTTTACCATTACATCTTCCTTTTTAAAATTCCTGTTCTCTGTAGAATTAACTGAGTTTTAATTTCTGTTTTCTGTAGAAGGAAGCTGTATTTCCATAACACACAGTCTTGTTATTTTTAGAAGTACTATATTGTTTTTTCCTAATTCTTATCCCACGAAGTCTACTTCAGGTCTGTTTTTTTCCCATTAAAGCAACAGTCTAACTGAATACACTGAAAACTTTCTAAACTTACTGTCGTTAGATTTATCCATCTGTCATTGTGGAGGACAACAGATATATTTGAAAATGCTGAGACCAAGGAATAGATGTGTAATGTAAATTGCTTGATTCAGAGTAGGGGATGATTTTTATTTATGTTTTTTTTTAATTTTTTTTTCCTCAAAACAACCTCCTTTTCTTTTTCTGTTCCTTTCCTTTCCCTTTGCTCTAACTGCATGAAGAGGCAGGCACAGATGCCTGCTGCCAGAATGTGATACTTAACCTGACCATCAAACGAGCCTCACAAAGACAGGCTTTTCAGGTCCCCCAGTGAAACAACCACTGCATTTTATTACAGCGTGAAATTAGAAGTGAAAAGCCCTACGGCTCTTTCTATTTAGTAATGCAGAATATGTCGTTTCTGATGGTGATGGCAGTGCTGGGAGGAAAGAAGAAAGCCAGAGAAGAGAAACAAAGTAGCAGTTTAGACAAAGAGCCCCCCTCCCAGCACTCTTTTTTTTCTTAGCCTCTGAGTGTTAGGTGGTCTATAAAACCATAATACTGTGGTAGATAAAGCAAAGAGAACATTTAGCTGTGGCTTTTTCATTCAGAAATATATGTGTGAAATTGCAGGGTGATGTATAAGAAGAGTAATCTGTTATCTGAAGAGTTCACTAGTTTAACTCATTTATAAAACAGCAACAAAAAAAAAACTTGACTGTGCTGGGAGAGAGTCATGCTGGTCTGACAGGCACTGCAAGTTCCATGGCAAGATGGTGTTTATAGCAAGACTGTGTGTGGTTATCTGAAGCTGCCTTCTAACAGATTGGAAAGGGAGAGTGCCAGCTTGAAAAGGTTTTCCTTGTCTGTTTCGGATTAGAAGAATTACGTTTTCTCAGTGAAAATTCTGTGCTTGTCTTAAATGGCACAATATTTATAATCACTTTTATTTTGTAAGCATTATGTCACTAAAGCAAATAGTCAAGCATTAGGAAATTAAAAGACAGGATAGGAAAGTACATTGGAATGCTAGATGGGCTTCTTTTAGAGTAACTCATCATACATTCTCTGTACCTACTGTTGGAAATAAATAATGGCATATCCACCATTCTAATCAATGGAAGGGAAAAGTCATTGCATTTGGCTGATCTGTATTTTTATTCATACTTTGTTATAGGTACAATCTTGGAGGAGCTTTAAAAGTTATAAGACTTGACCTGACTAATCTGAGACATGCTGTTGGAAAATGTGCAGACATAACAGATTGGTCTTGGTAAACTGCACAACAGTACTGCAGTCTGAAATATGAAGGTTCAGCCACTGAAGTAAAACTGCTACTGTGCTTTAAATTCATGTAGTCAAATATATTATTGATTATATTATAGTAATGACACTACTGCAGAATTCCATGCAGAAGAAATAGTACCAAAGGTGGAAGGCTCTCAGCAAGTAAAGCTATTATCACTACTAGAAAGAGGTCAGTTGCAGAAGTCCTTCTTGACTATTTTTTGTGATTGCTTTTCATTTTTTCATGAAATAATTTGCACACTTTGCACACAGTATATGCATCTGGTGTGCATAGGAGAGCTCCTTCACTTCCTGCTTTGTAGCATTTTGCCATTATGAATGCCTTATATCTTGACTGGTAAAATGTTCAGAAGATCCATCAAATTTATTGTATTTCATGGATTTGTCTTAAATGTAGGTGGTTTAGGTGCAATTGTGTGTTTCAAAGTCATACAAAATAACTCAATGTTATTTATTTATTTATTTATCTGCCTTAGACTCTAGACTGTGAGGTGCAGAAAAGGAGGAATGTATGTCCTGTTTTCCTTTGCTGGTATAAAAAATCTTTAAAAAACTTAGAAAAGAACTGGTCAGAAATAAGCCAATGTTTGGGAGCCAATTTTCAGTTGACATAAATAGCCATGATTTTTATTATTTGGTAACAAGGAATAGAAATATGAAAAATGTCTTAGGATTTTTCTCCTGTCCTTTCAAGCATACAGTTTTTCTGGCAAAATTTGACATACTGGACAGCTAAATCATACCGATAAATAGTAAGCTGTCAATGTTAAAAGTTATTTTCTCTCTAAAAGGATCAGAGTTTAAGCTGCTTTGTTTCAGTACAGTAATATGAAATATTTTTCTTCTTTGTGTCTTTTGTTTTCCGCACATTCAATGATTCTCACCTTCAGTACATGTAAGACTTCTCTGGTTGCAGTCAGTTTCTGTTAAATTCTATAAAGCTTATAGTAAAGGCTACATGGACTTTCAAAAAATTTGACCTGACATTCTTGGCAAGTGTTGTGGTCTTTCTGTTGCTCTTATTCAGGATACTGGGGCATGTGAAGATTTGAAATTATGAATTGGTGTCTGCCATGTTTTCTATTGAAATGAAATCAGCAATTAAAAAAAAGGAGGTGATAAGTTCAAGCTGAAGTCTTTGTTTGATATCCAACAACTCTATTTCTGAAAATTGCCTGTACTGTATCTACTGATTTTCATGGTTTGCTTATCATGGGAGGGTAGCAATACCTGTCTCTGTGTGGGCTTTTAGTGCCACTACGCCCGAGTAAAATAAATACATACCAAATACAACTGTTTGCCATAGCAGTTTTAAAAGCTCCGCACAAGTTTGTTACCAGTTAAGTTTCTCGTAAATGTTCTGCTTTGCAGTGAACTGGCCATTCAAACGAGTAGTTCACTCTCCACAGAGAAAACAGTTGCACATAAAAAGCAATAGCTTGATTCAGTGACTTTATGCCTTCTAAAAAGCCCAGCAGGGACAAATTCATGGGTTTGTCCACCTCTCTATTCAAATAGCAAGATCCAGCTTCAACTTCAAAGAAGCGTGTCAGTATACTGCCATTCTCTTAATTATTTTGATATTGTTTTGACTATTAGATTTTTTTTTTTATTTTTTATTTTTCCTAGGACCTTCAGAATTTGTAATTGTAAGATTTGTAGCTTACATTCTACATAGTTTGGTGAACTAGAGATTTTAATAATCACTTCTATGTCAGCAGTAAGTGCTATATGCAGAGATATTTTAGCACAGTAAAATTATTTAAGGGTATTTAGACATGTAATTAAAAATATTTTTGTTTTAAAACCATTCTGAGATGATTTAGTGAGAGAGTGTTGTTCATATATTTTGAAGTTTAATTTCAAGACCCCGGATAGGTTCTTACCTTGTAGGTTTCTATTTACCGTATTTTAGGAGGATAGATACTTTACCGTCTTTTTCTTAAACTAATTAAATAAGTTAATTAGCTAAAGCAGTCGATGTATTGCAAGTCCATTATTTCTCCTGGAGGTTGAATACTTTATCTTCTTGGATAAGAATTATTAAAAATAACTCTAAGATGTATATTTACTGATGTGTTTTGGATCTCTGCTAAATGGTTTTTGCTAGTCCTTTCATAATAGATCTAAGGAAGTACATCTCTCCTCTTGAGTAAGACCACTCTTGGTTGGCTTGTATTGCCTCTTACTTCTTGATATTAGCAATCATTGTAAAATGCTGTGTTCTCACAACTTAACCCTTATTACTTCAGTGCTAAATAGTTCTGTACGAGGTCAGCATGAAACCTGGTTTTCATTGAAAACCAGCTCTTTGATTAGCAATACTTTCAGACCATATCAGCTGGGTTCCCAGTGTACTTGATAATATCACTGAATAACCCTAACTGTAACTAATTTAATTAAGACTTGATCCTTGAATTCAAAATCGCTTCTTTTCACCAAATCATGATGCTCAGTGACCTATGGTAGTGGAAAATAGGCAGCACAGACAGGGAACCTTTCTCTGTCATTTAATTCATTTGTTATTTAGTTACAAGGAAAACATATTACTAGTGTAATTCTCATGAGAATCTCTTTAACAGACAGTAACTCCAGGTAGTCGTGTGAAGCTGGTATTACACAAAATAATAGCTTTCACAGTTGTTTCTCTTAGGCTCTCAAAATTTTAAAGATATTTAAGACTCTGCCTGTCTACATTAAGTGTAAGTAAATTTTAGGAGCTAAAATGTCACATTAAGTTTCTAGAAAGCTGATGACCTGTGCTCTGGTTCAGTCTACTGATAGAGGAGGGGAGGCAAAGAGACAGAGAAGCAGAAGACAGGTTCAGCTTGAAATTGATCTCAAAAAATGCTCAGAGACTTCTTAACCAGCATGTATTAACATACAATATGACAGCTACTTATTCTGAAACTGAACATTTCTCTTTGGGCTTATGAATTATTTTGGACTGAGGAACCAGCCAAAAAATTAGTGCATCTCTGCTTCTAACAGATTATTTAAAATAAGGTAGATTATAGAGGGGGGCTGATCTGATAGGATGTACAAGCACCAGAGAGTGTAGTGGATCACAGCAGGCACCTAATGACCAGGAAGGGTGTTCACAAACTTTGAGTTTTATATCCTGATACCACAAACCTCTCATGGAGAATTACTTGAGTGGAGTCTCAGAATCAGTCAAATCATAAAGCATGGCTTTTGGAGACCACTGAGAATGACCTGGACTGAAAATGAGAAGAGAGTTTTTTGCACCATGATTTTGGATTCACCTACTCATCTCTGCAGGAATTCTCACTCCAAGTGCCTGAAATTCTTGCTGCATACCTATCTACTCAAGGTTTTCATTTTGCAATATTCATTGTGAAACTAGGCCACACACACTGTGTGTTCTAACACTGATATAAATTTCGAACTAGAGGTAATACAAAATACAGCAAAACAAGAATCTTTTAATTGATGTGTCTAACTAGTTTCATAATTAATAACTTATTTCTTCATTTCAGTTTGCAGAATTCAAGTACGGTGCCTTTAGCATATATAAGGAAAACACCTACATTAGATTTATGAGGAAATTCATTTCCACAGGAAGCTAAGAAACAGATGTATAAGAAAATATTTGGAAAATGATTTTACAAAAAAATATGTATATCCCTAATATATAGAGGTACACTCCTTCAGGTGACTTCTTTGGTTTCATCTCAGGATACTTTTTAAGTTACATCACAAATTGTTGAAGAGTTGTGATTCTTACACGTTTTTATGGGTAATAATATTTTCCTATTCTGCTAATTTATTTCCTTATGGGAATTGCTTACAGAATTATAGAATATCCTTCTAAGAACAGAAGTACTGTGACTGACTCATGTCAATTATTACAGTGCTGGAATTTGTTAATCTAATTTGGTCTTTGATTCAAATATTAATAAAAAGAATTGTATTTATTATTGGCATTAATAAGTGAGGTGTGTGTCTTCTAGGAAAGGAATGTGTGAGTATTGCTGTTGGGAAAAGATAACCCAGAACTAGTGAGACTGTTTCTTGCTTTTTTAAATTTTATTTTATTACTAATTCATGTGCCTTTTTTTCCCCTAATTTTAAGAATTTCTGATACTTCTTTTCCATGGTATCATGCAAAATATTTTCAGTATACAAATCACGTATATTATGATTCGTAAGAATAATAGTTGCCTCAAAGGAAAGTGTGTTCTATTATATGATAATTCTGATATCTATTATTGTCCTACCAGATTAATGTATTATGAGAGGACTTGGACTGGGTAAATTTTCAACTGTGAATCAAAAAATGTTCTTCGGACAACTTAAATTCCATTTTTTGAGACACGGAAAATAACGTTTTCTATGCCTAATAAACAATAGATATGCACAAAACAAAAGAACATGTCAGGAGCTCTTGCATTTGTGTATGTTTACCATCACTTTGCTGAGATGTATGGATGGAAAATCATTTTTTTCAATCGTTTGCGTGCAGCTGCACATGTAAGAGTACCCATTATGAAGAGATGCTCTGTAAGGGTGTTGAACACTGTAATCTCCTTTGGCTTTTGTGAAATCCCTGACTCCAAGAATGTTCTCCACTCAGTGTCTTGCAGTGGGAACACCTTTTTTAGAGAATTTGTCTTCATTTTTGGCAGTTTCTTAGGATACTGATTATTAACATTTCTATAGTAGTAGTCATATATGTATGTGTATGTGTGTGCGCTTATGTGCACAGACAGATTTTAAAGGCTGATCAATAGTGGGGGCTTTCTTAGCTCTGCTGCTTTCACTTGCTGCACTTGTTTAGCAGTGTTCTGAGTACAGAATGCAAGCCTGGATCTCCAGGTATGGGTGCTCTAGGAGGATTTGAGCGTCACTTACACTCATTATCTTCTGAGGAATGCCATGGCCCACATGTGAGAGAGAAATAACTCCGGTTGGCCAGGGGAGCTCTGGGTTAGGTCTTTGCTGAATTACACTCAAGATATTAGAAAAGTAATACCCTGATTTTGTATTTTAAGATGAATTTTTACTGTGCAGTTACAGGTGCTTGTCAAAAAACCTTCAATAGAGCATATTGAAAAAAAAGGACGGATTCTGCTTTTTCATGAGAGAAATTTCAGCTTAGTTCTTGCTGTGGCTATGTGGGCTAAAAATGACAAAGATCCATAGTGGGGGAAGAAATGTTTTACTTCAGGATTATGCAGAACACTGAAAATGTATGTTCTTCAGTAGATCAAAACAGGTGATTCTCATAATATTTAGCACTGGTGCAGCCTAACCTTAAAATGTTATGTGCAGCAGTTCTAGACTCTAGAATGTGACAACAATGTTAAGGTCCTTTAAAGCACCCAGCAGAGAGCAACAAAAGGAGATATGTACTGTGAGGATGGGCCAAGGGCACTTGGAGTGTCTAGTGTGGAGAAAGCAGAGAGGTGACCTCCTTGCTCTCTGCAGCTCCCTGAGGAGGGGATTAGGAGAGAGAAGTGCTAGGCTCTTCTGGGAGCCAATGGTATGATTCAAGGGAGCTATACAAGAGCGCACCAGAGGAAGTTTAGACTGGACATTAGGAGAAATTTCTTTACTGTGAGAGTGGTCTAACAGTGGAACAGGCTTCCTAGAGAGGTGATCAATCCCCCGTGCCCATCAGTGTTCAAGAGGCAGTTGGGTAATGCCCTCATTGATATGCTTTAACCTTTGGCTATCCCTAAAGTGAACAGGCAATTGCACTTGGTGATCTCTCTAGGTCCCTTTCAACTGTTCTGTTCTATTCTCTTTATCCCGAACTATTCTAGTACAATCTTACTGACAGCACTGGTGTCTGCTAGCAGTTTTTCTCTGACTTACAGAATGATACAGCTCCACTGAAGCTGGGCAATTGGTGTATGGATCAGCTTGTGGTGCTAGGCTAAGTCCAGTGTTCTGAGGAGACTTCATGAAACAGGAATATTAAGCAAATATGAAAGATTTTTTGTTTATATGTAATTAGGAGTATATTTTAATCAGCACTTATTAATCTTATGATGGAGGCCTTATGGATAGCTGCATTATCAGAATATTCTGAGAACACTCAGATGCCAGGATGCCGCTCGGGTCTTGTACATTTTGTACAGCTGATTTGCACATCAGTTATGCTATTCATAACAGCAAAAGGTGCTGGGCTCCAGCTGAATATCCTGGCAGTCCAGACTGTTTACTGAACAAAGCAACAGCCAAAATGCCAAACACTGAAGCCTCTGTACACTGTAGGTAAAGACATCCTTGTAGAAACACCTAGAACAGTTCCTGTAAAATGCACAGCATTTTGTTATTCCCTTCCAGGCATGCTGAGTGTTTTGCTCCATAGCCTGCAAGGAGCATAGTCCAACAACACAGCTGGCATGAACTTGCACCTGGTTTTCATCTCAAGCTTGTGGTGAGATTGTGGATATACTGATTTGGATACAGTCAGTGTGGCTGTATAGCTCTGAAAAAAGAATTAGGAAAAGACAATAATATGGAAATCGTGACAAGCCCTGGGAATTACTGATAGAGTCCCAGCATGATCAAAATTTAGCCCATTCTATTTTGACACCACTTATATTTCTGTAAATTGGTGTTAAATCCACCAGACAGTTAGAAGAGCTGTAAAATTATAATGATGAGGGAATGGGGCTCAGATGTACAATAACTCTGCCACAAGACAAACAACACTCTGGAATTAATTATACTTACTGACTTCAGTGACATTTTATAATGTATCCTTTTAATTGCATGGACAGTACATTGTGAATTTTGAAGAGCTAGAAGTTGGGTCTAAAATACCAGTATGTGTATTTATAGAATAGGTTTAGAAAGGACCTTAAAGACCATCTAGTTCTAACCCTCATGCTATGGCAGGGTGGCCAACTACTAGGTTGAGTTGCCCAGGCCAACTTGGCCTCCAGGAATGGAGCATCTACACCTTCTCTGGACAACCTGTTCCAATGTCTCACCTCTCTCTCAGTGAAAATTGTTCCCCCAACATCTAATCTAAATCACCCTTTTTTAGTTTAAAACCATTCCCCCTTGTTCTATCACTATCAAACTGTGTAAAAAGTCAGTCTCCCTCATGACTGTAATTATAATTATAGAATCATAGAACAGAATTATTGGAAGGGACTTAAAGGATCATCAAATTCCAACATCCCCTTCTGCAGCCAGGTATGCCAACTACTAGATCAAGTACTAGATCAGTGTCCATGACAGGGGAACAGCAGGCCCCTGCCCCTAAAAGGAGAGAAATGGAACAAAAGGGAAAAAAAACTGACAGTGAGATCATTGAGAAGGAAAACAAAATAGTTTACTAATTATTATAACAAAAATATAAGTTAACTAGGATTGAAGCTAATAAATCAAATAAATAAGGGTGTTTTTTGAAAACCAGAGTTCTTACTCTGTTCCACCAGAGAGCAGAGACCCAAGTACACTTGGCTTTATTTCTCATTAGGTTCTCCTGGGCCTACTTCTCAAGCTTGCCCAGGTCCCTTTATATGGTATCCTTTCCTTTTATTGTAACAACTGCACCATCAGCCTGGTGTTGTTTGAGCCAGGCTGTACCTTACTAATGGTACACTCAGTTCCACCATCAGTGTTATTAATAATGATGTTTAAGAGCACTGGTCCTGTGATGGACTACTGCAGGACACTGCTTGTCACTGGCCTCTACTTGAACACAGAGCAGAGAGAAAATGTATTTTGCATTCATAAACTATGTAACCTCTATGACTAATGGTTTTATACTTTTCAGTATTTTTCAGACTTTGTTGCTAGAAAGAAAAACGTTTAATTTTTTAAAAATTAACTTTTTCAGCACATTAACGGTACAGGAGAATAGCTGTTCTGAGATACAGCATGTATGTATTTGTGCTTGGTTTTGATTAACATAAATTGTTAATAATAATTGTTAATACATAAATGTTTGAATCTGAACTCTATATATCCATTGTAGTAGAGACTGAAGGTGATAAAATGATAATATGGTACTTGAAATAAAGTGATTTTGCTAACAGACCAGTGAACATTGTCTCTTTATACAGGAATAGTGGCTAAATTTCTGCTGAATTTACTCTATAGCTTGATGAAATAATTCCTCCTGTGGGAAGATGATGTTCCCATCTAATCTTTAGGCTGATAAATAAAGAGCAGTTTTAAGTTTTTGTTGTTTAGACTAGTACTCTTGACATTGCTCTGTGATCCAGTGACAAATGTTATTAGGACCTAGGCTCAGTAAGGCAGAAAATAGGATGGCATATAAATAAGAAGGGCAATTGTCTTGTACTGTAAGAAGTACTGAAAATGTTTCTTGTAATCTCAACATGGTTTGGCATGCCCTTGCTCTGACACTGTGACTCAATGACACAATCTTCTTCTTCCTCGGGAGAAGTGGATTTTAAAAACCTGTTATTAACTTCCTATGGGCCACACAAACAATCAGAGAACAAACTGGGGTCATTTGTAGATGTTTATTTCTTTTCCTTCTTGACACTTTCCCCTCTTGACTCTTCTTAGTGCCTGGAGCCCTGCAAAGAATCCTGGGACTTGAAGAGAAACCATTGCCAAAGCTTCTGTGAGGTATGTCAGCCCAAGGGCATTCTTTCTCACTTTCTTCCAACTGCCTCTTTCACTTACGTTATTAGAGGTGTGAGCTTAAAGGAGACAGCTAACGAACACGGGATGTTTATAGCATTTTCTTTCATTTTAATGGATACACTTGTGATGATATAGTTGTAATAAGTCTGGGGGAAAAAAGGTTTTTTTTCCTGACTAAATGATCTTGAAATTTGAATCACTGATTGGTCACACTCACGTAATATCTCTGAGAAGGAGCTATTAAATCAGTCCTTTATTTTATTCCCACATACTTTCTCCCTTATCTGGACATGTGAAAGAAAAGGCGTTTTGAAGATAAAAGTGTCACAAATGTGAAAATCCATGTGAAAGATAGATAGAAAAAAGGATGGCATTTTATTTGTGAAAATCAGTCTAATTCTTGAAAGAAAGGCTGTGACAAGATTCAGGAGGAAGGCATCAAAGTTCATAATTATTCAGGAACAAGTCTTTTCTGAAGAAAACTGTTTCTGCATAGCATTTAAAAATAACCTAGTGAATAAACAAGCATAGATCAGTTAAACTACTACAAAATGGGAGATAGTTGGATTGGTTTTGAAGTATCCTTAACTGGCTTTTAGTACAAAATAAAAAGACCAGCTCAGTAGAAGGTTGCTTTATTATAAAGATGCACCTTTATTCAAATCAATTAAAATGTGTATTTATTAAGATTTTCAGCTTTTCTTATAAAAACAGAAATGACCTTAAGTGATAAACTGAACTGATTGATTGTCTTCTTCATTGCTGTTGGTGCTCTTTTGCTGATAGAATAGCACATCTTGTTTAAACATTTTTAAATACCTTGATTAGGAAAAGTTGTCATTTGAACTAAAAATGTAAATTTTAGATTCAAATAACTACATGGAAATAAGGACTAAAAGAATACTAACCTATTTAACTATATTGTAAGAGTAAGTAAAAAACTTCTCATGATAGTCTAATCCTGTAAACATTCTTTAACTGGAATCAGTTGCTGCTTCCTTATATAACAAAACTTTAGAGAAGGGTAATAAAGCAGTTTTACCGTGTGTAATTTATGTCATCCTCATATATCACTTCTTACTCAGGCTGTCAGTTTCCAGATATGGATGTAAAAATGTATAAATTTGGCTTAAAAGAAAAACATTTGTAGAACACTGTTCTATTGTAGTTAAAAACAGTGAGCATCCCTCTTTGATTAGTGTTTTGTGGTTGAAACTAAATTTAGAACTTCAAAGGCCAGTAATGAAGAGCAGCACATTTAGCAGCTAACTGAAAAATGAGCTGTGAAATAGGGTGAGGAAGAGAAGCCTTGAGGATGTATTATGCCTCAGGGAGCTGTAAAGTTTTTAATTAAGTAGCTGCAAATTTGTGATGTTTTAAGATTTGAAATTTCCTTGACACACACACAGATCATTTTCCTTTCTTTCTTTCTTTCAAGCTCATGTTTGCTCCGTAGACACTATCTGAATGTATTAAGCCAGACTGTTCTCATTTGAGAAAATGAAAATTTGAGAATAAATGCATCTTTATGTACTTTTTATAAAAACTTTAGCTTTGTATTTCTCAAGGTCTTTTGTTGTGTATAAGTCCTTATCTGGGTAATGGATGCTACTGTTAAAGTAACCTTCACATGAAGAAGGAAAGGAAGCAGGTTGCTTATCTCCTTTGTTTTCCAAAAGTTTTATTTCCTGCTGGTTTCTTAAGTCGCAGTGGAATCAAATATAGTCAGCTGGGAGAACAGCGTGAGTACATGTCCAAGGAACACTGGGGTTAGTAGGAGAGAAAAGGGGGACTGCTCATTTTAGCAGTCATTACAGTAGTTACACTGTGTCACTTAAATATATCCTGAGGAGTTTTATTCAAAAATTCTGTACTACCCTATAAGACAAAATGTGAGAGGTACCTTAGTGACACATTCCTGGATTCTGGAGCATAAACTGACACATACTCAGGGAGGCCCCACTTGGGCCTCCTTATACTTAACAGTATTTCTCATTTTGCTGTAAATTGCAAGCAATATAAATAAAAAAAGGAAAATATTTCAATATGGAAGATAACAATGAAGTTGCAGACATTACATGAATGGGTTTGTGAAGAGTAGGTTGAAAACTTGGGTAATCCCAGTTATGAAGTTTAACTACTTACAGTTTCAGTGGTCTCTTTGAGGGAATTGCCATAACTGGTCATACACCAAACTAAATAAAGCACCAGCTAAAAGAGGAGAAGTCCCTGTGTTGTATGCAGTGTTCTCCATGGGGTTCTAGATGCTGTTTTTAATAAAGCCGAGGAAAACAAACAAACAAAAAACTTTCAAATGTCTGGGTAGTGCATATACTGCAAAATATATACGCTTCAAAATAGTGTCTCCTATAGCTAGGAGCTGATTTCTCTAAGAGATAGCATTTATTTAAGCTTTAATTATTGTATTTAAGCTCTATCCTCTGTTAGTTGCAGGGGAGTTGGACTGGATGACCTTTAAAGGTCCCTTCTAAGTCTAAGTAGATTCTGTGATTCTATGATTCTTTTTTAATCTGATGATCTTTTTATCAGAACCAAGAAAATACCAAGAAAATAAAGATGTCCTTTTAGCCAACTCAGTTCAAACAGTGTAAGGAAGCAAGGTTTCACTTATTTTCCTAGAGAGGCATTACATCAGATATTATGGATAGAGTCTGATGAAATACGAAGGGAGGAATGTGGAGCAGTCAAAAAAACAAAACAAAACAAAGAAACCCAACCATCTGACAATTGCTTCCCCTTTGTTTTGAGATTTTTTCAAAAACCGTTATTGAGCAATTTTGTAGCTAGGCAATGTGAAGAAAATAAGAGAAATCTGGCAGATGTAAACAGCTTTATCCCATTAAAGATGGTGATCATACTTGAGGGAATTCATGTTTGTGCACTTGGAATGCTATTTTAGAAGGGACTTGAATATAGAAATCTCCAGGGATAGTCTTGCAAAAGATGAAAATCTGAAATTATCTTTGTAGGTCTTGGGAAATATACAATATTTTTCCCTTTTTTTTTTTTTTTCTTTTCTTTTTTCCTGTTGAAAACTTTTTTGTAATTCATTTGTTTTTCCTTTAGCCTCTTTTCCCCAAGAAGAATTACGAATGCCTAACTAGCTGTGAATTCCTTAAATACATCCTGTCAGTGAAGCAAGGGGACTGCCCAGCACCTGAAAAGGCCAGTGGTTTTGCAGCTGCCTGCGTTGAAAGCTGTGAAGCTGATAGTGAATGTTCTGGAGTGAAGAAATGCTGTTCCAACGGATGTGGTCACACGTGCCAAGTTCCCAAGAATCTGTACAAAGGTAGAAAATATTATTAATATGTGCTCATACTGGGCTAATAACTTCAGGCCATAGTAAAATCTCCTCGAGAACCAGGACTTTCATTTCACAGGAATTTGTATGGAGGAGAAAACAAAGAGGGTGGTTCCTGTGGAGATGTGACTGGATGTATAAAATATGGAAATACAAAGAAAAATGTTGTTCCAGTTTCTGATAGGGTTTTTTGTTGTTGTTTTTTTTTTTCTTTTTTTTTTCTTTTTTTTTCTTCCCTGCCTTATGAAGGCCGTATCTGGAAATCTGTGGAATGTAAGCATATGGCTATTATGCAGAACAGACTTGCCAGTTTAGGTGAAATCTCACTTAATTTGATGCAGATGAGAGAGAATGCAGCAGGAAAATATTTAACAATAAATAGTTTGAGTCCTATTAATCACAAATGACATTTATGATTATGAGCCAAGAAGATAGCACTACTGAATAGGAATTGTGTGATAACAAAGCCAAAGAACAAATCAGTGCAATGTATTTGGAGTTGGTGTACTTAATGACCTAGATAATGCTCACATATATATTACTGCATTATTTAAATTTAAGGCACCATGAATTATTCAAAAAGTATTTATTTGTCTGGAGTCCTGAGATTCTGTCCTTGCCATCCATCAGCAAGAGCATACAGATTTAGGAAAGATCTGTGCTTATACAGCCTCCAGATTTTGTTATGTTTATTTTAAAAAAGCTTCATGTATGAAATACTTTTAAAATATGCATCCAACACAAAGCAACAATCATTTGCGAATGACATTTTCTTGCTAAATGGAGTTGGAACATTTTGTTAGAAATCCATTCCTGTTACTTTAGTGATAAAAAATAAATACTAATCAGGTATGCTGCTGATAGCTTGAGCTCTCCATGGAGAGAGCAATCAGAAGAACTTTGAACTAAGTTTCAGGCTTAGGTCTAAATACAGCCTTATTTCCATCTGCAGATCTCCAGTTGTTTGCAACACTGAAAACAGAATGAATGTTTGGATGAGGTCAGAGTTGTTGACCTTTCCTGGCATACAAACCTGCTAACAGTACTTGAAATTGAACAGGCTATCATGATTCTGTGTGCTTGATTACAGTAAATATCAGATCTGTTTTGATGTTGGAAGTCAAATATGTGAAGGAGGTGGTGATTTTTCTTTAAGTTCATTCTTTTAACAGAAATGTTAATGCATATTTTTTAATGTCCTTAGTGATGAAAATGTATGTCAAAAATAATGTACTTTTGACTTTTGTATCTTGAGTTTGAACATACAACATTGTCCATCAACAGTGTCTTACTTACACAAGTGGAGAAAATTTGATATAGAAGTCATAGAGTTTGAGTAAGCGTGAAACTAATGAAAACAGTACTTGAAGTAGTTTGAATGGCAGAAAATACTGTGATCCAGTTTTCCAGTGTAGAATGGAAATTCTCTGGCTTTCAAGGGACTTCAGAACAGCCCTGTCAAGTTATAAGGAATTAACAGACTGTTTATTTATTTCTGACATTTTCTTGAGATTATTGAACAAAAGAGTAAACACAGCCTTTTGTACTGCATGTGTAATTAATGGTTTACATGGGCAGGGTCCATTCTACAGTCAGAAAACAACATGCTGTAGTGCATTCCAGTAAATGTGACAGCCACAGAAGGTGAGAACAAATCTAGCAGCAAACAAGTGAAACAAGATGGTACATTTTTTTGAAGGGGGATACACTGTAGAACTGCACACTGCAGAGTCTGCTTTTGCTCTAGCTAATTATGTAGTAGCAGAACTAACCTTCTCTAACATCTTATCACCTATCTGCAGGAGGTGCTTTCTTGTAAGAACATATATTTTTTCCAGAGGAAGGGCAAACCCAATACAGTGCTGCCTTCTCAGCTGATGAATTCAGCTAATTAGCCTCTTCAACCTGTCTTTCTGCAACAAAGAACAAATAGAAGCAGAGCAGGCTTGCTATTCATTTCCTCCAGGGGTAAATGACCTTACTGTCACTAAAGAGCAAACTCTGCAAGCATGACTAAGATCTAGTGAACACATCTAGTACTTATTCTTACCTTTTTGACAGCACTCACAGCTAGAAAGTGAACTCAGATTGAATCTTAGAGTCTGCAGAAGTTGCTAGAGTTTCAATGTTGATCCAATTTTAGAGATGAAAGTTACGACAATGGATATAAAATACCTGATATAACAGGATGTGTGCTTTAGTACTGAGTGTGAAAGCTAAATCCTAAAAGGATATCAATGTAAGTATGTGTACACCAAAGTTATATATTGAAAGTGTTTTTGGGTTTTACTGTTTTTGTTTTCCCTTTTTGTTTTAATTGGCTTGTATTCAATAATGATCAAGTTGTCTATATGACTGCATTTTCCTCATCTATGTTAGGCATACTACTGCTCGGTTACACAGTCTTCAATTTTATTTTATTTTTTTGCCTTTGATGGAGTTACGTTTTCTCTTACTCTTCTGCCTCATCCACCTTCTTTGTGTTGTCTCAATTAGTAAAGGACTTCAGAAAGTTTTTCTTATTTTTCCTACTTTTTTTTTTTCTTTTTTTTTTTTCTTTTTTTCCTATATGGGTATAAATGGGTATAATTCTATCTAAATATCTAAGATAGACTTGGTATTCTATGGATAAAAATGAGAGGAATATCTACTCAGAAATAAGATCATATAAAACCACAGAACAAAAAGGCAGACAAAGTGATGTCCAATGCTTGATCACAGTGAAGCCACTGTCTAACACCCACATATTCATCTCCATGTAAGGGCATGAACGTGTATCTTTTTTTCTACACTCATCTGGTTACAGCTGGATAATTATCCATCAACTTTTTCCTTTTCAGAAGTTAGTGGTTTCTCCAGTGTGATAATATCTCAACTTCAGTGAAATTTCCACGACCTCTTTTGATCAAAGTTTCAGAGTTCGTACTGCCTAATCCAGCCTAATTAATTTTGTCTGAAATGTGTGAGGGAGTAATCCCTACAGCAGACCGAACTGCAGATCTGAGCAAAGTGAGTTAAAAAGAGAAGATCATGACATTTAAAGGCTAAGGTGGTATGGCAGTGTCATAATAGGACAGCTGGAGCCAGAACTGTCATCCATAGTTTAAAAGTTTTTTCATGGTTAACAAAAAATAACTTCATGTTTTAAAAAACTTGTACAGCTTTAGAGGTGCTCATCTTTGCATCTTTGAACAACTGTGTTTAGGATCATATTGATGCCTTGAATGTATCTTTTACTGTCTGAAACCATTCTATGAAAGCTTTTTGAATTCCTGGAAAATCAACATTTAAAGTACGGATTCTTGTGATTGAAGAGGATACAAGTATTTTTTGTAGCACAGAGGCACATAGTGAATATTTCGAAATACACCTTTGGAAATGCTTGGGGTTTTTTTTGTTTTTGTTTTTGTTTTTTGTTTTTGTTTTTGTTTTTGAGTTTTGGTGCTGCATGCATACAGCAATCAGTAGTTTAAATTCTTCAAAAAATACAGACTTTGAAGTACTGATTGGTCCCAGCACAATGAAGGGGTTAGGCATTTACATAAGAAAGAGCACGCTGAGGAGTAATTGGATCTACACATCTGGATATGAAATTGATGATGCTGGTTCTACAAAAGTTTCAGAATGCACTTGTGTGATGCTGTAGTTTGTGTTGCTGAAAGCCATCTGCACACAATTACATAACAGTGAAGAGGCTGAGTTACTTGCAATCAAGCAAATCCAACTGCCCCTAATGCAGAGCAGATGGAATTTTCTTAACATGCAAATTGTAGGATTATTGTACATTGTAATTAAAGAAGGAGTTTGAAATGTAGAAATTGGAACTGACAGGATCTATGATGTTAGTTATATTAGGCTAAGACGACTGACTGTTGAATGATACGCATGGTTTAAACTGTGGTGGTACTGGATTTATGTACTGGATTTTCTTTAGGTTGATTTTAGGTTTTTTCAAGGGCTACTGTATCTATTTGTATTGACTCGGTGCTAATTATTGAATCACGTTTAGGAGAAGACCTCTTAAAACATCAAAGTAGTTTGCTCCTCTAAGATTCATTATTCCAGCCATCTATGACAGACTGAGTAGAAACATTAATATTGCAATTTATTGAACCAGTGTATACAGCTGGTCTTTTATTGTCCCCCAATGAAATGGTGAAATAGATAAAAAACATGCAGTAATTTAGTAAAAAGGTTTATATTTCAGCATAGAATTCCTGTGTGTAGCATATCCCAAAGTGACAAAATGATGGACAATTAAATATATGAGCTTATAATATCTATCGAGGGAAATGCTTGTTATGTTGATTTAATCAAAAGATGCCAATTTTGATTTTGGTATTCTCCTTTAAACTGCTGCAAATAGTTCAAAGAGGCAGTGCTGTCAAGAGTCACAGAATCACAGAATTATAGGGGTTGGAAGGGACGTCTAAGAGATCATCGAGTCCAACCCCCCTGCCAAAGCAGGCTCCCTACACCACATCACACAGGTAGGCGTCCAGGTGGGTCTTGAATATCTCCAGAGAAGGAGACTCCACCACCTCCCTGGGCAGCCTGTTCCAGTGCTCCGTCACCCTCACTGTAAAGAAGTTCTTCCGCATACTTGTGCGGAACTTCCTATGCTGTACTTTCATCCAATTACCCCTAGTCCTATCCCCACACACTACTGAAAAGAGACCAGTCTCACCACTATGGCTCCCACACCTCAGGTATTTATAAACCTGAATCAAGTCCCCTCTCGTTCTTCTTTTCTTAAGGCTAAACAACAGAAATAACTGTCCTTCAGTAATATCATGTAATGAGAAATTACTCTTAAATATTATAAAGACAGCTTGGACTCTGAAATGTAACAATTGGACCACATTTAACAGATGCAGCAGATCTATTCCAAGAAGTCTTGAAATTTACCTTTCCTAGTTATTTAGGGAAAAGTGAAGAGTGACAGACACATCATACACTACGGCTGCATACCGCAGTAATAATTATGCAAGCCGCATGATTACATGTATCAGATGGATGTAAAAGATTGAAAATAATTTTGCTACTCTATACTGCCTTCATAAAGGCTCTTTTTGGAGACTGTCTTGTTTTAGAGATGGTTTTGGAGAAAGGCTGTGGTCCAATGGAAGAGTTTTGACAGTAGAACTGCAAGAATAATCAGAGGAAGAGAAACTCTTACAGGAGTACAATGCAGTTATTAGACAGAAGAAGAAAGCAATGAAAGAGATGACAACAGTCCTACAGTGCTCAGAAGACTTCTCCATAGGCGAAAGATACGATCTGTTGTCCATGATCCATGAACACAAGTACTGAGTTTAAAATGCAGCAAAGACTGAGCAAGGGGAAGTTTTGTAATAAGGGTAGAGAAGCAGTGGAAAAAAACAGAGATTGCTAAGTGATGCTGGGAAAATTCTATGATGAGAAGTGTTTAAAGACAAATTAGGTGAAAATCTGAATGGCGGTGTAGCTGATTCAGCTTGAGATCAGATGATCTTTCTCCATGTTATCAAAATTTGGAACTGAAATCAGTTTTAAGTCACAACTCTCAGATCTGTACTACCTTTAGTTCTTAAATGAAATAAAGAAATAATTTGTAAATTATTCAAATATTTTCATCTTTATGTTCTTATTGCAGGTGTTCCATTGAAACCCCGGAAAGAGTTAAAATTCATCGAACTCCAGTCTGGAGACCTGGAGGTGAAGTGGTCTTCAAAATTCAATATTTCAATTGAGCCTGTGATTTATGTTGTTCAGAGGAGGTGGAATCAAGGAATCCATCCTAGTGAGGATGACGCCACTAACTGGCAAACTGTGGCACAGGTCAGTTCTTCGTAAAATGGTAAGAACCCCTAGCTTCTGTAAAGTTCTTCAGATCAGAGAACAGTTAGATTACATAAACTGAGAGACTGATTCAGAGATATGCATTTTGAGAGTTTCTCTAAGTCACAGGATAGCCGCAAGCAGGGTCTAGATCTCCAAGGCTTTACTCCACTGCTCAAATGAGCTATTTTCAAGACCTATTCAGGAAAAATTAACTTCAATATTTTGTCTTTCAGTTTTTCAGTCACAGAAACATCAAATGGTTTTGATTCTGTATAGTAGATGACATCATTACAAATGTGTGAATACACTAGCAAAAAAAGAAAATATTTCTTTTCCTGTACCCAAAGGAAATGACATTCAGTAGTTTATGTTTCCAAAATTACTTTATTTTTTGTAGGTAAGGATCTATAGATCTACCTGGAAGCTTGATTTTCTTAAAACGCTCAGTAGAACTTTTGTATAAGCTCATACTTGTTATCTATTCAGCTAGGTATTCCAAAAAGCCATGAATCTATTGAAAATATAGGCTTAGATACTGAAATCTACTGAAGGAATCGTGTGAGAGACAGTCCCTTTAAAGTCAGTGTGAGCCAATGCCTGGTCTCCAAGTTATGGCTTGGATTTTAGCAAAATGTTAAGAAATATAATTGATCAAAAGACCATCAATTTTTAAAAGAAAAAGTGTTAAGAGTGAAACATTTTTTATTTGTAAGGTCACTTTTTCAGATGTTTCCCTCCTAATTCAGAAAAACCTATGATGTCATGCTGTTATCAATCAGGGCCATCCAGGCTGAGAACGTAAGATTCATGAGCAAATGTTTCTTAATGGGAAGCAGCCAAAAGAGCATAAATTTTTGCTTAGTTTCTTCCCAGTTTCAATCTGTTTCTTAACACGTTGACAGTCCACCTGGAACTGGCAGACTTTCAATCATTTATCTTAACTGCCTCACCATCATCTCTGCTGACAAGAAAAGCAAAATGTTGATTCTGAAAAGACCTGCAAAACATGAGTGGAAGAACAAAACAGCTAGAAAAAAAAGAAAGAAGGAATAATCCACAAAATAAAATAAGGAATTTAAATTCTGTGGCAGTCTGTTTTCATTCTCAGTTCAGGTTGTATAGGAAAAAGGTATCTTAAAATAATGTCAAGCTTCTGAAACTGAACACTGAAAAAGTGAAATCTTTCGCTTTACCGTTGTATCACGCGGGACTGTTACAACTTTACAGTCTTACTCAGGGAAAGTCACCTGCAGCAAAGCTTGGCATGAAACACTGCCTGCACAATTGCATCCCAAGGAACATGTACAACTTCACACCTGATAAAGTTGCAGTGACTTATTTTTGTCTCTCAGTTGAGGTTCAGATCTTCAGTCTGTGTTCCCCATACTCAGAAAACAGCTTCGTAATAATGCTACTAGGAGAATACCACTTAGTAAACATAAGCCAGATGTGAACTGCTTCTCGCTGTTATGCCATGTAACTAGGCTGTAGAAACATAGTTCTTCTGCAAAGATAGCATATTCCCGCACTTTATCTCATCCCAGAAATAACCTCTTGCATATTTCTGGGAACAAGGTCTATATACAGTGGTGAAGCTTGCATAAGCTTCGTTCTCACAGTGATGTACAAGAGAGAGGGCTTCAGAAATATCTTTCCTTTACAGAATGGTAAGAATCCTGATAGGTAACTTTCCTGAGGGTGTACAATATGAAGGCAGAAGGGGCTGAGTTATTCACTATGTCAGGAGAAGACTCCTCCAACTGACTTCTTCCTAGGAACTTTGATGTTCCTACTAAATCTTGAGAGAAATACATTGCATAGTGAAACAGCCTCCACTAGGGATGTCAGGTCAAAACAAGTTTCAGGATGCCTGTCTGACTTTGCAAACCATGTGTACTTAATGCAGCATAAAGGCTGGGCACTCTTTAGGGGCACTAATAATAAGAATTTCTGTCTCTGTAGTCGTGTACCTCAATGGTATTTGTAGTTTTAGACATCAAATTCTGGATTTGGCTGAATGCGTTAGAAATATTTTTGCCATGTCAGCAACAAAGATGGATGTCCAATGTGACTGAAGTGACTGTGTGCATCTCTTCCAGGCTTTTCTTGTCCATATAACTGAGATTTTTTTTCTTGTATGATTCTAAAGCACTGGGCACTTGTTTATAGGTTTAATTGTAGGTTAAGGCTGTGAAGAGCTCAGCCATTCAGTTAAGAACTCCTGGGGCGTGGCTGTCCATGGGAGCTCATGCTCCTTCAGTACTCTCTTCTCTACTTTTGCTAGAGGGCATATTCAGAGCAGAGAAAGATAAACAAGGCTGTAGGCAAGGTTCTGAATTTTTTTATGCTTGTATACTGCATAGTAATATGCCTGGGATTATACAGAGTTTTTGTTTGCACCTTCTTACATGAAAATTCGTAATATTTTGTCAGAGATTTTCATACAGTTTTCTGTTTTTCTTTTTAATTGTTCATTTACAGCTGAGGCTATAATTTTAAATAACTTTTTTGAAGGATTTACTTTTCAAAACTACTACCATTTTCTACTTAATTACTGTGAGTTAATATGTAAATATTTTCTCATGTGTCACATAAATTTTTATTTGGTATTGAAAAAGTATTTTTTTGAAAAAGTGTATGTATTTTGGAGTCTATTGTTGTTCTCTTCTGATGCTTTCTTTTGAAGAAGGGAGACAATCTATTACTATGTTATTTAAATCTTAACATTAAAAAGAATTTTAATTATTCATCACTTTAAAAAGCAGAAATGTTCTTAATTAAGGAAGGTCTACTGTCCTTTGATAGAGTAGCGAATGTGGCACTGTCAGACTTCTTTTTTGACAGAGGAAATACAAACTCAGATCTTCTTACACTATGGATGATATACCTTCACTCTCTTATCTACAAATTCTATATCATTTTGCATTATTTCAAAAGGTAGTTGTGGAGCTATGAACTCAGCAAGGTAAGGCTGTCCCCAGTGTCCAAATGTTAGGGTTGTAACCTAACTGTAAAACCTTCCACTTTTAAGTGAATGGATAAGTGCACAGACAAAAGAATTACGAATTATTACTTCATAATTGTTTAACATAGGGACGATCTTTTTCTTTTGCCTTTCATTGATTAAATTCTTCAGAACATTATGTTAACATTCTAAGACACAATGAGAATTGTTTTTTAATAATTACTCTTATAGCTCTCTGTGAACTAACTGAAAAAATATTCAAATTCCCAATAGAATAGTATAAGATTTCTCAACAGCATTTAGCCCTTTCTTCAAATATTTTAAATCTTTGTAAAGGTTGGCTAGGAAGACCAAAGCTTTTTATAATGCATGAGCTTTTGTTACAGATACATCTCCTACATGCCAACGAGACTAACAGGAGCTTTGCCAACAAAGCCAATAGTGAAAGAAATAAGCCTAGGGCCTGTTCATAAATTAAAATAATTTTAGTGATATGAGTTGACACATTATTTGATTCTACATCTCACAGTCGCCGTGCAAAGAATGACACAAATGAAATCTGGTGTTTTAAATGAGCCCTAACAGGATAACTGGGCTGGTGCAAAGAAATTACAACTGAGATTTCTCAGTTGAGGAATGTAGAGTCAATCAAGTCTTTTCACATTATACCTGTATTCTAGCCACAAGAACTGCTCCTAAAATAATGTTTCCTGTTTTATTATGTTGTCCCATGATGTCAGAGGTGGCCTGGCAGTATAGGTTGAACCTTCCTGCTAGTATCTCATTACATTTTGTTGCAATGTGACAGACAGCAGCAGAGGAGCTGTCTGTTAAAATGACATAGTACATGGAATAGTGTATGAAGCAAAGGTATCGAATTGAATTCCTCCATACAGAAAAAATTATACTCCTGGACATTCATTGTTGCCCGCTGAATGTTTATGGAGATCACATAGTGGATGTGAGCACAGTAAGACAGTGGGTGGCGTGTTTCAGTAGTGGTGACAGCAACACTGGGTCACCTATTTCGTTTACATGCTCACACAATCCTACTACCCATTTTCCTAAATTTTGTTAGTCAACAAGTTGAAGAGATTAAGCACAGGATAGTATCTACAAACTTTACTGGTGGAGGCTCTAAAAATACTGTTGCTGGAGAGCTGGAGCATGTTTCTGAAGTTCTGTCTGTCTGATTTAAGTTGGCAGCTGCTGCTTTCTTCCGGGGGATGGAAAAAAAGCAAAAAGCAGAAATGTATAGAATCATATAATATCTTATTTTGGGAAGGACCTTAAAGATCATCTAGTACTAAGCCATGGACTTTCTAGCTCTCACTAGAAAATGTTGCCCAATAACTCATCCCACCTGGCCTTAAATGCCACCAGGGATGGGGCATCCACAAATTCTTTGGGCAGCCTGTTCCAGTGCCCCACCATCCTCTGAGTAAAGAATTTTCTCCTTACATCGAATCGAAATCTCCACTCTTTAAAATTGTTACCCCTTGTCTGGTCACAGTCAGTCTGTGTAAAAAAGCTGTTCTCCATCTTTTTTATGTTTTATTAAGTACTGGAAAGCCACAATGCGGTCTCCATAGAGATTTCTCTTCTTCAGGATGAATAATGCCAGCTCCCTCAACCATTCTTTGTAAGAGAGGTGTTCCACTCCTCTGGTCATCTTTGTGGCCCTCTGCTGAACCCACTCCAGTTGCTCCATGTCTTTCTTGTGCTGGGCTTCTCACATCTGAATATAATATTCCAGATGAAACCTCATGATGGCAGAGTAGAGTATGACAAGCATATTCCTCACCCTGCTGGCCACCCTTCCTTTGATGCAGCCCAGGATACTGTTGGTTCTCTGGGCTACAAGTGTACACTGCTAGCTCACATCTGTCTTTTCACCCACCAAAAACCCCAAGTCCTTCTATTGAGGGCTGTTCTCAAGTAATTTTTCTCCTAATATGTATACGTGTCTGGGATTGCCTGAAAAAAGTGCAGCACCTTGCACTTGGCCTTGTTGAAGGTTCATGTAAGTCTGCTTCTCAAGCTTGTCCAAGTCCCTCTGGATAACATCCCTTCCTTCTGTAGCATCAACTGCACCACTCAGCTTGGTGTCATTAGCAAATCTGTGAGGGTGCATTCAATCCCACTGGCTAGGTTGCTGACAAAGATGTTAAAGAACAATGACCCCAAGATAGAGAACTGAGCGATCCTGCTTTTTTCTAGCTTTCACCTGGACCTGCTGTACACAGTTCTCTAGCTGTGGCCATCCAGCCCATTTCTTAGCTACCAAATAATCCAGCCTTCAAATCCCTCCAAGTTAGAGATAAGGATGTAATGTGAGATATAATGTCAGAGGCTTAGAGAAGTCCAGGTAGACTCAACTGGTCTTCCCTTGTTGACTGATTCAGTCACCCTATTGTAGAAAACTACCAGATTGGTCAGTCACTTTGTGAAGCTGTGTCGAGTTTCTTAGATCACAGCATTGTCCTTCTTCTGGAAGTACTTGGCATCATTGCAAATGATGCTGAATCCTATATGGTGGATTTCTGAAGTTATAGGAAACAACCATTATAAAAATAAATCGATATTAATAAAGCAATGAGATTGCATCTTGGGTCAGTAATGATATTTATTGATTGTGCAGTTTATTTAGACATGTGCAAAACATTTATTTCAAGCTTATATGTGTTTTGATTAAAGTATTAAAACAGCAAAAGTGAGAGCTGTGAAATGAATTTTGGGTAATTGAGATGTAACTTTAAATGTAAAATAGCCACAAATAGATTAGTTTCTGATGAGCTCCACAGACAATGTTTCTTCTCTACTGGTAGTGATCGAGCTGTTATCAGAAAGCTGTGTTCAGTTCTGATGTTTGTACCTCAGAAAAAAATTCAGAAAGTGTACAAACCAGCTGCTTAAAAGCTTAAAGGAAAAGAATAAAAACAGACCTTAGAATAAATGTGTTAAAAGCACCTCCTCCTGAAAGAGTTCAGAGTGCATTTATACTTTTTCCATATGTCGGTGGTTAAGGCACTCATTGCAGAAGTTGGAAATGGAACTTATGACACACCAGCAGTCTTAGTGAGTGTTGTAGGAGAAAAGATCATCTCCTATGACCTAAGAAAAGTCTGCAGAGAAGAGTTAAGGCTGTGATTATCATTTTGTTGTAAGTGCCAAAGATTTGAAGGAGGATTCACTTTCATTACCTGAGGACTTTGTGTTCCCTGTGAACCAGAAAATGTGGATTCTCAGTGTTGGATTTTATGAAGTAATTTTGGAGGCCTGACTCTTTAGGGTCTGGATAAATGAGTCTGTTGATCTGGGGTAATGAGTTCCCTAAAAACTCATCAGCTGATTAGCTAAGTCCTACATGTTTAGTAATGTTTGTGATAACTGAAAAAATCATTTTGTGAATTTAACACTTGACCAATTTTCTAAACGCCACTTCTCTAGAAGAGTCCTGCAACATACTTTATAGTTTGGTGGTTACATGGTTTTGTTCACAACTGTTGGCACTTGTGAGTACTGAAGAGGTGTATCTGCTACCTCCCAGTCTGACTGATGGGTGTTACATTGCAGAAAGCATAACTAGCCCCATTTAAGCAGACAGTAACCGTGACATTTTCTCCACCAGACAACAGATGAGCGGGTTCAGCTGTCAGACATCAGAGCGAGCAGGTGGTACCAGTTCCGTGTGGCAGCTGTGAATGTGCATGGGACAAGGGGCTTCACGGCACCCAGCAAGCACTTCCGCTCCTCTAAAGGTGAGTTTTGGTTCCCTACATCTGGAGCACATCTTCTGCTTGCTCAAATGTGGAAGGCAGCCTGTTTTTGTGGCAGAAAGTGGGGCTTTTGGTTGTTTTGCCATTAGCTTTGGCATTAGCTCACATGGTGTGAAGTTTGTTTGAGGTCTTCTCAAGAATTAAAGGTTAATGATATCCTTATTCTTTTTATCAGAAAGGTGTCTCAATGAATAAACCTTTTCTTAGACATTTTCCATGCTATTGGTATCAAACAGCAAGACTCTGACCATGAAAAATGGAGATGGGTTTTCAGTGTTTTATTCCAAGAGAACTTTCTTATGTTCCTTTACAGTTATAGAAAATTTGTTACTGTCGTATGTTTAGCCAAGTACAGAAATATTTGTCACCCACATCTAAGTAGTCGGAGTATCAGTTTTTTTAATGGCAATAGGGACTTTTAATATGACTCCCTTCCTTCTAGCACTAATCATAAGGGCTTAGGTATAATAAGGTTAAGCAGCATGTTACTTTTCATCGGGAAGGCATGTTAGCCAGTCCATTAAGTGTTGCAGGAATTTTTGTTGCTGTTGCTTGATTTGTCAAGGGATGTATTCGGGCAATAACTTTGAAAATGGATCAGTAATTGGTACTGGGAAGATAGGAGCTCAAACAGATCTCCCCTCCTGTGAAGTTTCATTCTGGTGCACTTTTGACCCACGTGAATTAGAGCTTTTCCAGATGACTTTTCAAGCATGGTATCGCAGTCCAGAAGCCATCCCCAATAGTCTGGATGTGGTCACTCTCTCTTACAGAAAGTTAATAGTCTGGAAATAGCCAGACCATGCTAGTTGGCTTTGATGCCAAACAATGAGATTTGGCAGTCCTCACTGTATTACTGATGGAGATGAAGTTTACAATAGATTGACATGTCTTTGTTTTGGTAGTGACAGGATCTTTACACTTGTATAAAGAGTACTCTGAAGAATGCATTTGTTTCTCCTGTAGAATTGACTTGCAATATAAGCAGTTGCTATTTATGGGTTTCCACATTATCTTTTTCTTTCTTTTTGGTCATAATCAATCCTAGAAAAGATCTTACTGTAGGCACAGTTATATAAGTATGCAAGTGCTTTTGATAATATGGATGTTTTAATTATTTACTGAACAAGTTTACATTCAGATCAGTAATTTTTAATGCTATAACCCCATATCTGATCAGAAGTATTTGTTGGCATGACCATCCCACTATTGCTGTGAGACAAACAAAAGAAGTATTATTTTAAGAATTTGTTACAATTAATTAGCACACAATTTCAATGACATAAAAAATGCAGTTCCTCCAAACTATGATGAGCTCACTGCACAGACTCATCATCAGCTTTCTCTTTGATTTTTCTCGTGAGATACAGTTAAGCAGATACAGTTCTTCATTGCTGAATTGGGCACCAGCTTTCTTTTAAACATATACCATGGTCAGTTGTTTTTCTGAATTGCTAGAGATTTTCCAACTATTCTGCTTGAAAGCACCACAACTGCAGTTACATAAAGATATATCATGATAACCATGGGGTTTTGGCTTGAGTGTGACATTTGTATAAAATTCTGTTCCAAACATGTCCCCTGATGGTTGGGCTCACCACAGGAGCATATTGTTCAAAACACCTACATTAGTAATGAATGTAAGAACATCTGTGCTAAGTTGTACTGAACATCTCTTTAGCCCAGTATCTGACCCTATCCATAAGGGGGTTTCTGGAGGACAATGTGAGAGTGTGATAAGCATACAGATATATTTATTCAGAATAATCTCCTACCTGGCAGTGATTTTCAGGAGCTTGAAGTTTTGAAATGATTGTATGTTAGATACCAGTCTGCTTCTCCTGCACTCTCTGCAGCTGCTCCTGAAGCATTTGCTCTCCAGTAGTACTGCTCATGGCTGTCAGGTGGGCAGAGAGCACTTTGAGAACTTCTAGGACTTTGTGAGATGTACAGAAGCTAGCAGAACATCTGCATGCTGTTACATAATGAAAACAGCAGTGATTTTGTTAAGGGCAGAAAATAAACTAGCTCTATTCAAAAGTCTGCAGTAACCCTCATCTACTGTTATCCTCACAATAACAATTTTCAAATCTAGGCGTCAGCATATGACAGAACATTGTGAAATGCCAAGCAAACGAAAGGGATACAGTTAGCTGTCAGCTCTGCAGCCAGAAACATTCCATCCGTTCATTCGAGTATTTTAGAGGCTTTGTTATGTTAGTGGCTATCGCAAAGATGCCTCACTTACCAAATAAAATTTGGAAGCATTAAGTGACAGTGGTGACTGTCAGGAATGACACTAGCTTGCTTCAGTCAATATCTCTCAATCTCCATGTCCCTGAGCAGGTACTCATAGCAATAACTGCTATAGTGTTATACAGACTATTAATTACTGCATTGGAACTCAGTGGGAAGTGGCTGCCCCTGCCTGGCAGAGAGGCAACGATCACATGCTCCCGTTTTTTTGGGTGCCAGCATCTGCTCATTCCTGCTGAGCTCCTATAGGCATATTTAGCTTCTGTTATGGAAAGGGAAGCAGGATTTTGGCATCTCTCCTTTGAAAGTCTGCTGTCTCCCTTTGGTACATTTGTGCAAAGTGTGGACAGAAGCTCATAACAGTTCTTCTGCTGTTTGATTATATTGCACCAAAAAGCAATAGAAGATTTATCACCTTCATCAGATTTACTAACATTATTTTTTCAAGAAGAAATCCTTTTATTAGGAAATGTGACAGCAATTCCTAAAACAGTCTCTCACACATAATGTTGAACTTCTACCAGTTGCTCATAAGTTACAACGAATAGCAAATTGTATTTTTTTTTTCTTAAGGGAGACAAATGTGACATATAATAAGAATATGGGGAAAAGTATAGAACCACAAAATCTTTGTCACTGAATATTTTAAGCTGTTAACAAAAACATTCAGAGACATTGATGCCAAAATTACTTTGAGAGAGACTTACTTGTCTGGTAATTATGTTACGGTTTACATTGTTTTGTGTATTTTGCAAATCCAAAAATGTGATTTCTAAGTAGATACAACAAAGCAAGATTTTTTAAAATTCAAAATACCTTTACATCTTTTTAGTTATTCAGTAACTTTTATTTCATTAAGAAACTCCTTATTATACAAATTAGTTTAATATCCCAGTCATCAAAAACATAAAACTAGGAAGGCAGAAGAGAATTTCATCAAGCATTCCAGCTATAATGGTTCTACACCATTCTTCATCTACTCGTGTTTTGATTATTTATCTGCTGTAGATGTTGATAGTATTATACTGTGAACAGTTGAGGTGAGGGTTTATTAGCTATTTTACACTGCCTCATGCATTCATTTATGGAATTAGTATGTAAATAATAAATAAACAAAGTGACACAGCTGAGATAAATAATTTATGAAAGGTTCAGAGCTTAAGCTCTCAGAATTTTTCATGCTGTTTATTTATTCCTGTAAAAGAGATGAAGCATTTATATTGGCCTCTCTGGCATAACTTTTCACAGGGAAAAAAAGCGATGCTTTATTTTGCCATAATTTGACACCAAAGTTACAAGAAACATAGAGTAGATTATGTATATCTCCTTAAAGCAGATAGCCAGAAGATGGAGTCAATACAGCACCTAGGAGAATGGGTCCTTTCCTAAAAGTAGGGCTCTGTACATGGATTTTGAGGTTGATACTGTCAGCTAAAATGGATCAAAGCTTTCTGCTATTCTTGATAGTGATTTTCACTTCGCTTTTATTTTTTTAATTGTGTTTGCTTTCCTTTTCATCTTCCACTGAGTGACAGTAATTTGCAGTAACAGCAAAAAGCTAACAGAATGTCTGGCACAATCTTTATGATCCCAAAGATATGAATATACTCATATTTTAACTGATCCTCTCCAAACTGTTTCATTTACTTTGGAAGGAGGAAAGAACTGATCTTACAATCCAAAAATAAGTCTATTCAGGAAAAAAAAAAAAAAAAAAAAAAAAAAAAAAAGCTATCTTTTCTTTCATTATGTGGACACTGGATAGCCAAGCCCAAATTGCCAGAAGCTGTTTGGCACTAGTAATTCAACTTGTGTTTGTGTAAGTTTTTAGACTGTTTTTTTCTAGCTTTTAGGTTCTATGATGACAATGAACTCTCAATAAAAGATAGTACTGTTAACTAGAGGAACCAGCATTAAGCATTACCATATAATATATTATCTTGCCAGTCTGTAGTTAGACACTGTGCTATTTTCATGGGCTAAAAGAGTCTGTAAGATCAACACAATGAGCCCAAACCTGATCCTTCTACCTTACTAAAGGTTTTTATCTTCACCATAAAGGCAGCTGCTAGCATACACAGGATGAATTGTCAAGCAAAAGGAAGCAGACAACATTGTTTTCACAGCACATAAGTACCATGCTGGATGAGATTTCATGCATGCATTACTGAGTGTTAGTAAAACCAGAACAGACACCCACTCCTGGCAATAAAATTCTTTCTGTTGCTCCTTTGAGACCAATGATTTTTTTATACTGTTGCACAGCTGGTTTATGCGTGCCATTTCCATTGGGCAAAGCCAGTCCTCTAACTTATGCCTTGGAACTGTTTAATAGTTGAAGACTTGTCTGTAGAGCAGTTTCAGCAGATTTTTAGAGTTGGCATACATAATGTTTAAAAGATAGTCATGGATGTTCTATTTTAAGTAAGGAGAAAAAAAAAAAATCTGTAGAAAAGGTTTAAACAGGAGTCAAAATTGCCATCATTTTTACAGCTGAAGATGGAAATTCCATGTTTCAGTGTCATTATTTCCTCTCTGACATATATATATGTTAAATCATTTATTGTTTTCATTACAGTTGCCACATTTAAAGCCAAAGTGAATGTTTTGCAGCAATGTGCAATGTGATTATTGTACCTACCCCGCACTTGCTTTTTTATTGAGGTTGTAAGTTGCGTCTAGATCCTATTTATAGAAAGAATTTTGTAAAATATAAAGTGCCTATCACTATGTTTAAAAATATGATTGTGGGAAGATGTGCATTTTGGAATGGTGATGTGAAAATTTTCTTTTTTTCTTGTATTAACAGCAAGGAATTCTCCCTTCTGGGGACTGCAGACAGTTTTTCTTGTGATGACTGAGTAGCCAGCAAGCATTTAAGTCCTTTGGGTATACTCAAGCCAGATACAATGCAGACAAATGCACTACTTACTCTATGTGCTGGAACAACAGTCTCAGCCTTGACCTAATGAAGCTATCATTTCTAGCAGTGAGAAGTGATTTACTTGTCAGATGGCTAAGACCAGAATATTTTAAGATTTGAAAACAATTGACTGTGCCAAATTCTAGTATATATAAGGACTTTTACTTGAGCTGTAGCATAAACAGCAAAGGAAATACTGCAACTAACAGCGTTCTTTCTGCAAACCAAAGAATTCAATTTAACACTCAGATAAATGTGTTTAAATAAAATTTCAGACCTTCAAATTTGAAAAACTGACAGTAGTTTCCCTTCCAGTAGTTTAACATTTATATATCTAAATTATACATGTGGGCAGTCAGTCAAAGGGATCACAGTTATATGAACACAAACAGCAGAATGGTTGTTAGCTTTATAGTCATTAGAATTCCAGTTTAGCTTCATAGTCAGGTTAACAAAGGTGTATAAGCTCTGTAGTCCACTACCATTTATTAGACTTAGAAATATTTCAGCACAAAATGTTGTGTGTGGCTTTCTGTGTCTGGATAGACATAAGCATAATGGAGCACCTTGTAGAAACGTGACATTTCCATTCAATAATAGAATTGGGAAGGCTTAAAAAACACAGCAAAATGAAACAGAAAAAAACTACAGTTATCTCATAAATGGTCTGTATGCATAATGAAGGAGTATGTTTTTAAGGCTATTAAGAAGTACATTTTGCTTGCTTTCTTGAGTTTTAGGGATATTAAGGGTGTTGTCATTTTTTTAGTGTAGGGTGCTTTTTTATTTACTTGTTTGTTTTGTTTTTCGTCTTGGTAATAACAGAGATCACAGTGTATCACCTTGTTTCTATTCTGTCTTACTTCAGACCTTTCAAATGAAGGAAAACATGGATGTTCCTGTTTTTTGGTGTAAAAAAATTTGTAGTTCTGTCAGTTATAAAAATGATGAGTGATATAGAGAGACATAGAAATAGAAGAATAAAGTATGTCATCATATGGAAATAATATGCAATGAGTTCTCAGCAGACATAAAGTGCTCACTAAGTGGCTTCATATTTCAGGTACCCGAAATCCAGGAAATATTTTATTGTTGGTTCCCCAAAATCAAACAATTGTTTGTTAGTTTTTGTGGGGTTTTTTTCTCCTTTCTTTCAGATGACTAAATGTGAAACTGTAATGCTTGTCAGTGTTCAAGAGGGATTTGGATAATGTGTTAGTAATATACTTTAACTTTTGGTTAGCCATGATGTGGTCAGATAGCTGGACTAGATGATCTCTGAAGGTTCCTTCCAACTGTTATATTGTGTTCTCTTCTAATTTTTTTCATCTTTGATCATTTTACTTGTTTCCGTTTAAGTCATTCCAAAATTAATGCCTCCTATTTATTTTCATGGAAACTGCAACATGTACATATACAAAGAACACAGAATGACTGTTTGGTAGAGTAAACTCTCAGCTACAAAGCACTATTTTTCAACAAAGTCGTCACCATTAGTTATGCATTTTTGCTAGTGATGAATAAGTGCATGCACTCCCATAAAAACCTGCATCGGCGATCGGTGCAGGTGACCCACTGTTTCCACAGCTGCTGCAACAGTGTTGTTGCTAGGGGTGTCCACACAGTACATCTTTCATTGACCTGAACAGATGAAAGCCAGAAGATGCCAAATTCAGACTACACGGTGGATATGTCAGGACAGTCCAGCCAAGGCTGGCAGTGAGATTCCATGGTCTTCAAACTGGCATGCGGCCCAGTGTTATCATGTTACAAGAGAAAGACTGTTGTCTTCTCTGTCCTGACTCTGAAAGTTTGAGGCTTCATCTTAGTCAGCATCATGATACTGTAGTCAGAGTTGATAGTTTGTCCAGATTCTAGGAAATCCTCCTATTCCAAAAGACAATGCATATCACTTTATCCACTGTCTGGTACTTTTTCTTTAAAAATTCCTGAGAATTCATATATCTTCACTCTATGAACTGCTACTTGGACTCCAGCTTGTAGTGGTAACACCACATTTTGTTACTGGTAACAGTGTGATCCAGGAATCTGTCACATTCAGCCTCATATTGGTTCACTAGGTCCCGACAAACCTGCATATGTGGTTCTTTCTGTTCCTACACAAGCACCTGTGGGACAAAGCCTAATGCAAACGTTATAATATTCAGACTTTGCTACCATTGTTTCCAGTGCATTTAGACTTACATTCAACTATGTTCTCTGGTTGTAATCCGCCAGTTCTCATAGATGAGCTGATCAAGGTGCTCTTCATTCCATGGTGTGATAGCTGTGCAGAATGTGGCTTGTCATCCACGTTTGGTCTCCATAAACATTCAGCAAGCATCAATGAATGTCAATGGTTGCCATTTTTTCCACATGGAGAAATTCTGTTCCACACCTTTTCTCCATTCACACTTTAACTTCAAACACCATTTTGTCAGACTGCTGCTCTGCTGCCAGCTATTGTACAGCAACAAATGTAATGAAATATTGTTGGGAGAATTCAGTCCCTGCTGCCATACTACCAACATTTGCCTCTGACTTCATGAGCTAACATAATAAACTAGAAGGCATTATTTCAGAGTCCCTCATAGATTATTATTTTCCACAGCTTAGTCTATTATTTTTTTTTCTAGAAAATGTGGTAGTCTCCAATGTCTTACCTTTTCATGCCTGTCAGTTGCAGAATTCCTTCCTTTCTGCCTTGATGTCTACAACCACTCTTCTTCATCTTCTTAAAAGACACAATTCAATGGAACTTTCTAGGTTTACAAAAAAAAATTGCTATTCCTTTTCTTGTAGGGCCAGAAACACTTGACAAGGAATTTTGAAGAAAACAAATTAAACAAATTTGGTCTTTTGCTTTTAGACCTATCAAGAGTTTATTCTGAAATGCCATTTCATTTAACTTTTAGTATTTTTGGGGACACTAAATGTATTTTATAGATGCAGAAAGCATGTTGTACAATTAGAATTGTTTAGGCTTATATCAGAGCATTCATGAAAGCATACTCTCCAAAACACTTTAACTGTATCCCATATGTTATGTATTCATAATACATGATGTGTGGTACTTGTGGGAGTTAACCTGAATAATTCACCTGTGGTAATATGATCAGTTGCACTTCAGGTTATAAATGTTTTATTCATACAATGCATTGTCATATTGCATTAAAAATAATAAAAAAAATTAAAAAAATTACAACATTTTAAGTCAATGAAGATGGATGCTTAAAAGGATTTTGGATTTTTTGATTCAAAGTTCTGGTTATTGCATCCAAATTTCATTTGCTCCTATTTATTTTAGCAAGCACAAAAATAGATGATGAATTATGTTAGATAACAATATGAGCTATTTATCTAAAACAAATTTTAGAAATTAATCTTCGTATAATTTATCTCTCGCAAAACATACAGTGTTGTATATATTTAAAATGGAGTTGTTGGCTACTAGGTAGGACAATAAATGTAAGAACAGTGCCAGGAAAAAAAAAAAAAAAAAAAAAAAGGAAAAAGAAAAAAGAAAAAAGAAAAAGAAGTAATTAGGAAAATGAAATTAAGTGAAATTTCCAGAATTCTTAAAATTATGGGGGTTTTTATAACAGTTATGGCCAGTATGAGATAACAGGACCATTCTTTACTATTTAACTAAAATGACACACATGAGGTAACAGAAGTATCTACTGTTATTTAATGGACACTCCTTTTAAATAAGAGGAATAAGCCATTATTTCACATCTGCTGATCTTTAAAAAGGAAATGCTATCTTTATTAACTCTGAATGTGTCACTTTGCATGACCTAAATGATGGAATTTTTCAGTGAGACCATTAGTCATAGGGATTATCTGATGAACTTAGTATGTCTGGAAAGTTCATTTAACAGCTCATTAACCATTATGAGAAGATTCAGGTGAACTGCACCATAAATGAATGCATGATGTCTCTTCTGCACACCTCCAGTTTTATTTCTGGCAATAAGTGGTGGCTCATTTGGCAGAAAAGTTTTGTGAAAATGATTTTCTCAATCCCATTGTTTATCTCTTTGGCTTCAACTTCACATCATGCCTTAATTGCTACAAATTTCCTTTATATGCCTGAAATATTTTGAATATTCATCAGCTCCACTGTTGAATTTGTTTACTGTTATTTATTGATTTTTGTGTTTTCATTATACCTTGCCAATAATGTTTGGTTAACAAAGACACTTAACAAAAGAACAAACAACTTTTTGAAGTATTCTTTCTCAGAAGTGCTGCTGAAAGAAATATATTGCCATATTCACTCTTGAGAACATTTTTTGTTATCAAGTTTACTTATATTGAGAATTGTCATTAAAAAGTAAGACTCAGATGACACCAGATTTGACTTTGAAAAGTTCGGATGAAAAATTTCCTCTTATTCACATGACTCAGCCATTATATTATACACAAGGGCCTAACATTCAATATTAGAAGTTGTTCAGTGGTGGAACCTTTGACTATCTGGTGTCCTTAAATCTAGGGTTGGCACATATGCAATTGAAGGAACAACACCTCAGTTAATATTAACCAGAAATTCAAATAAGGAAATAAATTGTGGGGATGGTTGAGTCTGCCGTTGTTATTAAAACAAACCAAAAAAAGGTATATGGACTCCTGTGGCAGCATATCTTGAATTCTTCATTACATCTTAATTATATTTATTCTTAGGACATGTCTATGTATATGATATTGGATATCAGTACAAGAATTTTAAAGAAAGATTCTGCCTCTAAATATATTCTCATCTTACAGTTCTCTGGCAACACTGACATAAATATTTAATGTCTGCAAGATTTTGTTCTGTTCTTGTGAACTAGGAGTTTTTACATTCACTATGTATTTACAGTAGTGAATGGTGGAAATAAGCCTAATAACTTAGCACATTATGAAACTTTATAACATTTGTGAACATGACAGAGAATAATGATAATCCTACATGTGAATGCATAATTGTAATTTTAGTAAAGTTTGGATCTGTAAAAATTGCAAAAAGCCATCTCAACTGTGAGAAGTTTTTGCCTGAATTTTCTTAAATGGAAGGAGAATGTTTAATACAGATTTGGTGTGACTAGTAAATACATCAGATTAATATGATTTTTAATTCACTTAAGATTATCTTTATTTTTTTTTTAATATTATTTGATTTTTACTTTATTTTTAATTTCAGATCCATCTGCTCCACCAGCTCCGTCTAATATCAGAATTGCCAATATCAGTGCAAACAATGATGGAACTGTTAATGTAATGATTACTTGGGATCTTCCAGAAGAGCCTGATATCCCGGTGCACCACTACAAAGTTTTCTGGAGCTGGACATATAGTAAATATGTGATCCCAGCTAAAAAAAAGAGAAGAAAGATTACTGATGGGGTAAGAAAGAAAATAGCAAATGAGACAGAAATATGGCTATGTGTTAATTCTGGAACATTCAAACTTATTTCTGTCATGAAATAAACAGAGCATAAGTAACAAAAATGTGATGAATCACAATAATTTCAACTGCTTGGAGAGTAATTGCTGTTATTTTTAAGATCACCAACCCCACAGACAAATTTGATACCTCAGTTCCTTTTCTTCGCTGATCTCGAGGAGTAGACTTCTGTCTTAGAATGCAGACAAGTATCAGACTTTGCAGGAGAGATGAATAGAAAGTTCATTGCTTTTTCTCATCAAAAACAGGATTTATTTTATCATCCTTCTGAAAGATACAGTTGTGTTTCTTTTAAGAAACATTAACATCATCTGTTGCATTATTTTTTTCAGTTTGTAAACAAAACTCAAGGCACCACTGTATAGAATAACCATTAAATAATCAGTGGGAGCCCAAAGAAAAGAATAACAAACATTTAAATAATACATTGTGCCAAAGATGTGACATATTTCATAGCAGCAATTTTCTACTGAGATATCAAACCTTGCTGTCATTTCCTTAAGCTGTCATTGCACAGTAACTAAGTGTAGTTAAAAGAGATAGAAATGTATCACAAATAAGTACTTTTATTAATGCACTGTGAGAAATTATTTCCTTTTCTTGCACTGTGATGAATGACAGCTGTCCAGTAATAGTATCTCTGTCCCTTAGCCACCAAAACCTGCAAAACATGAGAGCAGTGTAGTATTCTTGTTATATTATTCTGAGTTGTACATATGTACATATGTTCAGCAGACAGGACATAGCAGACCCAATACTGGATGAGCACCGTGAACCAATCCCTTCCAATGGGAACTGCTAGAGATGAGAGTGTAGTGGCTGCAGCCATCATCACTAGCTCTACAGTGGGAAAGAGTGAAAGGAAAATATACCCACTGCTGGAAATAATGTGGATTCTTTTCAGCAACTGTGGTAACTTGGCTCTTTGTTTCTACTCAAGTCAGATACTTTGGAATAGAAAATCCACAAAGCCGTAGTTAACATACACAGAAAAGAAAGTTAGCTCATTTTTGTAGTTTATAAAAATCACGTTAGCAAGGCAGAAGTAGAGTTGGGTTTTGTTAGGTAGTAGTATTTATGTTTCTCAGGAATGATGCCATTGTCTAGAGACCTTCATAGCATTAAAGTAATTGGGAACAAGGTCTGAACTTGAATATGAAGATATTCAAAAGATCCAAAATGTATTTCAGTGGAAAGGTAGAGTCTTAAAATATCTTTCATGCTACTCCTGCCCCATGTTCTTTTGCTCCTGCAGAGTTGCATGAAACTGTACAGCAATGAGATTCAAACTACCCCCATAGGACACTTCTCAGGCTACTGCTTGCCAATGAATATGATAGAAATATTCAATCTAGAAATCAAAACTACAGAAAATATAAAACAAGGTTAAGAAATCTTGTTTTTAAAAGAACGTTGACAGTTTTCTTTTTCCAGGTTTTGCCTTTAGAGATAGACTAGTTCAGATTTAGTCTAATACAAATAATTTTATAGTGATTTATGTAGGAAAATACTCAAATAATTCGAGTAAAATGTTTAGAGTTGTTATAGTCAGTAGTAAATATTTCAGCAAAAACAAGTGAGCATGACTTATTTGAAACACTTTTGACAATCCCTTAACTCTTAAATGTGGTACTATATGGTTATCTTTACTCTGGACCGATGGGTAAACTTCAATTGCACAATGAATAGCAATTAAGAAAATGGATTCTTCTGTCTGAGACATAGGCGAGAAGGGCAGTCTTATAAATACTAAAAAATATTTACAAGTGTAAAAATATTGTGCAGCCTTGCCTCTTCTTTGTACTGAATGTTGTATGTAACCGTTTTCAGACTATCTATCTCAAGACTAAGTTGTCAGTTGTGTTGCTAATACAAAAAAATTGTGGATGAATGCATTTTAATTTCTTTGACTGAAATAATTTTGGCATACAAAAAAAAAAAAAAAAAAAAAGTGTATATATATGTATGTGTATGTGTATATATACAACAACTTTAATTTTGGCCTAAACTGTAGGTGACTGTATTTGCCAAGGAATTACTGAAATTCCGTAAATGTCAGTAAGGTTCGTACCAAGAAAAATGACAAAGAAAGATAGAGTACAATGAAATATAGTTCTAAAGAAGCAAACTTTTGTTCTTCTGGAATTTATACATAAGTTTTCTTTTCTAATTTCAAAAGAATAGTGTGCCTAAGATAACAATCCTGCTCTTGATACAAGCCTGTGTTTCAGTAATACTATAACTTCCATATACATATATTTTCTATTATAGCCCCAAAATTATGTGGTCCTGGAGGGACTCCAACCCAACAGCAACTACAATGTAGAACTGCAGGCAGTAACACGCTGGGGTCAGATACGCCTTAAAAGTGCTAAGGTTTCTCTTCATTTTAGCACGACACAGGACAACAGGAATAATAGTGAGTAATTGCGTTCAGACATCTGAAATCTTTATCTCTTCTTTGATTGGAATTTGAATGTTTTAAGTAATGGTTTCTTAAATTATTTTCTTTAAGCTGGTTGTTTGATTGCAGAGTCATCTTGTCTTGATGAAATTGAGTAGCCTTTTAATGTTACATTTCCTATTTAAAACTTGATAACAATTTTTTCCTATTTCTTTTACTTAGTTTCTACTCACCTTAAAGAAAAGCAATGAAAATGAAAGCATTTGCATCACTGTGATGTTAAGACTTTAAAAATGCAATGCATCTATAAATTCTTGCAGTATTTCTTTCTGGCTGCTGTAAATCCATTTCTGTGTCTTTCTCTTAACTGGACAGTTTTGACTTGAAGCGCTTTTCATAATCCTGACTACTTTGACTGGCTTGTGAATTCAGGTTCTTGGACCATACAAATATGTACCTTGTAGGAAGTGAGATAAAACACTGACTCTGCTATTTGAGAATCTGAATTGTCTCATGCCTGATAAGTGAACTGGTAATAAATTATTGCACACACAGGACAAAAATTCAAATTAAAATCTTGAGATCCTTAGAGGTCAGATTATTTCTTTTTGAGATATTTAAAACATCACATACTAAAGAAATGCTTGGCTCAACTTTGTTCTAGTAGATGGAAAAGAATCCCAGGTGCCATTATGCATTATTATGGCATGCATCCAAAGTAGCATTAAGCTAGCTATTGAATTTCTTTCTCTCATTTTATTATGACAATATAATTTAAGATTGTGTCTAAATATGAGAGCAAACTGAGTCTTAGTTAAATGTTTTTATAATTGCAATACAATACTGAGTTACTGTCTTAGCTGCTGATACATTGTGATTAGTCAATAAATCGATAAAGCAAAATTCTGACAAGAAGATGCTAGAGATATCATTTCTAATATTCTTTCCTGATTATTTCATTTTCCATCCATTTACGTTTTGATTTTAAAGTACAAACAAAGTTTATTTGGCACCATTTTCTTAACATTGCATTCACCCTAAATAGCCTCATCTAACTAACTGATGGCTATTTTTACTGGACCCTTCTACATGTATATTCTGTTTGGATAGGAAGAAAATACTTTAAATTAATTACTACCTATGGCAGACCTCCACATCTACAGTTGCTTCCTGTTTTGATGTACCAAGAACATAAAACAGACTTAAAGATCCATTTCCTTCCTCTCTCTCTCCATATTAGGCTCACTTTTACTACCTTGTTGGGCCATTTTAGAAATAGCAAAGGGCCAAATGCTGGTATCTTGAATGTACTGCCTTTTCTTGAAGTCATAACAGAAAATGAGCTTGAATCTTCACAGAGTGGACATAAGGCAAGCTTACATATGTTAAATCCTTGCTGAAGCGCTATATAAGTGAATATAGAAATTCTGCATTTCCGCTGGCTCACCTTGATTGTACCTACTTTTTCTGTCATTGCCGCCAAAAATGACCTAGTTTTCAGGAACATGCATGATATCAAACTACTGTTATTTTGCCAGATTAAATTACAGCTCCAAGAAAGAACATGTATCTGAGTCTACTTTATGTAGAAATAATGTCCCAGGAGTAGGCTGGGTAACCTAAATTTCATGTGAATCTGAGGCAGAGCTTTATTCTGGAAGCTATTAAATTTTTTTCCCTCATTTTACTATGAGAATACCCTTCTAAATTTTCCCCTCTTGGAAGCAAGACTAATTAATCAACTGATGTTCATCAGGCTTTATTATTAGACCTGATGTTAGGTTATAGTCTTACAAAACAATATTAAACAAAGACTTCTGCATAATGCAGTACCTTTAAACTGGAGCTGGCATAACTGAGCTTGGGTTTTGCCTGTGCAGATGTCATTCCTTACTTCTTCTTTACTGTAAGAAACTGTTTCACTGATTGTGCAGCATCAACTCTCTGTGGTATTGCTGATATGTCAATAGTGGGTTTGTGCTGAGAAAGAAGGACTTTCATTTCAATTCTTTCTCTCCAGAACACTGTTTTTATTTTTCTGAATCTGATGCAGATCACCTGTAACTTACCACACTGTAGTCCTCCAAGTCCTCTACCAAGTGGCATTTATCTACCAGTAATGACTGGTGGTTTCATTGTTTTATGTCCACACCAGAGTTGCCTCTTCATCAGGGTTTAAAGTCCTTTGAATAACTTGGATAATCCACCCTCTCCTTGCCCCTTTTACTTAAGTCTATCAGTAGTTTCTATGAAAGTTTATGATTTACATAATTTTTTGTGCTTTATTTCGCTTTACTATACTGACCTTTTCAACTAAAAGTTTAAATGGCTGTTGTATTGTTTTTTAAACCAAATTAATAGTACATTCTGAGTATTTTTGATTGCAAATGTACCTCAAGTGCATGAATGTTGTATTCAAAGTATGACCATCCATTTAGCTCATGAGCAGTATTTTCTTTTTAACTGCAAATCTCTGCCTGTGAGAACTTGAAAACACATATTTGTTTTACAAAAGAGTATTTCAATAATAAGCATACAGAGAAATCAGAACATACTTTCTGTTAAAGCCATGGAGGAAAGAACTGGAGATTATTTGAGCTCAAACTGGTGATACCACACATTTTAGTCAACAGAGCATTCTACTGAGAAGTGTGTTTGGACCTATTCTGAAAATGGCTAAATCATGGCTTATATGGAAAAGCAAATACAGTCTACTGCTGAAGGAGTTGCAAATAGATTTGAACTAATCTTCTGACTGTCACTGAAGTTAGCTATTTAGAAGCACTTCTGCTTGAGGTATTTTTGATAATACTCAGAAGCAGATGGAGAAAGATGAAAAAATAATTGCCTGAAATATTATCTAGGACAGGACATTCATGCCCCCTCATCATTTGGGGAATTTTTTGGCCTTTGGGAAGTAGTTCCAGAAGCACTATTCCAATTTTGCTGGAGTCCCACTGTCATTTGCTCAACTCGCTGTAGAATTAAGGTCTTTTTTTAGGTGGCTGTTCATGTTGTCAGAACAGAATCAGTCTATAACCCACTGAAGCAATTTAGTCCTGAAGACTTCTGTGAGCTTTGACCCCGGCCCTCTGGCGTTATCTTTCCTCAGTCTCAAAAATATCTTGCCTCACTCTATTCATGTGCCTCACTTCTGGGAAATGCAGCAAGATTCTCTCTCTCTGTCTTGATCAGTGTATGTAGTATATAGTTTAAGTCAGTGTTCTTGTTCTGGAATTGGTGAGAAAACAGCAAAATACAAATTTAGTTAAATTAAATTACTTTATGTTGAGATATACCTAAGAGGTTCATGTCTGTACTTTTCTCTATCACTTTGTGGTTTCCAGTCAGACACCATAAACACTATGATCACGTTGTAAAAGAGCAAATATGAATATGGTAGATTTACTTAAATGTGAAAGAAGTAAAAATGTATCAGATTAAGCAAAAGATTGAAAAAGTAAAATTTTTCCAAAAAGCAATTCCAAATTTTAGCTGAAGTTACATGTAGGGTACCATATTCAAGTTCACATTGCTTATGGTGATTGTTGAAACTTGAGTCTTTCTCTCTTTCTGTCAAGTATACAGCTAATAATTTGCCACTTCCTAATAACTGGAATCTTCATTTTTCACTTAGTTGTAATATTGAATTAAATACATGAGTGTTTTTTTTGTTAAGCTGACTCATATACTTTGACAGTGTGCAATGAAATGCATTTTGAATCCACACTACTGCCTCTTAAACTGAAAATATTTAGGAATCCGCAATTGTTCTAAATACTGACACCACTAAATGTTCATAAACTATTACCAGATGAAGAGCTTGATGAAGGACATTGCGTTACCATTGCTTTATGGAAGCTAGGCACACATATCAAGGGATTTGCTTAAAGTTCATTCTGCTCATACAATATTTTCCTAAGCATTCACTATTCACTGTTGGAGACAGGAAAGCAGGCAAAAAAGATGTTTAATCTGACCACAGTATTCTCATATACTGTACCAAAAAACTGTATTTACTTTGATGTAATAACCACATGAAGCCACTGTGGGTTACACTCAATCCTGTGCTTAGGTTTTTGGCTATATTAAAATACTTTGCAAATATGAAGATGATGAATGATTATATAGAAATACAGCTAGATACCATGCTTGTTGAAAAAGTCAGAATGTTAACTTCTCTTATTCCTGGGAATGTAAATACACTCCCTTTACTAATGATTCTTTTGAAAATTTAGAAAGCATTTTCATATTTAGCATTCGTGTGTCTTTTTTCTGTCTCTAAAATATATTTATTCAAGTTGAAACAAATTATGTTTTTCGGCCATATGGACCATTTGTTTTTTATAGTTACAATAATTTCATGTAGGTAAGATATTCAAATAAAGTAGGTTTGTTATTTTTTCTGAATTTGAACATTGATTTGAATTTGGTCATTAAGCAGCACTGTATTAAATAAATAATTTCTTTATTTTTCTGTGTACTGCAGATGAACAGACATCTGTTGAGAAACCTCCAAAAGGAGTGGTAGATCCTTACCCAACCTTTCAAAGAAGAAAACCCACTCGTTTTCTTAAAATTGGAACTCCTTTCTATCAGGACAATCAACTTCAGGTTAAAATCTACTGGAAGAAGTCAGGTTTGTCAAATTTTTTGCTTCACTGTTTTTCTAAGGAGGAACTCTCCTAACCTGTCTCAGAGTTGCAGAATGTTGTTTTAAGATACTAAGCCTCATTCAATTGTTTGAAGTCAAGTACAACATCCATCCCTCTATCCCTTCACCTTCACATCAGAGTGAAACATTGCCTCTTGTTTTGTCTGGCAGAAAGAAATTATGTGTCAGCTACCCAAAAATTGTTGTCAGTCGTGTTGGAGTACTTAATCTTGTCAGAGCTGAAATGATTTTTGATTCAGAAGAAATTGCTTCTTGTAAATGTTAAGTAAATAATAAGTATTTGCCCTTAGGTGACATAACTTTTCTGACTAGGCATGTAGTCTCTCTGGAATGTGGTCAAGGGATCTCAAGTGCACTGTGTTCCCGTGTGATGCTCCTTTGGATGCCACTGCAGCATCACTTCTTAGACTTTTAAGTGGAGAAATGATCAGAAAATTAGTCTGTTTGGAAATCATGTAGTAATGTCACAAAAAACTACAGTCTGAACTAAAAAATTTAGAGCTACAGTGGTTATGTGAAATCCATAATAGGCTTGATGTCAAGCTTTATCACTCACTTTGAGTTAAAACAGGAAAAAGTTTGCCACAACCACAGCAAAAAACTGTACACTGGTTGTCTGCTAAGCTACATGTATTTTTTTTCTTTTTTCTTTTTTCTTTTTTTTTTTTTCTTTTCTTTTTTTTTTTTTTCAGAAAACCTACTAATGATTTGTCTAAGTCTTTGAGACTGAAGGAAAATACTGTACATTTTATGTATCTAATCAGATTTAGAAATGGAAAAAAAAAGCAGGATTTTCCTTTCTTTCCCTCTAGAAGCATATAGATTTTTCTATATTGTTCTAGTGTAGCCATAGCAGTGTTGTATGCTGTTATTTGAAAATACACCTTCAATATTAGTGTTTTAACTTGAAGCATTTACATATAAAGCAGTAGCACATGCATCCTGACTATATACACACTTTATATGTCTGTCCTTTTCTAGAGTATATTTCCATTTTATAGACTTTCCCATTATAATTTAAATTTTGCTTAACTTTCTGGAAAGCCAAGATAATTTAAAGATTGAATAAAAATGGAGGCATTTCTAATTTTGAATAATAAGTTTATATAATAATATACTTTCAGTTATCCAAAATGAGATTCGTGTATATGGAACTTTATATCGATAGCCTCAAACTTTATCCTTCTTAAAGCAGGTTGTCAACAAGTGATTTCATCTGCTTTTATAGTCAGAAAAGCAGATGACTTTTGAAGTAATTGATCCCATACAGCAGCTAAATCATCCTGCCTCACTGTGCTCACATCTACTGTTTGCTTTCCACAAATATTCAGCAAGTGTCAATAAATGTCAATAGCTGCCATTTTTTCTTCATGGAGGGATTTATTTCCACGCCTTTGTTTCATCCACACATTTATATACATTCATAGTCTTTAATACAAATATAACTTTCAGGTATGTGGCATGGCGGGAAATAGTTCCAGATTTTGATGTCAACATTTAGACATTTACATTGCAATGTCTACTTATAAGCTTGATAGCCAATTTACCATTACAATTAAAAAAGTAGTAGTTCAAGAAACCTACTTTGAATCTTGAGACACTTTCTCATAACTTTCTCATCTTGAGTGTCTTGAGACACTTTTTCAGAGCTTTCAGTTCAGACTGTTACATATTGAACATGTTCCCAGAGACATATGAGGCATCTCTAGGTTTTCTATACATGAGTTGATCTGAACTGATCATCTAGGTCCCCTTAGTACTCAGTAAGGAACACAGGCAACTGCATAGTGAGGCAGCGGGTGGTTCATTTCAGCAGTGGCAGCAGCAACATGTAGTTGGACTTTGTGGATTCCTTCCAACTCAGATTATCCTATTCAATTTACTACTGAAAGCCATGATTTTTTAAATTTTTTTTAAAGCAGAAATACAGTTTTTACAGTCCTAAAATACGATGTGTGACTTTAAAACAAGTAGCTATTATGAAAATATCACTAAACTCTGGGAAGTGTGTATCTTGATAATGTTGAGAGTTCCCGTGACATAAGAAATAATTCAAGAAATACAAATATGAAGCTTGAATGTGTTGGACATTTGTAAATTAAATAAAATTTCATTTGATTGTTGCAATCTTTGCTTTGTCTGGTTGCTTATAAAGGTTTTCAGTACTTTCTGCATTAGATTTAATGGTCCTAAACAGAGATGATTTCAGTGATGATGATACAAATATGTTGTTTAGATCTTAGAGCTTTTCAAGATGAATACGTGTGATAAAGTGTCTTATAGCCATATGGAAAGCTTTAAAATTTACTAAAACAAGTGTTTCACTTTGCAAGAGTAATATTACCCATTTTCTGCAGGAATAGCTGCTAGTATCATTAGACTTGATAATTATTATTTTTTTAATTTTGTCCAAAACCAAGACAGCTACATAAAGAGTTTCATACAGTTTCCTACACCACAAATTACAGGAACAATGATAAGGAAAGATCTGTATGGATATCTGGTGGTCTCATAGCACTTAAGAAACACAAACATGTTTCTAAGGTTAGATTTTTTTTCCTTTTTTTTTTTTTTTTTTTTTTATTTTCATTGTTTCATTTTCTACTTTGGAAATCATTTTGTATTTTAATTTGAACAATTTTATTCTGTCTAAAAAAGACAGAATGGAATCATAGAATAATTCGGGCTGGTAGGAATCTCTAGAGGTTGTCTGATCCACCGATCTGCTCAAAACAGAAATAACTTAGAAGGTAAATTAGGTTGTTCAGACTGATCTGTAATATCCTGTAACAGATGTTGTTATTGTTGCCAAAATTTGTCCTTTATGACAATTGCTGCTGAGGCCATCTAACACTGCAGAGCTCCTTAGGATTTTCAGCAGGCATGGTGATGTTTCTTAACACTCAAACGTAGTTGTACCATTACTATGAAGATATAATCCTTGGTGTCATTTGCAGAAGTCAGTGAAAGTAAACTTTTTTTTTTTTTTTTTTTTTTTTTTAATATCCCTCTAAATAGAATTAATTTGACTGTACAAGAAATGAAATGGAGGGGTTGTTGCAAACTATTACTAAGCTGGCTTTATATTATGCATTAAAGGAGCAACTGCTTATACGTTGAACTGAATAATGTGCTAAAGTTGGGGTGGAAGATCCTATTCCCATATTTATGTGTCATAATGTACCACAATTTGCTACCTTGGAAAGACTTATATAGGCCAGTTCCTCAAGTGTCATTTCATAAGTCCTTTTAGCTTCAGTAAGCATGAGACATGAATGGAATGTAGGATCGGAACTTTACATTAAAAGAAATGCCTTTATGAAATAGTCTTTCAGTCTGAATGCTTTGGTATGATGGCAATAATAACTTTACTTCAGGAGGTATCCTAACAAGAATAACGGCACACTTCAGGCGGTACAAGGTGCTTAGCAAATGCACATAACTTTACTAGACAGTCATCACAAAAGTTTATTGTAATTATAGGATACAATGTTTTCTTTCTGAAAGAAGAAAATGTCTTTCATTTGCAGCCTCTGACTTAGGCCTGGGATTAGAGAAACACAGTACATTCCTTAAACAGCATGAATTCTGCTTTTATAAATGAAAAGGGGAACTTTCTTGTGGCCAGATTTTTTGGCCATCTTGACTATGTGAAATTAAAAATTATGTGCTATTTATGTCAAGTAGTGGAACCAAGTTAAAGAACTCCCTTTTAACTCCTTGGTGCTGGAGTCACAGAGTATCACCTATTACGATGTTCTGGTGCACTTCGAAAATCTTGCTTAAAAGGACTAGCTACTTAATAATTAAGATCTTTGGTATCTTGGGAAGCAGTCAAGACTGAAATTATGAAAAGAAAAATGATCTTATGTTTCCTATGTTTCATAATGGTTTGGCAACCAGAGAACTGAGGTTTTGGACCTCAGCTGAGCTGTCTTCAGGTTATTGCATGGTTACGTATTTTTAGTATATGAAAATAAGAAATATCTCATAGACTAAAGGAGTAAAAAATTTTTTTATTCTTTATGAATCCAGTGCTTCAGTCCTCATCATTTGCTGCTGTAATTCTCACACATGGAAATACTGGAATGCAATTTATTATGATGGTTTCTGTCCAAAGCAACATATTACAATAGTATTTTCTAACACATTGCATGGTTTTCACTACTGTTTTCTTAGCACTTGTTCATAGAGAATAATTCAACTGTCCCTGCTCAGGTAAAGATTTAATTTAGTTCACTTGTCTTTGAATAGAGTCTATGGGCATATATGTCTTTGTGTTAAATTAAACATTTGAAGTACTTCTAGATATTTAAAATCAATATATATACCCCTTGGTTTTGCTTAAAAAGACAAATATTTAAAATGCATTAAAACTTGGCTTCAGGCTTCTTTCTTTGTATTTCTGGTAAATGCTAAAGCAGAGAAGAAAAGAAAGAACACTTAAAACAGGGAGAGGCAAAGAATCCTCCATTGTCTGGTAAATCAACCCAACAAGAATAATGAATTAAATTACAGGGAAGAATAAAATGCAAGGCAAGGCAAAGCAAATAGAAAGCTGACAGAAATGCTTTTAAAACCATATCTTAGGAAAACAAAATTAACTTTCACTTAGTTCAGGAAGATAAATGAAGTGACTGTGTGTGCTGACTCTTTGCTTGCAATAAGGTATTTCATACGGCAGTTTTAAAGTAATATAAAGGTTTCTCCATGTTATCCTGTGGTCCCTTCTTGCACAGCTAGTGCCACTGAAGTTAATTAAATCCTTCATTGCCAGTTGTTATTGGAAAAGATTCAGCAGTAGTTTCTTAACGGTAAGTAAGTAATTAGTTTAATACTGTTATACTGGAAGACCTGTGTTTAAACAGCTCACCATTATCTAATCATGTATATAAGCTGGAATTTATTTGTACTCGAAAGTATCACTGTGCTTCAAATGGTTCTGCCAAAAAGATCTCGCTGTTAGTTATAGCAATGTATACACTAATGTATTTCATCTTTCCTTGTAAAACTACTGGCTCAGCAGAGATTGACTGGGGAGTATACATAATGTTCAGTTGTATTTAGTAAAGTTGTCCCTGGGCACAGGAATCTTTGACTGGATCAACCGTTCAGCAGTTCACCAGGAGACAGTGCATAATTTTACTTTTCTATGTGTGCTACAGCTGACTCAGATGCCTGTATCCTGTGGGCTTCCTCAGCCGCCTTCCTAGTGAAGTATGTAATGCTATCAGTTGTAACTCTAGTGGGATGTTATTCCACAAAAGAGTATCCTGTCAGAAATATTCTCCGTGTGATTCCTACTCATCCCTAACTTTGTCTTGCATAGGCCTAATCTAATTCTAGGAATAAAATTTTTGTTATTCTAATGCTGGTTTTTATCTTTCTGCTTTCTTCTGCTAGAAGAGGATTAACAGGCTAAAAATAGAGGTTTGCATTTGGTGTATGTCCAGATTTGAGCTAGTGGTACATCAACAAATAATACAAATAGTAGAGCAGATAATGCACGACTCTTCAAATAGTAAGCAATGTATTAGACAAATGGTAAAGTTTTAAAGTTACATTTACAATAATGGCAACCTCAGGGCTATCTCCCCTGCAATGTTTGAATGTCACACTTTACCCCCTTGCTTCATGTTTCCACAGACACAACAAAAAACCACTAATGATTGCCTTTCACTAGCTTCCAAACCACCATATACCTCTCAGGGTGTGTGGTGTGGTTAAAGCTCTTGGTGTGGGAGACTTTGGGGAAAGTTTTTCCAGTGATTAGTCCCAAGGAATGTAATTGGAATTAGTTCAAAGTTTGACAGGAAATCAAATAACAGAAGCCAAATTAGAATTACCTATTGTGGTAACAGAGCAAAGGCAGCGCAGAGCATGGAAGGGTGATTTTGCTTAGCTGATACCTATTGAAGTCTGCTTCAAGGCAGAGATTGCCTGTACCATACTACATTAAACTAGTTCTAACATTTTGTCTGGTTAACTCATATGGTATAACAAATTAATATTCACATAGTGTTCACAAGCCCTCAGTATGACCTGACTCAAACTCTAAAATTCCTTTAGTAATTGTGAAAATGTAAGTCCCCCTTTTATTCTTAACCTTAGTAACTGAACACAAGTTTGATTTCTTTTGAACTTATATTAAAAGATCAAATAGAAATATAATTACAACCCAAAGATGAATAGACTTACAGTCAGACTTCAGACACATTCAGTATCAAGTTGGGATTAGACTTTACTCACTTCAAGGCTTTGAAAAAATTAACTGTCCAGCTAATAAACTAATTCGTAGATGACTTTTAACTTTTCAGGAGAAAATATGTTTTCCAAAATGGTATCCCCAGCCTGTTTATAAACTTTGTTATGTCTTTAGACAATCATACCGGGAGAAATCCTTCCACTCCTATTGTGAGTAAAAATTTCCTGGGATATAGAGCTTATCAAGATACCTTTTATCAACTGTGGATTAATAACTGCCTGTAAGTGCTTTCTCAGCACACCTAAGTTTTTGGTGTGGCCAGTTTAGGAACTTTGAAAGAATTTTGCATGCATTGTACATGCAAACAACCACTTGTCCATTTTTTTCTTAGCATAATGTATGAGAAAGCTGAAACAAGTGCATGTCTGCATCTCCTCCCACAGAGGCTTTACATTTAAGGTGGATGTGTGCCTGGCCTCTGGAGCTGGGAAAAACTCCCAGATTCCCTACCCTCTGTATAGCCTCTTCACCGACATTAAGGTCTGGGTTTGTCCGAGTTAAACAGAAGGCTTTTCAGTAGGTGTAGAATGATAGCAAGCCTTAGACTTGCTCATAACATTTTCATTAAATTCTTATTTTGAATTATTAGAATACCTGGCTATGAAAGAGCAATGCAGGAAGCTTTTATTCAGGCTATGAGCAGCTATTGTGAGACTTGGAGTTTACATGAGGCAAATTTCCTTGTAATAGAAAACCAGAATGAGATGTTGTTGAACTCACTTTATGTAGAGTGTTGTGTGTGGGAAAGTCAGTGGGAGTAGAAGTAATCGAGAATAAAGATGATCCCAGAATTAAATCTTTCAATACATTCTTAAACCTTGAACCTTTAAATCTTAAACCTAAATATGGACACAAATACTGTCTCAAGCCCACCTTTAAATTGCACACTAATTTTTAATATAGTTTTTTGAAAGGATAATTGATGTATTATGCAAAGAATGTGTTCTATAGAAAGAAAGTTTGTTTTAAATGGCATAATGTAAGAAACAAAATCTTCGCTATTTAAATGATACTGCTTATATTCTATATAAGAGCAGGAAACCGTACATTTTGCCTTGTTAATAACTGTTTATTGAATGAAGTTTAAATGTCAACTGAGGATTTTAGTGTTTATTTTAATCATAATGCTTAAATAGGTGATCACTAAAAACTCTTTTTCTCAGAGTTGACATGAATATCATGAATTTCCTAGACAAATATTTGACATTTTGGATTTTATTTAATTTATTTATTTTTTTACTACTGGGTGATTCACTGCACAGGCAGCTAAAAGAGCCAGAGCTGTTTTCATTTTAGCCTTTTAGGAAATCTTAGCTAAAATGACTGATATAAAACACTTCAGCAGCATAGTTTTTACATGTATTAGCTCATCAATACAGCATTTTGTAGTTACAGGTACATTCTGTTTCCCTATGATTGTTTGATTGTGCACTTTGCATTTACTTATCTACCATAAGTTAAATAAAACTCTTATCCCTTTATTATTTCTTGCACTGTCATTAGCTTCAGGTTTCAAATGTTAACAAGAAATTCCATTACTCATAGAAGCATAGAATATCCTGTAAACCAGCACATGAGAAAATAAGTGTTATGATCAAGTAGTGATTAAGATCATGTTTTGCTTCTCTGAAGTAGACTGAAGCATGCTCTCCCAAACTGTTTTTCAGTCATTCTGCTATTATGGTATGACGCTATCACATGTAATAAGTACTGAATGGATAGCTTTATAATAATCTTGTCTTCAAAACTGAAGCAACTTGTGTTAAATAGCACTGCATTGATAATTTACTTTTTTTTTTTACTTTTTTTTTTCTTCTTTTTTCTTCCTATATTTAGGCCTTTCCCATATATTTTTTCTGGACATTTCCAGCAATTGAGTTTTATTAGAATAAATGCTTTTAAAAATTGGTATATATTATAACTTTTTTTTATTTTTTTATTCCCCACTGAGAATGATGACCTTATAAATAGAGGAATGAAGATCTGAGAGGGCAAAGACACTTCATAATATTGTATCCCAAATACTGGGTAATAATTCTTAGTGTGGAAATATGGTCAAAATGCACTGCAAAATAAACATTGCCAGAATAGTGGGTTGGATGCAGTGATTTATTGAACTATTTCCACAGTTGTAAAGGGATATTATGGGTTACAGGAGCAACTTATTCCTATTTCTTACAAAATTCTTTGACTTGTACACAACTTCAGGTACTTATTAAATTAAAAGATTATTTTTCTTTATGTAAGTCTTAATTTTCACCATTTACCATTTCACTGTTTACCATTTACAGTAGTACAGTTTCATCATTTAAAGTAAGTAATTTGTGTCCTGAATGTTTTCCTTAATATTTTATTTTGGTGTCCTGTTTGATAAAGTATTTATACAGAGCGCCACAAAGCCTTACTATAACTTTACTCTAGAAACGATCAAGCAAATTGAAATGTGTTTCATGTTCCCTAAGCAGACTCTGCCCTGTGCTATGATATTAAATATAAAAATAAACTCAATCTGGTTAAACTTTGCTATAGACTGTTTTTATAGCAGTAATACTGCAAGACATACAGTCCAGGAAGGGAATTATTTAATTTCATCCTATTTCCTTCTTCCTTTTGATCTAAGACAATCAAAAATGTGTTCAAGACCATCTTTTAACTATAGTTTATATGGTCATTAATGTCTTGATCCTGTTGGGTACTAAACTTTCTTGCCTGATCCATTAGCTGCTCTTAACTACTGAAGTCAACACAACTGTTCTATGCTTAAGTGCTTTGTTGAATCAGGGCCAGAGTGTAAGATCAACACTCTTCATGGTAAGAGAAGAGAAGCCGTCACAGGCCCCTCATAAGTAATTACTGGAATTCTCTCTAGGAATCATCATCTTCAACAATGTATAATTGGCTTACATATGGGCAGAACAAGTTCTTTCAGTAATTTTCTTACTGAATAACTTCTTAGAAATTGCAGTTTCATTATGATATTCTAATTGATGGACAGCAGAAGGTAGCAGCTTTGCATATGGAAAGCTATCTTCCAAACTGTGATAGGCACCTCTTTCTTTTACCATATTTAATTCTAATGGAGAAATATATCAAATATTGCTTGAAGAATATCAATAGAGAGATAGCTTTGTGGAGATACTCCTTTGGAATCAAAGGTTCTTTTTTTGGGTGGAATGTAAGACGGAGAGAGTCAAAACAAACACCAGCATGATTTAGAGCATCCCCAGATCAAGACATTTCTAGTTAAGGTTTCTGAGCTTTTTGTTCAACAGAGTTAAAAGTGGAAGAGCTAAGCACATGTGGAATTTTAAGAACATGCTCATGTGATGTCTGAATGTTTTCTTAAGTCTAGGAATTGCATACTACAGAAAATTCAACTTAAAAATCATAGCAGAAATATTTAACATTACCTATTGATTTCTATGGGAGGAGTAGCTGTATGCAACTGTATGAAATGCTGTTTTGCTTAGGCAGATCATGTCCATTTTAGTGATTTCTATATGTGATTATTTTAAAGTATTTTTAATGGTACTAAAGAAATTGTTTGATGAAGCTGCCTGTTGTAACAGTTCTTTAAGGAATTCTTAGGTGACTGTTCTGTTGACTAAATTCACAAGCTTAGAGTTGCTCAAATGAGTGCTAGCACTTAGTATCTGCTGCAAGTCCCATATTTGCAGTTCTGGGAAAGATGAATTATTGCAGTTTATGCTTAGTATATCAGTCTTCTTCATGTCGGAAGGTATGTTATGTTTTCTAACTATGATAGCAAGAGAGTTATAAAACTCACTGAAGTCTTCTAATTGGAAGTACAGAATCTAGAAATTTCCCAACTATTAAGATTGATTAAATACAAGGATTCTTTATAATGTAATATATGAAATATAAGAGAATTAATTGAAAGAGTTGGGCAGTTTCTTTGCTGTGTGATATTCTTATTCTAAAAGGGATGCTTAGAAGCTTTCTGATTGAACTGCTAGAAATCAGTTCCAGTAAATGCTGGATATTCTGTAAATATTAACTACTCAAATTATTTTTCAGAAGATACAGCTGTGTGTTACAGTGTATTAACTTAATGCAGAACCATTAGCTGTGGTGATGGTGGCTGACATTCACCTAGGCTTTTGCTTGAACTGTTTTCATGCTGCATGTTTTTGAGTTTGTAATGGACAGATGAAAAGAAAAATCTTAATAAAACTACAGTCATAATCTCAATGGAAAGAGAAAGGGAGGATAGGATAATCTTTTGTTTCACTTGTGCACAAAAAATCAGTTGCCTAAGAGCTAAACTTTAAAACCATGATCATTATAAGCAGTTTCACGAGACAAATACATATTCTCATCTTCTTTTTTTTTCTTTAAGTATTTTATGTGACCTTTTAGATCATTCCATACATCTTGCCTCCTGCTCTATAAAAAATTAATGATAATTTCTAAAGCAGTCTCATTATTTAATATGCATACTTCAAGCATGCATATGCACTTTGAGTATTTCATGCCTCTAGCTCTACTTAATAAAAAAAGTCCCACTTTTCCACATTTTTCACATTTTAAAAAAAGTCTCAAGTAGGAGACTTATTATATTTTTTCTTTTTTTTTTCTAATCAGAATACTTAAGATGAGAAGTGAAGAAGTTTTAATATTGAAAATATATACATACTATGTGCATGCAAAGATTAAATATTGAAATACAGAAAATGTTGTCTTTCAATACAGACTGTTATCAGAATACAAGATGTGAGCACTATGGAATATAAGGTTAATTTCATCATTTTGTTTAAATAAAAAAAAAATACAAAATTATGGTTGTTAAAAGCTTTCATCCAACATTTACAGTGCAAGTTGAGAGGTCAAGGAAGAAAGTTTTTTTGTTTTTGTTTTTAGTTATTCCTGATTTTATTGCTTGAATAAAGAAGTTGCCAGCTGTTTATGAGTAGGTAACTAAGGTAACTCTTGCTAATGCAAGAGAGGAGAAAGAGGAACAAAGAACTCCAAGAGGGCAGTGTCTTCTGAAAAGCTTATGTAAGAAATGAAGGTGGAGCTGTAGTAGAATCCAAACAGATTTCCACTCCGCTAGGAGCTGCAAATACCAGATACTTCAGGCACATTTTTGGAAAGATGCATAGTAAATCTCTGGATGGATGCTAAGTTGCTGTAAGCTCTTGATTCTTGGTGTTTTATAGCTTAATAAAGAACAGAACAACAATAGTTTAAAATAATAAGTTCTGATTATCAGAGAATTAGTAACAGATTCATTGTGAGCATGTTGCACGGACTGTACATTTTTAACATAGCATGAGTGATACAGCAGCATGTTGCTTTCAGGTCCCAGGAGAGGGGCACAAACAGGTGATAGGCAATAGAAAAAGACTAACTCAGATGAAACCTGCTTCCAGGTGTACTGTGAATTTGTGTCTTCATCAAAGAAGCATAACAAATGGGAAAACCTAGCAACCAAGAGACAAGTGAAAGCACATCCGATTATTTATTACTTTTCAAATGGAAGGGAATGATCACAAAGCAGCAAGTTATTTCTTTAGGTATTTCTTTTTGAGAGAGTATTGAGCTCCCAAAGAAATCATGCAAATGATTAGCATACATGTTGTAATGCAAACAGCCACTAAAAAAGAAGAGTCAATTTCAAAGGTTTGAGCTAGTTTCAGACGCTGCTCATTTTCTCTTTAATTTATAATCCTTCCCTTCTGCATCCCACTTGCTTGTAGCAGTCTAATGCCAGAACAGCCCTAAGGGCATCGCAGATATTGTTTTCACTCCTGAAACACACAATCAGGCATTTGGTATTAGTGGCCATGTCATACCAAGTTAATTAATAGTAACAAACACATGATTTTGCATCTGCCATATAAAGACAAAGGAGAACTAAATCCAGAAAAATGACAGGATGTACTGTCAGTATCTGGTGAGATTTTCTTCTTTTGTCTAATTCTTAAGTGCCCTTTTTTTCACTGTCTTTTACAATCAGCCTTGAGAAAAGCAACTGTAAAATACAGTGCCTCTACAATTATTTGTAGGGTTCTCAAAAAAAAAAAAAAAGAAGATCTGGAAATTACTTGAAAGATTATAGTATTGATCCTTGTAAGTTTTGTCCTTGATTTAAATGGGAACTAATTTTCTTATTACTCCTGGAGGTCAAGTCTAGAATTGTATTTGGGCAAATACTGAACAGGTGTTATGATAGATTCTGAAAGGGAAATTCTCAGAGGCTTGCAGACATTTTCACATACCTCCAGGCACAGATTTCTGCCAGGTAGCAGTGTTGCAATGCTCTAACAATATAAACAGTGTCAAGCAAATGGTACAAGGTCATTCCCATCACATGCAGGATGTTTAGAAGAGACAGCACTGAGATTTTTTTAAACGTTCACACATGCTGAAAATGCCAATTCTCTCTTTTTAAAGTTAGCTGTCTTAGCTGATGTATGGCTTAAATTATGAATGTATAATAGTTCATTTCTAATAATGGGCGCTTGTGGACAAGTGAGGAACTACTAGCGCTAGAATGCTTAAACTCTAAATCCAAAAAAGCTAGAAGAAGCTGCATATGTGGAAATGTAATTATATCTTTTCCTCTTTTTTTGACCCATTTAGGTATCAACATGAATCAGTTCCAAGTCCACTCATTACTGGAATCCTGTACACACAATGACACCAAGGGACTTGAGAAAGTAACTGAGCTGACTTATGTAAGTCTTCATTCAAACTTCTGCTTCTCTCTGAGTAGCTTCTAAGCTGCAAGAGGAAGGATGGTTTTACAACAAAACACAGTTTGGTTTATACTGTTTCTTACATAAGATAGAAATGGTTCATCTGAAGTTGTTCTTGTGTTTCTTTTTTTATTTTTAAATCCAAGCTAGGCTAATATTTTTTGTTGGTTGTGGTGGTGCTGTTCGGAAGACTTTAATATATATTTATACGGCAGATAGAACACAGCTTGTTTTAAAATAAGAACTAGGTGTCTAGAAAAGTACAAATAGTGAATAGTAATAATGGCAATTATAAACTAGCTTGTTTTTTTTAGGCATAAATGTGGTTTTCACAACTGAGAAGAAAAATAGAATTAGAAAATAAATGCAGTCGTTGGAAACTACTAGATATTAAATCTGGAAGTTGGACACATGTCAGATAAGGAGAAAAACTCCATATAAGTACATGTCAGGACAAGTACATATTGCAGGGGTATTCTTCATACTGAAATAAAACATAATTCATCATTTCTTCTTAACTTGACCTGTATTGTCAGATCAATTCAGTACAGTTAATGTCATATAAAGCTAGAATAAATAAAAAGAAAAAAAATTCTCATGCAAGAGGCTGTTTGCTTCTAAGTTACTACCTCATACAGTCAGCAAGTCAAATGTTAGAGATGGATTAAAAAAATGCTTGTGGTATAACACTATGATCAGTCTTGATATTTCAAGTTATGAACAATGAACTTAGGAGAAAGTTTGTATTTAATAAGTTTATTTCCACTAGAGGTCAGGAAAGATTACTTGTACATCTCGCCAAACGCACTGTGGGATTAGTAAATTTATTTTCCATCGCTTTACACCAGTTTCTACAATCACTTTGTGAAACTCTGTGGGCTCATTCATATTGCAAGTAATCAGAAGACATCTGCTGCTACAAAGGGTTTGATAATCAATATGATAATTCAAGGCAGATAAAGAACTTAGGTATCTGGTGTTGAGCATTTAGGCTTTTGTCTAGGGTCCATGGATTTTGAAGTTAGACAATTTGCTATTTTCAGAATACATTTTGAGATGCAGGTGAATATAAAGCCTCATAAAGTTCAGTCAGAACCCCAGTTGACAAGCATCTGTTTTAAGGAGTGAATGAGAAGCAACGGCTACAGAGGATAACCTTGCCTTGATGCACCAGCATCTTTAGCAAATACCAAATTACAGTCATTTACAAAGGACTGGAATGTGTTCTTTTGTTTTGTTTTGTTTTCTTACAATAAAAGTAGAACCAATCATTAGATTTGTAAGTAGGAGTCAAAACTGTTAGAGAAGTAGGTAGGAAATTGGGAATTAAGTCCATTCTCAGCCCAATCCATGTCCCACTGAAAATGCCCTTCCTGTGAAATTTTAGCTAATGTAGTTTGAGATCAACTTCCAAAAAAAGTTGGCGTTAAGCTGATAAATACTGGAGATTAGTGTTTCCAAAGAGAAAGTATAATATAAATGGCTGTCGAAGGCTTGGGACATTAGCCAAGAAAGTGTTATTGTACATTTTCCCAGAAAAAAAACCCAAAAACACACAACAAAACAACTTTTTTTTCCTTACAGTTTGATTTGTGCTTAGGCTTTCAGAGTGATTTTCAAACATATTTTACACGACACTAAGAAGTTAGCATGACACTTTGTATAAAATTTTATTTTACTGTCATTGTCTTTAAAGGGAGAAATTTTCTGTGTTGTTCAGCTGTGGAGTTTACCTTTCTGATAAGAAGACAGAAGTAGTTAACGTACTAAAGAGGAAAATAATTGATTCAGTGTCATACTGGACTTTGAATGCACTTTAAAAAAAAGCTAAACGTAGATGAAGCCACTTACAGCAGCTTATTTTATCTTCCTTACTATTATTTAATTCAATTTGTATTTACATCTTCACATTGCTACCTCATTGTCACCATGTGGGAGACTGTTCTAACTATTGTAAGGTAGATACATTTATATAACATGGTAAACGAGCTGTGTGGAAAGGATGGACCTTTCTGAATGCCATGCTAATGTATTTTACTATTTTACTATTGAAAATAATCATAATGTAAGTAATGTTTTCTTCTTTTTATGAGAAAAGCCATGTTGGAGTGTGTTAATTGTGTCAGGAAAATGTTTTATTGGTGAAAATTTTTCATCATCTGGCAAACTTATCTTTCAGGGTTTTTTATGTTTGTTTTGCTTTTTTTCCCCCCAAGGGATCTGTTTGCATCATGCTCTCTTTTGCTTTTCTTGTTCTAGGAGAACTACATGATTCTGAAGGACCTGTCATTTTCATGCAAATACAAAGTAACTGTTTTACCTGCAAAATCTAAAAGTCGTTTCAAGGCTGAGAGTATTTTCTTTGTCACCCCACCTTGCTCTACATTTAAAGAAAAAACCCATAAGCACATTAATTGTGCTGCTGAAGAAGGTAAGGCACAATCTGCAGAACCTGCCAAATAATTTCAAATTCACTTAAAATTGGGTGAAAAAAAAAAAGTATAAAAGTATTTAAAAGTAATTCTGCAATGGAATATGAAAGATTGAGAACAACAAAAAAAAAAAAGATGACTGATGCTTACCTGAAAAATCAACTAAAATGCAGAGCAGCATAGATGTTGGTTACCATATTGCTGCTGTGTTACTTAGGTTATAATTGTAGAGGGCTGTTTATAAACATACGATAACATCTGCTATTACACAGTTTTTGTTATGTAAGGAGGAGCAGCTTCCCAGTTATATTTGCTATAATGATGATAACTGATTTTCAGTTTTGTCATGTTCCATCTTTTGAATATCCTAATATTTGGCTCCAAAGCTGCTTTTCCAGCTTGATTTAGTTTAGGTTAATGCTTCTCTAACATAGCAAAAAAAGACAGTCATGCTTTTGACAGTGTTGTCACAATCCAGAGTATTGCTTAAAGGTTATTTGAAATCACAGAGTAGTGGAGAAATTATTTGGAAGGGATCCCTGATGTCAGCTAATTCAACCACCTACTCAAAGCAGGTGAGGTCAGCCATAGCTTTGAGTAGCCAAGTCTGGACACTTCTATCTTCAACAAGGGAGTGGCTGTCTCACTTTGAATTCTTACTGCCTCCCACTTGCTCTGTGGTTCACCTCAGAATCCTGCTGTCAGTGGCTATGATTTCCTGCCCACTTCTCCTGAAGAATTCCAACATTACGGTTTTCTTCCTGGGAAACTGCAGCATAAGTTTCACCTAGCCAAAGTGTACCTATTAACTTGTAGTACAGTTTTATAGCATGAATTTTACTTTTTCCCCACATAATGGAACTCTGTGCTATGCTGTGTGTTTTCTTCTAAAAATCAGCTCAGATATTCTGAAATACAGAGGACTGCCAGGATGGTTGCCAATCAATGAGGCATTTATAATTTTACATGGCATATACTTTCTTGCCTGTCACCTGTGGCTGACAGAATTTGATTTGAAGTTTGAACTTGACCCAGAATGCCGATGGAATATGTCAAAGATAGGTTTTGGCTAACACTGAAAATGCGATGGCAGAAAGTTGACAAGATCTTGGTAACACCAGAAGAAGAGCTCTGTCTGACCTCAGTTTTTGAAATTAAATGAATATTATTGACCATTACTTCTCAAAGTTTAGCTTATCTTTTTGCTTTCCAAATTTATAGTGCCAGTTCTACCCAAAGTGTTGGCCAAACCCGAGAATCTATCTGCGTCTTTCATTGTTCAGGAAGGTAACATCACCGGACATTTTTCTTGGAAGATATCTAAGGCAGTCCTTCACCAGCCCATGACAGGGTTTCAAGTCACATGGGCAGAAGTAACCACAGAAAGCCGACAGAACAGCTTGCCCAACAGCATCATTTCACAGTCACAGATACTGCCAGCAGTAAGTTGCTCATCCTTTTCTTTTTATACTGGCTTAATAACCATGTGTATATGTGTCATATTTTTAATTTTTAGTGGTAATGAAGATGTCGCACATAGCATTCTTCTTGTCTGCAGGCAAGTTGGAGCAGGAGATGCTTTAATTTTGTCCTCCTTAGAAATACAAGGCACAGCTACTCTTGTCGATTGCACATCAAACACTTTAATGTGCACAATTGTCAAATTAGAAACCATTATCTGAGAAATGCCTGAAGGGAGGAAAGGGTCATCTGTGTGGCAATAGATAGTTTTTATTTTCTTTGATGATCAGGCTGTTCAACTTGGGGATTACTGCAGTTTTACTAATTATTTGGTGTCCAAGTCAATAAATTTCATGGATTAAGTACTGGTTTTTTTCCTTTGAGTTTCTCATTTCTATAAGAAAAATAAAAATCACTTTCCCTTCTGTGAATATTTGCTATTGTCCAATGAATAAATAATGTGAAGGAGAACTAGAACTCACTGTTTGTTGAAAGTATCGGAATGATTAATTTGAATTCTTCCTCCTTTTAGCTTTAAAATGGTATGTGCTATTTCAGTTCCTCCTCTGGCAGAAGCAAGTGAAGAGCACTTCTTTCAGACAGTATTGCCAGATCCACCAGGGCCAACAAAAGGACTTAGGCATCTGGCCTTGATCCAAAGTCTCCAAACAGTGCTGGGAGTCTTTCCATGCACTTTAGAGACATGATAGATCAAGGCAATTGTGTCACAAGCAGAATTGGCTGAAAGTCTTTTCACAACATTTGTTTCATCAAAGAATGAATAAAATGTTGTGTTGAACACATCCTACATTCAACACATTTTCTACAAGTTCAAAACAAGATTCCCACAGTTTTGCCTTAATTCCTTGCAGACTGCCCTGAGGCTATGGCCACTGTATTTCAAAGCCAGTTTTCAGGCAGAGTAACAAAGTGTAACAAAGTTGACCACAGATGCTCCCAAACTGTGTGTCAAGCTGCCATGCACTCTTGCAGAGCTATTTTCTTCTGCAGTGGTACAGACTTAATGAGATCCACATCAGTTCATTCAGAGCTCAGTCTACAGTCTGAAGCAGAGACACAAAGAAGATACATCCTTGGTCTCGTCAGCAGGACATGCTGCAGGATTATTGTGAAGAGGTTACTCCATCACAGACCTTAGAATGCAGACCACAACCTTAGTGAAGTTACAGACCATAGAATGTTATTCTTCATTTAAGTTTTCTTTTTGCATATGGTTTGTTCATTATTACTATTTCATTTTTAAGCATTTGTTTCAGTTAGGTCTGGGATATACATTATGTTTTGTTTAAAACATTCCTTTATGTTGTGTTTTAATTACTTATGTTTGTTTTTCTCTGATTTTGTTACTGTAGAGTCTGGAGATTTCATATGTTTAATTATTTAATGCCATATGTATCCTTCTATTCACAGCAGCTGGTTAACTTGCACAAAACACTTGTTTCAGTTGAAATAGTATTTCCTCCCTCTCAGACACCACCACAATGTATAGTATTTCATAGTGAGAATCATCCACTCGTTCTCATTAGTCATCTGTAATTGTTAAAAGTTTTGTAATTGCACATCCAGGGCAACATGAACATGTTTAAGGAGCATCTAAAAGAGCAGAGTGAATGTATGAATGTGACATAGGCATTTTTCTCTCTTCTCACTGAATATTTTATATGAAATGGAACAGTTTCAGCAAGGATTTTTAAGAGTAGATACCTCTAAGTATACACACTAATTTGGCATAAAGCTCCACTTTTATCCTTGCCTTTTCTCTCCTTTTCCCTTTTATTTCTGATTTGCCAGGAACAGCAAATTATCAGTTTTCTTACAGCCCACTTTTTTTTTTTTTTTCCTCTGCTTTTTTTTTCCCTCTGATATAAGATATTCCAGAACAATTTGCCATGCAAATTCTGTCTGACTGAATGAGCACACACTGTGTGCACTGCCCAGTGTCTCTGCCCCACTGTCCTGTCCTGGGTCTGGACTACAGGGTGCTTCTTCTCTCCTTTTTACCGTGAAATAAGGTGAATTGGGTCTTTAGTTCCTGAATGCCCTCCCATCCTTATCAGATATATTTCTATTTAGGAAGTGTGAGTGACCAGAGATACAGAACAATGAAAAGTAAGGACAATACAGATATTTCATATGCCAGAAATGAGAATAGAAGAGCTGGTGTCCATGACGTAATCTGGGCTGAAAACAATGTAGCCACACCACTAGATCCAACAGGGGCCCTAGCCCTGAAAATTGCCTTGATTTAATTTCCCATTCAGTAGGATTTACAGAAAAGAGTAAAATAAAAACAAATGTATTTAATAAACTTTTTTATTAAAAGAGAATTTGTAATACATATACTAAATTCTTTTTACAGATTTCTAAGTTATTTGTGAGTGCTGAGAGTGATAGAACCTTAATTTGTGTGAGTAGAGCAACTGTGCTTTATTTTTTAGACTCTAAGAGAATTAATGTAATTTATTTATTAGGATCATTATGTACTCACCGTGCCCAATCTCAGGCCATCAATGCTATACCGACTGGAAGTTCAAGTGTTGACAACTGGCGGGGAAGGACCAGCTACTATAAAATTGTTCCGAACACCTGATCTTCCTCCATTCTTACCCCACAGTAAGTAGTGTTTTGGCATGTGTTTATGCGCTTAGAAACTTCTATACAATTAAACAGGTTGCTAAATCTTAGAATCTTTATTAGCTCTGGTAGAAGTCCGTAAACATAACATGCATGACAGTATTGCTTTTTTCTCTGTTACTGTCTATCAGCTTTGTTAGAATCAAATATCACCTTTCTCTAACTCATTTTCTATGACCTTATGTTTATCACTGCATTCCACCACAGCTCTTTGGTTTATGCCCATAGTATTTTGGATTCAGAGTTGTTCTCTTCTACAAATACTAGCTAGATGCGGGACTGCTTAAGTTAGACTGAAGATCTGCTATATCTATTGCCTGATCACGTTTCTAAAGCTCTACAAACTTTTTAATAGCTTTAATGGTTTCAAGCATTTTATTACTTTTGGAAGAGAACAAGTCAGTGTTGTGAAGCCCAACAAAATTTACAGTCATAATGAATCTGCTTGAACCCTTTTGTCCTTTTCCGCTCCCACTAGAAATGTCTGGTCTCAATATGCATATAATTGCTAGCCTAGACAATTCACTTATAAGCTGAAAGCTTGTGAACTGAAGGACTCAAGAAGGCTTTACAGTAAAATCTGATAAATGATTGTAATACATATTCAGCGTTTCATATGTGAATATTCTCCTGTTCTTTTGTTTAGGACCTCATCTGAAACATCATCCTCACCGCTACAAGCCACCCCCAGAAAAGTATTAAACTGTTTAAGATGATTATACAAATAAGTGAGAGAAAAACTGAACTCCCAAGTGGAGACTAGGTAAAGGCACATCTATAGGAGCAAAGAATCCAGTATTCCAGTGGAAGTTATCATGCTTTACAATCTGTTTCTACTCTTGTGTAGTTTAGTCATGAAAAATTGCATTTCTACCGAGGCCAGGATGAAACATACAACAAGTACCATTTCAGTCCCACCGTTATTCAACAAATTGAAGATTGCATTAAACGCAACACCTTGGAGAAAATAAAATATGTTGATTATAATGTTTTTGTATTTCTGTGTTTGAAGTAGATTGAAACAGTGAAGTGTTTACAGTTATTTCTCTTAGTGGCTTCAATGTTAATAATATATGAGAGGTTTGCCTGTGATGTATGCAATACTTTTGAACACTTGGAGGCCATGTTGTCATCAGTATGTTTAAATGATGTATTTTACTTAATGCTCTGACTTTCAACAGTTTAAGCCCCAGTGTATTTTGCTCTTGAAGAAAATTCCTATTTACCTGAAATAAGCATACAAGTAAACTAGGTAGCAGAACCAGAAACCCTTAAATAATCAAGATTTAATAACTTCAGCATCACCTCTGGAGAAAATGATGATACATGTGTATAATCAAACATCTCTTCTGAAGTAACATTTCAGCATGTAGATCTTATAGTAATAGAGTTAACAGTTAAAATACATACAGTATAGATACTCCATTCATTGTAAAGAAGCAAATGACAATTAATACAATTGTTTTCAATTAATGATGATTAACACAATTTATAGAGCCTAGAATAATTATCTTTAATATTCTTGTTATCTTGAAAAGAAATTCTAATTTTCTAGTTAAAACTTGAACAGTTCACATTTTAAAAATGGAAATTCTGAGGCACATTTATTATTCAAGCAGTCGTAGAGCTACTTTTTGGCTTCTCTGTCTTCTTGAATGCTCCTGCATTCTTTGACACAGGTTCCAGTGTTTCATGAGTCATCATATATACCTCCAGAGTTCAGTAGTCAAATTTGACAAGGTAGACAATTTTTTCTACCATTGCATACCACAAACACTTTTACACCATATCAGTTCAAGACACTCAATGAGGTGAGATCATAAATTAGTTGTAAATATATCTTTTTTCCCATGGTTTCAGTTTGTGTTATAGAAAAGCAAATACAGAAAAAAGGAAAACTTTCCTGAAAAATAAGAATAACAATTACATTTCTTACAGTGTAGCCTTCAAAAAATAATTGTACATAGTTTATTGATTCTGAAATTTATAGCTTTTTGGTGCATATGGGGTAATACCACAGAGAGTGAAAGAAACTGAATTAATTTCCGATTGTTTTTTCATTCCAGTTTTTCTGTGTTTCTCTATTTGCCACTAAAATACTTGTTTTTTTGGGGTTTTTTTTCGGTTTTTTTTTCTATTTTTTTCTATTTCTAATTTCTATTGCTATATGATTTGGGACTTTGACAGTTATTTCAAAAATTAAAAGAAGGCTGAGTTGCTTTTGTTTCCTTCCTCTGCCACTTCGTCACCTCCTTTCCTCTGAAATACATTAACAGGTTTACATATTAACTCTTCCTCAAATCTGTAGGGTAATTGGTTTGTTTTCAATTTTGAAAGAAGGCCAGAAGTCTCAGACTTTTTGAGGGGTAAAAAATGTTTGATGTATACAAGACTGCTCAAAGAAAATACATTATAAATTGAATGTTCAGCATTGCTTTGACATTTAGGTTGCATGGAACGTAAAGTAAGGATAGAAGGGATCTCTCTGATGTTAGCCGAGTATAGTTTTAAGTGGGATCAGGGTAAGTAATAATTTGGACTTCTTTAAAAACCTCTGTCAAAATCTTTCCACCAGAATCTATTCCAGTTCTGCTAGAGTAATTCTGTAGTGATTTGATTAATGTTAATGAAATTATGTTGTATTCATAGTGTCACGGTAAAGCATAGTACATGGATGTCAGTTTTTATTACAGTAATGCTAAACCTGGGTTGGAGATGAAGTGGAAGTTAGCAGCGCTGAGTGATCATATCTTTCATCTTAATTGCTGAAGCCTTGTTCTTTTGAAAGGAATCAAAATTGTTAGTGTTCACTGATGTCAGTTTCTTTGAAACACTCAACTTTTAAAAGCAGTAACATACATAACTTTTAAAGAATATGGTGGCTGTTTCCATAAAAAAAACAAACCAAAAACAACAACCAAACACCTAGTTGATAAAGTAGAATTGTATTAAGAATTATACAAGGTTTGATGAGAAGTAAATTTATTTTTTCTTCAACAAATGAGTTTATCAACTCATCTTCCAAATTATTGTACAAATCAAAAATCAGAAATAATCAATCAATGAGGCTCTTGAAGATGTTAAATTCACAGCAATGAGTGCTTTCCTGATTATTCTTTGAATTTAGCAGTACTGATTTAAAGTTCCTAGTGCCTAATTCATAAAGCCTTGTTTGCTGAATTGTACAAGTTATTGTCCTAATTAACTGGCTTAAATCACATTAAACATTTAATTCAGCAATAGACTTGTAATTCACTACTTGATTCACTAGTCGAAGATTTATTTTCTCTAATGATGTTGTATAACACAGAATTAATTTAGATATTGGGATGCTTTTAGATACTCTGCACCTTTACACCAGTGTATTATTTCTTATGTACAATTCCGATGGATTTGTCCATTGGTTTCTTGATGCATTTTATTTTCTGAAAGAATCATTAGATTAATTTTTGCTTTTTGAAATGGACTTTTTTTTTTTTTTTTTTTTTTCTGTTCACTGGGGATTTTTCTTTAAGAAGACAACAGTGTGTTCTGATTTGACAGTTTTTATCTGTTTATAGAGGAGAGGAAAATCAAGTAAGGCAGAACTTGTGCTTTACTACGATGTGCAACATCTTGAATGTTCAATAAGAATTCAGCACATGAAGAATAAATAAGAGGTCTGACTTCTGAAATGTTTGGCATCTTCAACTTAGTGGCTTCAGAAAGAGTCGAGGTGTGGCAGTGATAACACTGACATTAATGTACAGTCACAAACAAAATTGTAAAAATAATCATTGGTAACGTGAATGGGAAATTTACCATTTATATTAGCAGAAACACATAGAAACCTAAATACTGAGTAAACATATTTGACAATAATTTCATCTCCATACTCCCTACTGCAGTCATGTGGTTTCAGAGAAGCAGGACCTGGTTTAGGGTGGTACACAGAAAAGAAGATTTCGATATGCACAGAAGTCAGTGGGTTGGAAGTATACTACAACATCATAGAAATTTTTATTTTTGTGTGTATATGTAAATGTAGTTGTGATATTGACTTATTTATTAATTCATTTTCTTATGCTATGTGCCAAGTATTTTCCTACCCTTTTGATCAGTACCTGTGAACATCAATGACTAAAAATAATGTTATGCAAACTTGTACATTGTAACCAGGAATATGATGCTAATAAGCTGTTGCATGTAGTTTTAAATAATTAAGAAAACCCTTTATTTAAAAAAATTGTAAATGACGTGGCGACCCGCTGCAGATGTTAATGATGATATATGGTTTTGCATGCCAAAACTCATTGTTCAGTTGTGGGCATGAAATGTAACGACTGTATTACCTCTACTGAATATATTGGTAAGGTACAATTTACAAAGTTATTAACAGAGCTCTATATGTAAAACTTTTCCATTGTACTTAATTGTAGTAGAGGTAACAGAACTGCTTATCTGTTACCCAAATTGGCTGTAGAAATTATGTTCCTATAGCAGTCATTTATAGTCAGTATTTATTTATGTATGTAATACAAAACAATTGGTCTTATGAGTATGTCTTTTTATTTAGAGAAAGAAAATATGCTTCTTGTAAAAACAATTTGTAAAAAAAAAAAAAAAAAAGTAAATGTAAATAGAATCTGATTTCTTCTATGCATTATTTTCATGTTTAGAGTTTGTACATACTGTTTAGGTAATAAACTATCCTACACTGAAGTCTTGTTACATTGTCTCCTCCATACAGGTCTTAGACTGTTTCCCTTTTTTTTTTTTTTTTTTTTATTTATTATGGAGCTACAGAGTCATCTATTAAAAAACAGACTGTCATTGGTACATCTACAATTCATTGTACATATAATCACAGTATTTTATACTCCCTATTTGCTACTATATTTTGTTTCCTTTGGAAAGTTATAATTTAGGTATAATTTGAGATGTTTGTGTTGAAAAGTAATTCTTGAAATAAAAAACCAGACACAAGACGCAAACACCTACAGTTTCTCTCTTTTAATGGACTCTCAGTGAATTTTCTTCAACCTTTGCGTTACTGTCTTAAAATAATTAATATGTTGCTATATCTATATCAGTGGCCTGAGCCTGCAGGTCAGGATTTCCATAATTCAAAATCATGATGAAATCTATATGTACTCCAGATGTCCTATTTAATAGTGCATTATCACTTGATTTATATTATATATTTTTAATAAATGAAAATACTGCAGCATTTAAGTGTTTGAACTCATCACAGAGGTGTTATCATTCTCAGATGTGATGTTTTTGATAAATCTTTCACGTACCCCTGCATTACCTAACTATCATTCAGAGTTTTTTAGCCTTAACAAGAAAATCCAAAGTTTCTTGGTATTGCTTTCTCACTAGAAGAACTGGTTTGGATTTTTGTTGCTTGTTTTTTGTTTTGTTTTGTTTTTTACATATGAATAGTGTTTTGAAAACTCCTTATATTTAAATTTCTCTTCAGCATGGAGTATTCCTATGATATCTACCTTTATGGCACAGTAACTCTTCACAGGAGTTGTGTATCACAGTACGTAGGGAAGATGTGATAATAGGTAGATGAAGTGTTCTATATACTGTAATTCCAAATATTCACTGTTTTTTCCTTCCTTAGTTTCATGTTTGTTAGCAAATATTCTGTTCAGCACACTTAAAAGAGACAATAGCTGCCTGATATCAACCATAATAAATAAAGCAAATTTGGTATATGTTGGGCAGTAATTATCCTTTTAGTTTGGAGTTTTGCATCTTGTGTTTCATTGCAGCTTCTCTGTTTTGCATCTAAAACCAGAACGTCCTCCATCATTCAGAAAGTCCATTTACAGAAAAATGTTAACACAATGAAAGTACTCTTCACAGTACCAAAATAAATAAATAAATCCCCTATACTTCTGTTTTCTTATTACAGGTGTTGTATTGTCCTCGTCTGGATATATGCCAGCCTCCTTGAGGAAGGCCTTGAGCTAAAACACTGGCAGTTAGCCCGCCAGTGACAATGCAGCACCTGTCAGGGTGAAAGAAAGCACTGGGGAGAACTTTGAGAACATGGCTTTGAAATACAGGCAGGGCAGGCTTGAAGGGGATATGGTTCAACATAAGCAAATAGCTCTGTCCTCCTTTGGATTGTGCACAGTATCTTTTCTGCTTCTCCTGAAGGCGCTACTTGGAGTAGAGATTAATATTTAATAACAGCCTTGCTGTAAGCATTTACTGAGTGCTGTGTGGCTCATAAACTGAAGAATTTATGAATGCTTGTTCTAACCACTTCCTCACCTGTTCTTGGCGATTAATTTATGTTATTTAATAATAAGTTTCATTCTGGAGATCTCTTTCTTCTCAAAAGAAGATCAACTCGAGAATTATTAGATTGCCATTTTCAAGAAAGTTGAACACAAATATCCCTTTGTATTTGCATGCAAAGATATTTGTACCTCAAATAGAACTTCCTTGTCTTTTTCACAAACTGTCCAGCGACATATTTGTAACAGGTTCAGATTTGTCAATGTTTAACTCCAGGTTTGATGGTTACTATGGTAAGTACTGACCAGCTGACACATTTTTCACGCTTTTATAATTTTATTATTGCCTGATTTAAACAGTTCAGAGTGCTTAACTGTTACTGGATGTAGAGTGATGAGCTGTTATTTCCACTCTGTCACTTCTACCTAAGTGAGAGGAGGAAGAGGGGATCACCAGTTCTCCTCCTTCCCACCCATAAAAAAACACCCATAAAATGATCTTATATATTGTTCCCTTTGCAGATGTCCAATTTTCAGGATTATCAGTTATCTACAAGCATTCAAAACCAAAAAAAAAAAAAAAAAATTACTTTCTGAGATGTGCTGCAAAGCTAGCTTGAAATATTTATATTTCAGACTTTTGGAAAGCACATCTGCACACCAATATCAATTAGGCTGTAACTCATAAGACTGGAATATACAAGAAAAAAAGAAAACAAGGGGAAAAAAACAAGAAACCAACAGCAATAAAACAAAGCTCGTGGGTTGATGCTCACAGAACCCTCTGGGACTACCATGCTTTTTTGTTTGATGTTCATTGAATCATACTGAAGACAGTGAAATCCACATGCATTCTCCTTGCTTTAACTGGAATCCAGACATTTATCTATTATCAGAAAAGATGCTGTTTAATGACTAAAGGGCTGATGAGTTATATATATATGAGTTATATATATATGAGTTATATACCTGAGTTGCCAGGTATATACAGTAGCTTAAAAGTATAATGATGCACCAGAGAATGATTCCTGTATTGTTCCACTTATCTGAGGACTCTATTAATTCCTCACATTATTTTAGTGGTTTTTTTTTTTGTTTTTTTTTTTTGAAGGGGGGGGGGGGGGGGACAGATGTTATAAGGTATCATTTTGTTGCTTTCTTTGTATGTTCATTTTTTTTAGAAATAAAATGTATCCATATCATTTAAATTATCTACATCATATACTTCTGGAGAAACTATATTTTAGTGTCTATTTAAATAGCAGACATGGTAGCCACAAGAAATGGTAGCTATCAAACAGAAGCAAATTCAACTGATAGATATCAATCATGTTTACTGACTAATAAATGCTGCTAAGACAATAAATTATTTTCATGTTAGCTAAATGCATCACTTAGTCTGAACACAAACCGATTCCAATTAATCTGGAAAACAGGAGTTGTAGATGAATACCAGAGGGACAGAGATAGACACAGAAGAAATAGCATGAACTTCTGTGCCTGGATAATATCAAAAAGTACAAAGCTGATACAGCTGAAATTACTTTCTTCCCCTCCACTAAGAGTGTAATGATTACCTTAAAAACGTAAGATGATTCCATATGTTCCTTCTAATAACCATGGAAGTGATTTTGTAATTTTCTAAGTTACTTTATAAAATACAAGGAACTTATTACAAGAAAAATCATCCCTTTATTTCATTAAGTTTACTTTAAAGTATATTATCTATTTAATGTAACTGTTGACAACACTCACCAACAAACTTGCATGGACAATGCAGCTCAGTTGGGTGAACATTTCAGTGTGGGACCCTCTCACTTCCTGAAATTCAACCTTTGACTGAAAAAATATTCCTGTTTTTAAAAACAGTATATACTGTTACTGGGAAGAAATTAAGAGAATTGTGTAGTCAGTGTTTTTGGTAGCTGTTCTCAGACTTTGTCTGGGGATTTTTTTCTCAGCTAATCTCAAAATCTCCAGAATAATTTATTATGTGCTATATTATTCACAGAAGACAAGCTGCTCAGGGCATTGCCCTTTCATGTTTTGAATATTACCAAAGATGGAGATCCCCTCTTACTAATTACATGTGAAACAACAGTAATGCAAATACTGACATCTTAACTTTCAAGGAAATGGTACATGGAAAACCACATGGCATAAACAATTTTGCTTGAAAGAAGAAAAAAAAGAAAAAAAAATATTCTTATGAAAAACAACAATATGGCTGCTTTTATTCTCAGTAGATTTGTGATGAAGCCCTGGGAAATTCAAAGCCTGTAGAAAATGAAGCCAACAGCTTCTCAATCTATATGTGGTCAGACATGAGTTACTTCAGAAACCATGAGAAACAAAATTCATTAACCAGGTTTGTAGAGAATTCACAGATTGCTCATCTTGTGAAATTGAACGAGCTAGGACTTAAGTGGTAATTTACCATATTAACATTAAATAAATTGTTACTGACAATGGCTATGGTCTATTTGTCTTACCTCTTGGTGTGCCGTGAATTGCTGCCTTGAATTCTCTGTTCAGCTACCACTTCGCCCCAAGCAGAGTATGAGCTTTGAGGAGACTTGCAGGGGCTGTGGAATGACTGAACTGAGCCAACCAGGCTGCTGTGGCTGTGACAGAACATGGCTGGCCCCTGACTGGTTCTGCTGGTGCAGAATCCCTGTGACTGGAGAGGCCAGATGGAGAAGACACCATTGCCTGGATCTCTGAAGAAATAAAAGGGTGTGTTCAGAACATATGCTTTGGAAAGGCCCCTTGTCCCATCACAGCAGTGTAGGGTGAAAAGAAGGAAAAGGATTCAGCACGTAAATTCCTGCTGATCCTGAAGGAAGAGCATATAACTAACTGCACAAGCACAGCATGAACAAAAGAAAGAGCAAATGTGGCTAGGAAAGCCATGTTAGTCATCAGGAGATACCCCTGCTATCAAAGCAAAATGGTCCTAAGCTTCTGTGCCCACACTGTGGGGAGGGAGGAACACCTCACACCTCCAGTATGCTGCATTATGGCAGCATAGACTAGGTGAGGGTGGACCAACTGCAAAGATAACTGGCACAAAGAGCTTTATGCTGAAATCCACCACAGACATTCTTCACCACATACGTCCATTGAGCTTTGGCTCGCAGATGTCTCATAGAAATACTTTGGTTTTCTTTACTAGACAAGGCATCTGCAGATATGGAATAGAAACTGAGACCTCAGTGCAAAGCATTGCTGTAGCTGGGTTGCTCTCTGGGACTAACACAGTCTGCTGCTCTTACAGGCTTCAGTGTTTTTTGCTGATACCAACTTTGCAGGAAGCTTGGCTCTTCTGTGATGACGTGTGTCCAAAAAAGGTTTGAGACACGTGGCTTAGATTTGTGTGGTGGAGCACACCTCTGGAATGCCCTAATCTTTTCCACCACTATAATGAACATATAGAGTACTGACTTCTTATTTTCCATTGGGCTGCTATGCACTTAGGGAAATTAACACTGAGCTACAGTAAACAAGTCTTCCCCTGTGAATGGTTTTTACATCCATGGGCCTGTGGTCTACTCCATTCCAGGTGATTACCTAATGTCAGAGAGAGAGCTGTGTGAGCTTTTCACTGTCAAGCTGTTGCTGAAAGGAGAGGGACTGCGTCAGATCTGCAGAAATGAATAAATGAAGACAAACTGGAAAAGACATATCCTAGTACTGCACACAGAGCAGCTCTAACTTTTCAACTGGATATAAAAAAGTAGTCTTCATTGGTGAGAACAAGAAGCAGTGTTTGCCATGTATGTTTTTTAGCAGTGACCACAAATGAGTGATCTCTACTCTATGAGGGAACCTACAGTAATGAGATTCTGAGGTACCAAAAGCAGGAGCTGCAACAGGGTATTTGTCAGAAGATAAGGATATTCTTCCTAAGTCAGGACTTAAGCCCAGCTGGAGTCTTATTGCACATTACAGTTGAAATAAAAAGCCTTCTGACAAGGCAGTAGGTCTCAAGCAAAAGCTTTGTTCTGTTTCTATAAAAATAAGGGGCAATTTGGGTTCAAAATGAGACAGATAATGAAGATTCCTGCAGATTTTATGCTAAATCATATCCAGACTGAGAGGAAACTGATGAGGGCAGAATATTTCTGCAAAATCATCAGCTTCCAGTTTTGCCTTATGAATCAGTCAGCCTCAGACAAATGAAAGGAATGCTGTTTTGGCTTTTAGAAACATAGTACATCCAGGAACTTAGACTTCTGAAATCAATCAGCATTGTATCTTAAATATGAATCTAAATGTATGAATTGCTGTATTCCAACTGAAAGAACTATTTCCAGACATTGTGAAGAATATGTTACAATCATCTTAAATGTGGAAGCATTGGAATCCTTACAGATGAAATAAAATGTGTCAGACTCCTTAAATAGTTACTTCAGGATAACAGAACCAAGAAAAATGGTCACTCTTTAAATCAACTCAAACCCACAGGTAAGAAAATAAAACTTATAGAATTTTTTAGGGACTTGTGAAGGAGGGGATGAAGACTGGTAAGTACAGCCCACCACAGTTTATGTGCCAGAAATAAAAGGAGGTCAGACATGAGCACTGTACTCCCTGTATTTTTCTATGCTGTGCATCTTAGCTGTTCTTTGTGTCCAGGTACAGTTAGGCTGCAGCAAATTCAATAGCTATGGAACTGCATTGGAGCCAGCACACCAGGAAGAACAGCAACGAACTCTTCCATCCCTTGGTAAGGTAAAGCTTTGCTTTCTGTTAAATGATCAGACTCACTAACTGGGAAAGAAAAAAATAAATAATATGAAAAAAAAATAAATAAATTGAAAAGCCTCTGTTGGAAGAAAAAATCAAGGAGACAAGAAAAGAAGTGGCTAAATCAGTCAGAGGTGGTCAGAAAGCAAATTTTATAGCATCAACTCACAAAAATTAGTCAAGGGAGTGAAAAAAAACCACATGTGCAACACTTTGAATCTGTTAGTTTCTGCATTTCAGCGAGTCTGGACATCTTGGAAAAAATAATTCTTTATTAGCACTGTGTTGTTTTCCACACATTAATGTTCTTAAAAATGCATGTCTGGCTTACCCGGGTGATGATGGCCATGTGCACTGTAAGAATACACCACGCCATCAGGTTAACAATGGCTGAGACTTCTGTTTTGCCATGCTCTTCAGTCTTCCTTCCACATGAGCAGCAAGACTGGCAAAAATGCATAAACAAAGGCATAAAGCAAGGCCTTATTTCATTAAATCCTATGCTGATTTTGTGGCATTATTACCAAATTCAGTCAAAGCTTCTTCTACTTATTTTTAATCTCCTTCCCTTTAAACATGATTTAGTTAGGGGTTTCAGTGTTTGGAGTGCTATTAATGCTGGATTTGTCAAATGTGTGTGCCTTCCCTTTATGGCTAAGGTAGACTGTGCTAAACTAGGCAACTTGCATGTCCCCAGGGCTATTGAGCACTATCTATCTCCAAGTGCTCCATCTGGTTCTAATGATCATCTCTTGTAAACTCCCCTTACAATCCACATTCACCTCTGCCCTTAAATCCATTTTAAATTTAATAGTAGTCCTGCCAGATTTGAGATTAACAAGCCCAACCTTCTCATCATGTTTGACTTTGAAAACACATCCTAGGTTACATGCAACACTTACCCTTGGTTGTGTGATATCTCTCATTCTTTCTGTTTCTTTGACAATCCTCCTGATTTTATTTTTACATCTCGGGTATATTTCCATTTTCTGAGCCATTCTCCTCTTTTGTTCAGCCTTGTTCCTAACAGCCAGAATTCTGACATGGAAAATTCATTCCTCTAAAAGACATCTTTATGGGCTTCCTTACTTCTCTAGCAATTTTCCTTTGCTTGCTCTTGACCACTGCTACCTGACATTTTTAATTGAATATACTAAATTTTACCCAAGTGGAACAGTCATGCTTTGGCATCACTCATTTGGGAGAAAGTTCAGCTATTAGCTACAACGTGTTTTTAAGACTCCAATTACTAAACCCTCCGCTGTGTTTTCTTCAGTCTCAAATTTACAAACTTTGTTCTCCGTTAACTTTACAATATCTTTAAATTTTCTTGATCACTATTTTATGTCAGAAGACTTGCCTGTTTGCACATGATGTTCCTCCTAGGTTGGAATCTATCTTCTGTGTGCTTGTTTCAAGGAATAACATAATTGTTACTTTTTATAGAGATTATCTGGAAATACTAATTTGTTTCTCTTTGCGTTTATTATGAGATGCTTTGTTCTTCACAGATTTTTGTGGCTTCTTTTTTCCCATGTTCATAATCTCATTCTTTCCTCTCAGTTGAGTCAATAAGTCAGCTATGAGACATATTCCATACAGCTAAAATTACAGCTGATCATTTTCCTTATTTAGTCTTCTTCAAAATGAGTCTATTTTTCCCACCACGGATCTAAAAGCGTTTATTATGATGTGCAATCATTATTGTTATTATGACATGATATGTCGCAATTTGCACAGTGAAATGTTTATCTATTTGGCTTTACTTAAGAGATTTCCCTAAAAAAATCATATCTGCTATCCACATTCTTGTTATTAAGGAAGGAAAAGATGCATTCTCACAGCAGCTGATCATCATGCTACAGAGTGATTTGATATTATAGTAGGTTTTCCTTAAAATGTTTCAAAAGTATGATTTTGTTTATGGGCAAGTTCTCTGCATTTTGTGTATATTGATTCTTTCCACTACAAAAATGCACTATTCATGAAAGTATATTTCAGGAAGTACTTCAAGAATGCAGTCAGAGGTTTAGCAAAGGCAAAAGCTTATTACTAAAAACATCTATCTTCTTTTTACCCCCAAGAATGGATGAGTTTGTATTCTTTTATTCTACTGTACTTTTAATTGTGGTTGGCAAAATTATCCCTGGAATTACCAGACTGACTTGTACAAGCATGAAAAATCACAGCCCTCTTTAGAAAGAAAATAGATGTGGTTTTGCATTGTTTTGTTTCATTTTAATTTGCATCCTGCTTTCTTATCAGATAGAGCTTATGTTTTTGAGCTTTCTTTTTCTATAATAAAGTTGTTATTTTATAAGAGTGACAATAACATATTGGAGAGAGGTTGGAAGAGAAGAATGTGAAATTCTCATGAAGAGTTTAAAGGATTAGGTTGCATGAAAAGGACCAAGTAACACCACTTTTGTGAGAAGATTATAAGATTTGTCAATGACAGTGTTGATAAGAGTGATAGTGAGACCCATCTGCTGACAAGATTTGACATTCTGAGAGGTTATGTGGCCTCCAAGGATCGCAAATGCTGGGTGTTACTGAAATGTTTCCAAGGCTCCTCCAGCCCACTGAATACTACTCTGAGCTCCTGTTCCGTGTGGGTGTTAATAATGCTACTGGGAATGAGTTTACACAGATTAAAAGCTACTGTAATTCTCTGTGAATGAGGGGGTGAAAGGGTCAGGAGCTCAGGTGGCTTTTTTTCAGTTCTGCTGATCAAAGGTCAAGGCTCAGGGACAGATGTGACATGGAGATAAATATGTGAGTGAGCAGATGGTGCTGCCAGCAGAATGTCAGCTGCCTTGACCATGGGATAATGTTCCATAAACCCCATGGCACTGATAGTAACTGCATCTCTCTCTCACCAATTTACTAATTTATTGAGACAATTTAACAACAACAACAACAAACCCGAAAACCCCCACAAAACCATCAGATCAGTATGAACTGTTCTGGCCTTAACAAATACCTGAATATTGGCAAGAATATAGGTGTTTACCATAAGGTCAGAGGAGGGACAAAACAGAATGGTGGGTTGGTCCATCAAATATCTTAGATTCTGAGGGAAGTAAGTAGGAGGAACTGAAGGTTATATTACATGGTCAACATTTTGCTTCAGTTGTCATTTGCTTGATTAAAACTTGTCAGGTGATTCATATGTCACAGCATTAATATTGAAGGATTAGCTTGTTTAGGAAAGGCAAGCAGGAGGGAAATAAAATAAGCAAGAAAAGATTCTTAAATGTGAAGGGTGCTTACCTCTTCTCGGAGATCTATATTATGAAAAAGCATAAAGTTTCCATAAGTTTCCAGAACTCTATTCATACTGATAAGAATTAAAGATTTAAAGAAAATAGCCACTATTATGGTCTTGGCCATGGAAATCAGAATAATCCAAGCAGGACTGCATGGTAGTACAGTAATTACTTGGTTATCACTAGTTGCTTCTCATACACAATCTGGGAAAACAATACAGAATAATGAGGTAGGAACTCACCTAAGAATATATTTCTACTGAGAGAACAATATATCTGCACTGGCTATTATCTAGTCAGTTGAAACAAAAATTGCTGAAGTTTGTTTAACTGAATTAAAATTACTGATGCTATTTTTTTTCTTACATTTTAATATAGAGAACTTCAAAGTAAAAGCTCAGATATTTATGCTTACAAAGAGGTACTTAAAGTAGGATTAATAAGAAATCCATCCAGGCAGTCAAGCCAGCTTTTGGAATGTGCTAGTTATACCATGTATACCTTTAGAAGGCAAAAATCTGCAGAAGAATGGGCTAAGAATTCAAAAGCTGGAGTCTGCTAGAGAAAAAATACCAAATGTACTCACAAATGTACTAAATTAACATGGTCTAATTGATATCATATACCAGAAAGTAGATTCTCTGAGTGCAAAGCAGTATAGATGCAGGAATAAAATAGGTAAGCAAAATTATAAAGGAAGTAAATCTAGCAAAGGATGGAAAAAATCATCAAAGCCCAACCTGTAAGAACCTAGAATTTAACTCAAGGAGATAAATATTGATCAATATGAATTAGCAAAGACCAAACTACGCAAATTTCATTGTATAGTATAGTAGCAAATTTTTACACTGAAAAGAATATAATTTTCTCATATCTCGATTTTAGCAAGGCTTTTGACTTCATGTCTCTTAGGATTAAATTAGAAATATATTCAGATGATAATATTAAAGTATATGCAGACTCTGCTGCAGAAACATGGTTGAAGAATAATAAAGGTAACAGGCCAATACTGAAGAATTTATGTACTAATGTACTTCAGAGACTCCTTTTTCTGTCCAGGATTATGTACTGTTATCATGAATATTTTAAACAATAAAAAAAAAAAAAGAGTATTCTTGTCAAATTTAAAGACTTGATAAAGAAAATTCATATCAACAAATAGAATTTGAAGTCTTCTCAAATTAATGCCTATTATAAAAGGTGGGTTATGATAGGGATAAGAAGAAAGTACTTTTCTAGAGCAAGAATAATCTGCTGGACAGTATGGGCTGGGGAAAAATTAGCTAAGTAGTCATCAATAGACTTGAACTTATGGGCTGATCACCAGCTGCTTATGAGCTAACAATACTGTATTGTTTCATAAGAAGTATACTGAACTACTTAGACAGAAACGTGGCATTCAACATTAAAATAATTTTCGTTATACTTGGAACTTGTACTGTTTCAGTGGGAGTACTATTTAAAGAATGAGCCTCAGTTTAAGAAAGATTGTGGAAAGCGTGAAAAGCAGTGAGGATGATTAGAGATCAGAAAACATGGGCTATGGTAAAAAAAAAAAAAAAAGAATTTCTGGAGTGTGGTAGTTTACAGAAAAGAAAGAGCAAAAATTGTTCTTTACTTTCAACTATTTAGAAATGTTCTGCAGTGAGAAGCAAGATGATGAATAGCTAATGGACTCAAATTTTAGCATTTGAAGAATGCTGTACAAGAGTAAGGACAATGAAGCAGTGGCAAACCATGCCTGAAGAAATATTCCAGTGTTTAAGAGACATTGAAATAAACTTCTGTCCTAACCACAATTCATTTTGCCTTCAAGCACACAGATATGCACAGCCTACTTTCAGTACGTGAGGATCACACTCCTACTTTATTCCTAAAGAAGAAAGTGATTCCTAAAGGAGAAGGAGATTCCTTCATGAGAGCTGGATATCTGGGTAGTTGCAGAACAAGCTGAGTGGACAATGACAAAATCCCCAAGAAGTGCCATTAAGTACTCTGCTTCAAAGGGTATATATTGCTTCTGGTTATAGTGGCAGAAGACCTAGACTCCAAGAAAGGCTTTCTGTTCTCCCAGCTGAAATGGTTTAGATTAAAAAAAATAATAATAATAAAATAATCCTGAAACTACTGGTAAAATAAATAAATCTTTAAAAAAAAAAAATGTAGACTGATTTCACTCTAATATCTTTTAATAGACAAATACAGTAGGGAAAGAATACATATTGGCTAAATAGACAAAACTTGCACAGAAAATCAAAGATTCTGAGAAGTATATATGCATGTGTATGTATCTGCAATTATTCACCATCTGAAAATATTGTCACTTGGGTAAAGGTCAGTACTGACTGCAAGTTTCCTCCATTACTACATAATTCCCTATACTGCAGTACTTTTGTACAATTCATTTCTGGCAGCTCTGCACATGAAATTTGCCCTAACACTGTTTAGTGTGTGTGGAAAGGAAATATTAAGTAGCTGTGCATTGCTTTATCTTTTTGGGTGCATCTGCATAAGAGGATATAATAAAGGAGCCTGAGTACTGACTTAGTCCAGTGTATTCTTATTGCAGAGATCCAATAGAAATGCTGCTAGGTACACCTCCTGTCAGAAGAGAATGTTAATCTCTTCTCAGGACTTGGAAACAGAAGAATCTGGTCTGAAATCAGTCACAATTTGCCGTATAATTTTTAATAATAATCACTGAAATCTGCTTTTTCCTGATTATTATACTAATGAACTGTACATTTCAACATTTTTTTTCCCGTTATTTATGTAAGTAATAAATTCCTTTGGATAGTAATTTTGTCTATTATTAACATCTTATAGTGCACAGATAAGTATTAGTTGTTTCCTTGGTAGAAAGTAAAACACAGGGAATCAGTCTGTACTTCAGTCTGAACTCTAGAATTTCTAGGTTGGATATTTAATCAAAATTTACTTAGTTTAATTAAAGCCTGCTGATAGGCCTACTTACAAGATAAATTATTCACTTCTGATCTTCTCTCTTGCCTGCTGCTTACCTTCCAGCTTCCCTTCACCAGTACTGCTATTAAGGATACAGTACAACAGGACTCCTGCCAATGCTGCTATCCAGTCATTTGCTTCCAGGAGGAGAAAGAAGATGAAGAACTGACGAAGTTACAAGTGTATGAAATAAATATATAGTCCCAACAGCTGACAGAGGAAATATAAATACAGAGAGAAATGTCTGAGTGCTTGGACTGACCAGATTATTATGTGGAAAAACAGTGCTTGAAGCAAAAATGGTGGGCTGTTATTACTTCAAATATTTTGATAGACATATGGTTACTCTGCAGAATTTTGATCTGAATTCTGGATTAATTTTCATGTACTCTCATAAATACGTGCAGCACTGTTACTTCAGCTGTTCCATGAGGAGGTACAACTTTTGGGATAGGGACTGTTTTAGAAATATCACAGCATTTACACATATCAGAATCTGTGTAGACTACACCATTCTTTTAATTATGCTCAATATTAATTTTCCCTTAGTGTTATTAATATTGCATATTTTATTTCAGAGATTTCCACAACCTGAAGTGCTTCTGTTCAACCAAATACCGGCATGCCGGAACTGAACCTCTAAGAGTATAACTGGACTAATTGCTAACAGTAGAAAAAGGCATGTTCTTCCTGCCAAAGTCTGATGAGGAAGAAGTTTGTAAGGAATGCAAGAAAAATCTTAAGCCACTTAAGAGAGACAATGTCTTTCATGGCAATTAACCTTCGAGGCCAAGAGCAAATTAATAAGTTTTTCTTTAATTCCACAATACAAAAGCATTGGTGACAAAATCTTTAGAGCAGAGTTTGCAAATTCAGGAAATGCAGTGCAGTTTTCTTTTGGTCAGTAACTTTGGAGATTCAGTCAGTAAATTCACTCCATGTAGCAATGTCCTTATTCAGAGAAACTGACTTGAGGGAAGTAATATTACTTCAGCGTCATGTGACTATAAGCCCCTTGAGTCAGACTTCAGAGACAAAGGGCTAGGTTTTCAGTTACTATAAATCAACATAGATATTTTGACTTTAAGGTGACACCAATTAATGAGTACTCTTGCAAAACTCCCTTAATTCCTTGCTCAAGACTGACTTTTATAATCCTTTATTTAAACTCTACTGGTTTTAAGTTACCCAGTCAAACCATGAACAGGGAGTTAGCTCTTTCCCGCTCTGGTGCTAGTCTTATGAAGCTCTTGAAGCACAAATTAATTTTACTGTAAACTTGTTTTCTTGCAGGAACTGGCACTCACAAATCATTACTAGGATTGCACTGTTATGATGCAATTATGTCATTCCAATCTTACTTGGGCTATTCTGCAGCTGGCTCTGGCTTGCTGTATTACATTGCCTTAACAGGGCAAGCATTCTTAACCTCTCTAATGTTTTTCTCTTTCCATGCTAAAGGAATTGGCATACCATCACCTTTTTCAAAACTCAAACTTTTTCTCAGCAAGCAATTTATCTGAGTATATATTTGAAGTTCTTCTTAAGATTGAAATCAACATAATGAGAAGTAATGTGTAGGAGTTTAATAAAGATTCATTAAAAAAGAACTTCTGACTACCTCATGTTCTTTCATTTCACTTCTTTCAGTGTCCCAGACTAGCTCGGCTTCATGACAACACACAGAGAACTTACTAGGTCAAAGAAAAAGAAGTGTGAAAGCTACTGACAAATGCCTAGAACAAAAATAACTCAAGGTTTCAACATTTTTCTATTTAGTCAGTGTAAACAGGGTGTAAAATAATTCTTCTGTATATTTTTTTAAGAAGTCTGAACTATTTCAACATTGCTATGAATCCATTCTACCCTGGGGGAGACCCAAGTAAGTAACATCTAAATTTTCATCTTGAAAAAGAAGGAAAGTATATTCAACTTTCAAGAAGGGATCAAACCAAGAAAACAAGCAAACAAACAAACAAACAATCAAAAAAAAAAAAAAACCAAAACAAAACAAACCCCACACACAAAACAAAACCCTGCAATATTGAGCTTGAAGATTTTTATTTATTTATAATATCCACGCTGGTAAAAATTTATGGCATCAAGTTCAGATTTTTCATATAGAAGTTGAATACATCTAATATTTTAGGATGCCATTAGTACCAAGGAAAATGCAGTAAATGTTTTAGATGATACATATTCTAAAACAAAGGATACATGTACCAAATGTATAGTAGAATTTCTATCAATTAAATTATTATTAACAAAAGTTTATATTTTCAGAGATATAAATTCTCTTTCCAAAGAGAATTAATTAATTCATGGCATGAGCTTTACTGATATAAATTCAAAGGCAATTGGATGAAATGAGTTTGGATTCTAAGCAGTTATTTCAGAGACCTCTGTACGTAATCATGACTAAAATCTTCTATGATTATTATGTTTTATTCACTTGTTTAATTGATGTGGAGGATGTGCATCTAGTAAGAATGTTCCATAAAATCTTAGCATTATACATTTATTACAAAACTTCTACAGATAACTTCTGACTCAAATTTTGCAGCTGATAATATGAAAGCCTAATTCAAAGCAAAGTAGAAAACTGTGACAGCCTATTATGCCTGTTGATCCTAAGCACATTTCTCTCTCTTAGTTAATAATTATATTTTCAAAAGTTGTTTGGCATCTATAAAATACTCGAGTTTACATTTCTACACACACAAGACTAAATTATATGTGGGCAATAATGCCAGGAGGCATTCATGGCTCAACAAGGAGCTCCCGGAATTTGGTGCAAAAAGAAAATCTATAGGGTGTGGAAACAGGAACAAGTTACATGGAAAGACTACAAAGAAGTTCTCTGAGCAGTCAGGGATCAGGTTAAAAAAGCTACAACTGAGATAAAATTTAATCTGGCAAGGGACATAAACAAGAAATTCTACAGGTATATCCTAATAAAAGGAAGGCTGAGGAAGATGTGGGCCCTCTACAAAAGGAAACAAGAAACCTGGTCATGAGGGATACAGAGAAAGCTGAGGTACTCAATGACCTTTTTGTCTTCACCAGCAAGAACTCTAATTGTACCACCCAACTTGCAGAAAGCAAAGGTAAGAAAGGGGGGAAAGGAAGATCTGCCCGATAAAAGATCGAGTTTGAGACCATCTAAAGAACTTGAAGCTGCTCAAGCCCATGAGATCCAAGGAGATCCATCCATGGCTTCTGAGAGAACTGGTGGATGAAGTTGCTAAGCTGTTATCCATCACATTTGAAAGGTGCAGACTAGCAAAGTTCCCACTAACTGGAAAAGGGGAAACATAACACTCATTTTCAATAAGGGGAAAAAAAGAAGATCCAAAGAAATACAGGCCATCAGTCTCACCTCTGTGCCCAGCAAGAGGGACCTGAAAAGGCTTGAGAGGAGGGTCCATGTCAACCTCTTGAAGTTCAACAAGGCCAAGTACAAGGTCCTGCATCTGGGTAGGGGAAATCTCAAGCACAGATACAGACTGAGCAGAAAATGGTTTGAGAACAGTGCTGAGGAAAAGGATTTGTGGATGTCCTGGGCTGCATTAAGAGAACTGTGACCAGCAGGTCAACTGCTGCCTCTCTGCTCCTGTGAGACTTCACCAGGAGAACTGTGTTTACTTCTTGGACCTTCCAAGACTTAAAGGGGACTTACAGGAAAGCTGGGGTGGGACTTCTTATAAGCACATGTGGGACAAAGGAAAATGGCTTTGAACTGGAAGATTTAAGCTAGATATCAGAATTTTTTTACTGTGAAGTTGTGGATGCCCCCACCATGGAGGTATGTGAGGCCAGGCTGAATGAGGCTTTGAGAACCTCGTCTAGAGGGTGGTGTCCCTGCCTGTAGCAGGGCAGTAGGAACTCGATAATCTTAAAGGTCTTTTCCAACCCAAAACATTTGATGATTCTATGATTCTACAATTCCTACTCCACAGAACTGAGACTGAGAGGAACCAATCATTTCAGGCATTTTTTTCCTTTTCTTTGATAGTGTATTAATTTATGAGCAAACCAACAAAGAGAGCTGTCTGCAAGCCAAACTGGTTAGTAGAGTGAGATGTAAACATGCAGTAAGCAGATGGCAAAAGAAAACACAGGGTAATGCTCACAAAATAAAAAAAAAAGGGGCTGCAAAAGGGCAATAAATAGAGAGGTGGCACTGTTCTAGGTGCAAACACTTTGAAGTGAATGGTGATGGGGTATTGTCAAGGTGTGAGCCAGGAAAGTGCTGAACAAACAAAATTAAAAGTGAAAGAATGTATTAACTTCCAATGGTGAGGACTTAACTAGACGAAGTAATTCTAAAACAGCTGAAAAGAGAAGTAAAGGTAGGATGAGTACCAACATGCCTTTTAGATAATCTGAAATGTAAGAATGTAGTTCAATGCATATAGTTCATGTATAAATCTTCTCCCTTACTTAACACGTATCATATGCAGTTTTAAAGCTAATTTCAGTGTTAGGTGCAGGACAAAATAAGCATTGTTTTGCTCTGGCCTGGTGGCAGATGGTCTAATGGCATGAGGAGATGAGTCAATAATGTTATCGTACAGCAAAAAAGAAAATTGTGTCCAAATAACAGATTATTTTTTCTGTCATGTTCGAGGAAATTGACAACTTTTTTTGTTTAAAACAGTAGAAATGTGAAAGGAAAAGCCTGCTTTCCACTTAACACCAAATATTACAAAAGATGTGTAAAAAAAGAAAGAAAGAAGGAAAGAAGGAAAGAAGGAAAGAAGGAAAGAAGGAAAGAAGGAAAGAAGGAAAGAAGGAAGGAAGGAAGGAAAGAAAGAAAGAAAGAAAGAAAGAAAGAAAGAAAGAAAGAAAGAAAGAAAGAAAGAAAGAAAGAAAGAAAGAAAGAAAGAAAGAAAGAAAGAAAGAAAGAAAGAAAGAAAGAAAGAAAGAAAGAAAGAAAGAAAGAAAGAAAGAAAGAAAGAAAGAAAGAAAGAAGGAAAGAAATCCAACAAAAAGCTCTGCCTATTGCAGGTCTCACATTGCTGGGAAAGTCATATTATGATGCTATCATGAAATCAGAACAGCAGGCATGTAAATATGATCACATCTTATTCATAGCAAACAAAGAGTGATGAAAGATGGGAGCTGAAGAGCACCAAAAACAGGGATGAGGAACTGGAGGATTCAAACAGCAGTGAGTAAATAAGATATGGAAAAAGATGGAGTAAGAAGCTAGGTAATAAGTAGTAAGAAGGGGGGGAAAAAAAAAAGAAACAAACTAGAAACACAAAACAGAAAGGCAGAGAATTTGATCCCTGAGTAGAAAAACTCTTTGTTTGAAATCTCTGTTAATTAAACCAACCAGGATATCATCTCTCCTTCTAAAAATAATCAGATTACTGCGTTAGTATTTACGGATGCATGCATGAAGCAAATGCACAGCTTTGAAAGTTGTAGTCCTTATGTTGCCACTTCCGTCTTTTGGGCAGACAAGATCTGTGTTTTTTCCATCTAGCCACCTACTAAAAAAGCATCTGTCAGGACCTTAGTGGCATTTCAACACTGCCTTCACCCAAATGCTGAGAAAATGTTGCGCAGATCTTAATGAGAACTTTACTTCTTAGTACAACTATATAGGGCATAACATTGCCCTTCTCTGTGTGTGTGGGTCATTCAGAAGCTCTGCAATCCTGAGAAACCAAAGATCTCCCAGAATACATCTAAGACCTCCCAAGAATTTCCAGAAAAAAATTATCATTTACCAAAACATTAACATCATTCCTTAAATGCAACCCTTAATTCCCCAGCATATGTTTACATTATCCTGCTGAGCTGATGCTTCTTTCCTGTTATAATTTTTCTGTGGTAGGCAGTCATACTGAGAGCTCAGTCCTATGTGGCCTGTTTTTATACTCATCACAAAAATTTTCCTGTTTGCCACAAGCACAGCCAGGGTTTTTGTTGTCCTTCAAGAGTTCTTCACTTGTGAAATAGAATAATTTTTGTGCAGGTAAACAGGGCCCTGGAATTTGAGAAACACCAGTGATAATTTAATGCTTATGGAAAATCCAAGGAATTTGGTTGTCTTCTGATCTTTCTATTCCAGTTGGAGTGAAGGTATTCGACTGAGCATCTATGCTTTGCAGGAATATTAATTAATTAAGACTGTTAAACTGACTGATTCATTCCACCTTACATACATGCCCAGTCTTTGAGAAAATCTAGTGAGGAGAACTTTTGCAACTATGAACATACAGCAGGTACCTTATAAATCACTTGCAGACTATACCACTAGCATTAGCATTAGCATTAGTATTAATTACTTATCAGATTTACAGGCATTTCAGGGTGCCTGCATGTTGATCCCAGCTGGAGGGGCTGCTACCTGTACAAGCATTATGCATCAACTCTGTTGACATGTGGAATTAGGAGCTTCCTAAGCCCTGATAGTCTTTTTTAACTTTTTTTTTTTCTTTTTTTTTTTTTTTCTTTTTTTTTCAGAAAAGTCAGTTTCAGACTGCATGACTCTTCATAGCTGAAACCAAAACCATCTGGAACCCCAAATGCAATGATACTGCTCAAGATGATCTTTGTGAGTATTGTTTTTCTCCTTACTGCTGGGTTTCTAACTCCCATAAGAGAACAGTGGCTTGGTATGGTAAGGATATTTTCTAACTGGTGAATGAAAATGGGAATGATGAATGAGAAAGCATGCGTTTCTAAGAGAGCTTGATGCCTTCTAAAAATATGATGTTCTTTCCCTCCTAAAGGAAATGAAGGTTATTCTTCATCCTGAAGGTTCTATCTGCAAACATACACTCAATTTTCACTGCTTTTCTGCCTTATTTCCTTAGTTCCTCACCTCCAAACTCCATAAACAAAAATTCCTTTTTTTACATAGTCCTTTCCTACAGACAACCAAGAAGCCAACAGAGAAACTGACAGTCTGCTTCTTTTAATGGGGGAAATATGGGTCACTGCAGGTACATGACATTCAAGAATAAAAGTTTCATGGTTGTATACAAATTCACTTTACTCTAGATCCATGGGGCAGCAAAAATACCTTTTATATCAGTTTTTCTCTTTTCCGTATAACCCTTTCACTTGCTTCAAAACAACCTGGAGAATCACTTCTATTAGCCTTGCTGAGCATCTGAGTGAATTATCTTTTGAAGGTGGGAACATAGCTCTAGTAAAAGAGAGAAATCTACAGTAGGTTTTCGTTGTTTTTTGTTGTTGTTTTTGTTTTTTCATAGCAGAACAGAGACCAGAAGATTCTTCAACGTCTTTTTTCTAAGATAATTCTATGAGTGATTTAAAGAATCCTTACTTTTGCTGAAGTGATTATGTTATCTATAATATAAAGTAAGCCTAAAGCAAAACATTCTTTGCAATTAATGAAAACATGAACAGAACAAGCCTGCAGATAAACATATTTGCCTCTGGCTTTGAATGCAAGACTTTGCATCTGCCAAGCTCACCTCAACAGTCTTTTAATGGCAAAAAGAAGTTAGAGCTTTGATGCAAATGCTTTGAATTACTCATATCTAAAGTAAGCTTCCAGACACATGTGACTACATGCCACCCCCTCCTAAAATAAATAAATAAATAAATGAATGAATATATTTCTAAGCATTCATACTCTATGATTTTGGTACCAAAAAAAAAGTTTGTAATATAATTTTTTTCTTAAAAATCACTGCATATAGATGTTGTGTTGCTCACTGCTAATAGGATGCTTGCCATCACTTGGGAAATTAACTGCAGAATTGAGAAACAGAACTTTCTAGTTGAGAAAGTATTGTTAAATGCCTATTCATGAGAGCACGAGAAAGAACTTTGTTACTGCGAAGGAGACAGAGCACTGAAACAACCTGATAGAGAGGCTTTGGAATCTCCTTCTCTGAAAATATTCAAGATCCACTTTCTGCCTTCCTGTGTAATCTACTGTAGGAAACCTGCTTTAGCAGGAGGTGGGACTTGGTGATCTCGGGAGATCCCTTCCAGCCCACAATTCTGTGATAACAAAAGGTGTGCACATCAAATGCTAAAACTATGTTCATTGATTAGAACATGTAAACAAGACTGGAAGTCAAACTTGCTATTATAAAACCGGTGTTCAAATAATTTCAGGAAATGATACAGATGTTTTCAGAATGGCAGATAATACCTTTGAGCAGTATCACTGCTACTGCTTACAAATATTATTTTTGTTTCAAAAGATTGTTACTACATTCATCTTTGTTTTGTGAGTGTAGCAAAATTTCAAATGGAACTGTGGTGTAACTAGTTAAATATGTCTGGATGTTATCACTATACTTTATAAATCTCTCTTCCAGAATGTTTCTTAAGTAAGATCATTGACATTCATTCCATCACAGAATGATAATTAATTAAAATAAATTTAAAAAAAAAAAAAAAAGGAAAAGAAAAAATAAGAAATGGGAAACAAAATAAGAAAGCACTTATCAGTCACTGTACCTTGAATTCTTGAAGCATCCCTGTAGCAGAAATACTAAGTCATGGCCTGAAACATTGATTGAGTGCTTGGTAGGAAGGCAGGGCCAACCCAGGGGAGTTCAGGTGCATGCAATGTACCTGAGTGCCCAGAAGGAGTGGAGCCAGGATCCACCACTTCCCAGACCTCATTTAAGGGTTGGTAGTTGAAGCTAACCTATTTTACCAGAGATCCCTGCCTACTTGAAGTCTTCTGAAGGGAAACAGATTAATTTCTTTATTTTGGTGCCCATAGCTGTTTTTGAACAAGTCCTCACTTGCTGTAGCCTAGTACCCTGCTACTCTGCAGTTGTTGCTGTGCTTTCTGTTGTGTTACAATCCACTAAGTTGTTTTGGAGTGATGCACATTTTCTCCCGGGTTATTCATTTAGTCTTCTACTGTTAGGACAGTAAGACCAAGTAAGGGGTTAGGGTTTAACCCTGTGAATTACACTGATTAATTAGAGAAGAGAAAAAGAGAAGTGGTAAAAGATTTAATTCTAAAGATAGGGCCTTATCTTTGTTCTATATTTTTAGCCTACATGTAGGAGAAAAAAATGGTAATTTCCTGACTGAAATCAATGAAAATTGCACCAGACAAAGTATGGATGGTGAAATAAGAAAGAATGTGGAGATTCAACTATTGGATGAGGGATTTGCAAGAGTTTTTATGGAGGATTTGATATCTGAAGGGGAAGCTAAACCTTTCTGGTTTTTATGAATCTCTTCCTGCACTATACCAGTCGTATTGCCAAATATGGTTCCTTCAGAAGTTAAGCATTAAAGAACTTTGAAGAGGCCTTCTGGCGTAGTGTAGAAACAAATGGAAAAAATATGGCTGATACTTCATCTTTCTTCTGAGGAGAGAATTTGTAGTGGAAGAAAGAAGTATCCAACTTTAGAGTAATGGACTAATGAAGTGGGAAAGTATATTACAAACAAATTAATAAAATCAGAAGTTATTGATATCTTATTATGCAATGTGTTATAAAGTCAGCACCAATTTGTGTGATTTGAATGCAATTCAAAAATAGTCCTCCTTGTTTTCTATTTCTACACATTGGTATCAAAAGAGAAGTGGTTAGTAGTGAAGAGACCCTGTAGAACTTCAGTGCAAGTCATGCATTCAAACAGCAGCATACCAATATGTTAGCATTAATCATCACAGATATATTGCTGCACTGTACTTTGTAATTACTAAGGTTGCGTCCCTTGAACATTTGTGTTTCCATAGCAAAGCCAAACAACATTAAATATGCACACCTGCAGAGTGGGTGTTTAGGTTTGTCATTTATTTTATTTCATTTTATTTTTTAATTTTGCATAGATAAATGAAATTAACTTTGAAAGAATAATCAGAATCAGTTTGATCAGTATATCTTCTCAAATGCCTAACTCTTCCACTTCCCCCTCCCCATCCCCCCCAATGTATTTCTTTCTTTATTAATACAAAGAATGGTCAGCCATTGCCTTGAAATACTTCTGGAAGAATATATTTGTTACAATACTGAACAATTAAACAAGTAGCTTAATGAAGTCAAGGTATTATAAACAGCTTTTCTCTAGGGATGAGCCAAATACCTTTCCCAAATTCGCTCCTTCTAATCAGTAAACAGATATTTGATTGGAAGAATCCTTTGGTCCCTCAGTAGTTACTGGGGAGTGGTCTACAGTAAGTTCCATCTTGTTTTACATCTGAAAACATTTTCCATCCACCCCCTTTTTAAAAAAACTAAAATTATTTCTTGGACTGGAACACTTGCAAAGGTGGGAGTATTATCCTTCCTTCATCTCCTTTCCCCACTAAACATCAGGTTAGCTCACAAGAACCATTTGGGGATAATTAATGTTTACTTCTTATCCAGAAGTAGAAAAGGTGACATAAAATCTCAGGATGACTTGAGACTATGTCTGTTTTACTCTAAAATATGTGATAGACTGTTACTGTATGTAAATCAGTAAACTTATTTTGTCATGCCTGTCATTTGCTACAGTTGAGAAAACTCTAACTATTAGCTGTGTTAATGTTCACAAACCCTAGTAGCCCTGATGCTATCAACACTGTAATGAAAGCAGAGAATGTTTTCAACATCTTCAAAATTCAGAAGTGCAGCTGAGGACAAAGAAACAGAGAACAAAGCATTGTTAAGGTTGTGTCCTGGATATCTTTTGTCCTTAACTTAGTAGCTGGAAAACTTTTTACCACTTGCAGAGAGAGGTGATTTTCCCCCTCTACTCAGCACTTGTGAGGCCCCATCTGGAGTTCTGCATTCAGGACTGGGGCCCACAGTACAGGAAGGACATGGAGCTCTTAGAGCAGGTCCAGAGGAGGGTCACCAAGGTGATCAGAGGGCTGGAGCACCTTTCCTATGAGGAAGGGTTGAGGGCATTGGGCTTGTTTACCTTGGGGAAGAGGAGGTTCTGGGGAGACCTCATTGTGGCATTCCAGTACGCGAAGGGAGCATATAAGCAGGAGGTGGAATGGTTGTTTACAAGTGTGGATAGTGACAGCACAAGAGGAAATGGTCTTAAACTAAGGCAGGGGAAGTTTAGGTTAGAAATTAGGAGGAAGTTTTTCACACAGAGGGTGGTGACACACTGGAACACGTTGCCCATGGAGGTTGTGGATGCCCCATCCCTGGAGGCATTCAAGGCCAGGCTGGATGTGGCTCTGGGCAGCCTGGTCTGGTGGTTGGCAACCCTGCCTGAAGCAGGGGGATTGAAACTGGATGATCTTTATGATCCTTTTCAACCCAGGCCATTCTATGAGTGCACCACAAGTCAGGTCTCGGTGAATCAGTGGGACTGGAATGGAGATGTTTCTAGCAGGACAGCCCATATTTTAATTTAATTGTATTTTTTAATTATTATTATTATTTTAATTATAACCTTTAAATTGCAAAATTGATTAATACAAAGTTGAATGGAATATTATGCTGCAATATTATTAATGGATTATTTTTGAGAGACATCACAACTGAAGCAGTGCAGTACAGAGAATGCAGTAATTAGCAGTGACTGAACATTGATAAACTCAGTGTTTGTGTACAGAAACAGACATAGAGAAATATTTCTTTGTGACATACTTCCAACGGAAAAAGGAAATTCTTTTAAATAGAACTTCCTATATCTTTCCAGATTAATTCTGAGGTTTAAAAGAAGTGCATGCAAGTACTGATTCTGTTTCAGATAAAATATGAGTATCTAAGTGAGCTGATAAATAGCAGACCTCTGAATTGTGATGACTAAGAAGGTGCTTTCAGGCTTTCATTCTGACATGGAGTTTGTGCATTCTGTAACTAAAGCCAGTGTTGTAAGCAAGAAGCCGGAACATCAAATGAAAGAAAACAGTATGTCTCTAGAGATCCAGATCTTATGCTGACATATGTACCATTTTCATTTTAAATGAATGACAAAAATATCTACAAGATATTCATATACTTTGATGAAAATTCCCACTGAAGTTAATATGTAATTCTTTAGCTGAAAGTAAGAATACATGTATATATTCATTCATGATGCTAACTGAAAAAAAAAAGAACTAAAAATAAGCATCTTTTATAATGATGAAGAAAGACTTCATAATGGCACCATCTTTTCTAGAACTTTTATTTTCTACTCACTGATATATGCTGAATAAATACCACAAGGTTAAAAAATGACTTTTGTTTCTATGGAAAAAAATGCATAGAGCAAATTGTATTTTTAAAAGATGTAGTTAACTAAGTTCAAAAGGTCAAAAAAGGTCAGTAATCCTGCATCATTAGTCTTTCCAGTAAAACATTGGCAAGGACCCCTTTCTCGCTCTTCCTGTTTTGGGAAGTTTTTTAATTCAATGTAGCTCATGAAACATCTCACATTGAAGATCCCACAGGGAATGCAATACCTCTCTCTTTACTTTATTGAATCCTTCACCTAAAATTGATAAAATAAGGATCATTCAGAGGACCTCCATACTTCACTCCAATGGAATAAACCTGGCCTTGGAAAAGCAGACATTCAACCCATAAAAGGTAATATTTTATTATTTGAATACTTCCTGAAAATTGTGGAGATCCAGCTGCATATCTGTGCTGTTAGATAATCCTCTGTATTGATCCTCCTATTTATGGCAATTGATAAACCTCTTCATGCTAGACACATGGAAGTTAAAAGTTTTTAAAACAAAGGCTTGGTTTGGATTAATTGGCATATTCAGGTGAAAAAAAATATTGGAAAACATAGATTTTTTTGCAAAGCGCATTCTCCCGCCAGTGGCTTGCTGAGGTATAGGAAAAAGAAAATTATAAATCAGAATGAGACAGGTATGGAGGCATTTTCTGAGGCCTTTTCACAGTGCTGCTTTACCTTTGTGAGGTGGATGTTTGCATACAGATGGAGAAACTGAAAAGGAGATGAGCCAAACATAAGGTTTTGTTGCTATTACAAATAATAAGGCTTTCCATCTAATTTACTGTATTACAAAGATCCCAAACCTAAAGCCTGCTGTTGTTAAAATATAAACTCTCTGTTTACAAACATTCCTATGCTCATTAGAGTAGACATAGCTGTTGAAGGATGTGGATGTGATGTTATGGATCAGTTAATTTACTAAAACAATGAAGAATTATGTTTTCTTTCTGAAAGCAGAAATAACTTATCATGCTGGTACCTACCGTGGCCAGTTCCCATTGCTATTGAGAGTGACAGAACATTGAAGTTCCTGAGCTTTAATGAGCTTTGGATTTCAAGTTTCCTCCAAGTACTTATACATATCCACTTTTCTATTACATGAGCAATGCCATTTATTCACTTACTATGAACTTTCTCTTCTCCTCACACTTTACTCTTTTTTTTTTTTTTTTTTTTTTCTTTTTTCTTTTCTATTTATTTATTTTTTTGCTGGCCTTAGGGCATACTGCTGTTACTGAAGCAAGCAAACATGAGTTGTGTACTTTTGCGTGTAATTAGAGCTCTTTCCTTGTGTAAGAAAGGTGCATATTTCCAACTAGTTTCCTACATTATAGCTGTTCTTACTTGTTCTTACTTCTGGTGGGCAGGTTCAGAACCAGGAATGCACTTACTGGGTTACCTCGATCCTGAGCAGAGGCAACTTCTGACATTGGATGCTGCTGTTCAAGGGCTGTAATGATTTGACTTAGGAAGAAATTCAGTGCACAGTTGTGATTAGATTGTAGTAATCTTTTCTTCTTAATGTATAGAATGCTGAATGCTGAATGTTGTAGTTTTGAGATTCTGCAACTTAATACTCAGCCAGGATAACACAAATGTAGGTGTTGCGTATGGAGGTGCAACTGTCTTGTCAAGGTTGGTCAGAATTAAAAGTCATGTCCTGAATGCTTAGCAGCTATACCATACTTACATTCCAGATCTACTCTACAACTTTAAGAACCAATCTAATAGTTTAAAGCCATTTGTCACCCAAAGTGCAAACTTTGAACTTGTCCAGTTCTCCCACTGAACTCTGATCAGTAGCCTTCATTAATTCTTTACAAAAAAGTATTTTTTTCTTATCTTTACACAGGAGGGAAATTACATTTTCTTAATGGGTACAAACAAAGGAATAAAAATATCTTCTAAGTTCTTATTCAGTGAAAAACTCTGTGTCTGCATGCTCAGAAAACTTATAAATGTTAGAAATATGATAATGCATAGAGTCTCAAGTAAAATCAAGATGCTGATGAATTATGGAAAGGTAGCCTTAAAAATGTAATCTTGATGATGTCAGGTTGAATACATTTATAGTTTATACTTCAATAATATGTATTTCAATCAAGTTATCTCTTACTGATTTTAAAGACTACCCATATTTTTCACATATGGTAGTGTTCTTGTCATTCGTTGACTTACTTAACTGCTTTTTGGATAAGGGTTTGTAGCCACTCCTTTGTTGATGTGGTTATGTTTACCCTTCATTCTGATGCCTTCAAGGAAATTTTGTCTAATGACAGTATTTTGGCCATAATTTTAATTTATTATTTAAACATGAAATTTATGTGGTTAAAAGTATTTTTAAGTGTCAGCATTTAGTATATCATGGGTAATGGTCTGCAGCAATACGACATAAAATTCACTGATAAATACTTTAATGTCTAAATGTTAACACATATAGAATTCATCTACCTTGGCACATCTAAAACAGTAATTACCTAATGCCATTCACACAGTGTGGGGTTAATTGAAAGAGGTCTTGACCTTTGTGACCTGTCAGTTTTGCCTAGTCAGCTTGACCCAGGTCAGAGATTCTGCCCGATAGCTTTTGCTTATCATAAAAACTTCTTGTTTTAATGATAATAGTGCTTATATATTTCTCTGCATCTACATTTTCTGTATGCATGTATATCATACGGGCGTGCATATGTATGCACAATAGTAACTAAACAACAAAAACATTTTTCTTTTATTTTTCTGTCTCAAGTAGAACAGGCATTATGTAAATTACAAAGTGAAAATGATATTTCTTTTCCATTTCAATCCTAGTCATGATCCCATGGCTAATTTCCTAGGTGAGACAAAGGAAATTTATTGTTGCTTATGTTATCACAAATGATTTTGGAAAGAGATTTTGACAGATGCATAAGGTTTTAAAATACTAATATATACTCAAATAAATCAACTTTAATGTAAAAATATAATTATTCAAAGCTCTTAGTAACAGATGCGCCTAACTTAAGAGAGCACAATAGCTGAGATACTGATTGAATTTTATACCATGTTAAAACTGGAGGGAAATAGCATTTCATGACATCTCCAAAACTTATTAAAACATATTTAAGCCCAAAAGCTGTATACCTGAAAAGCAGGAAATATGAGAACTAAAGTTACTTCTGGAGACTGAACTGAATTTCATCCTGTGCCTTTAATTCATGATCACGGGAATCACTGTCTCTGCTAGTCTGTCACAGGAGGTGCAAATGTGTTCAGCTACCTGAAGGCAGTGTGCAAAGACAACAGAGCCAGGCTCTTTTCAGTGGTTCCCAGTGACAGCATAAGAGGAAATGGACAGAAACTGGAACACAGTAGATTCCCTCTGAATATCAAGAAAGATTTATTGTGCAGGTAACCAAACACTGGCATATGGTGCTCATAGTGGCTGTGAAGTCTCCCTCCTTGGAGAATTATAGTCAAAAACTGCCTGGACATGGTTCTTGGAATCTGACTGACCATTCCTGTGCAGGGCATTTTTAGCATATGAACACCAGAGGACTTTAGTTAGTAATAATACATTTTCAACAGAGAAGATAAATTTGATAGTAGATTATTCTGATTTCAAAACAAAAGAACAGGTCCAGCAAATTGATTTGGCAAGGAACCCATTTGTTCTTAACCCACAGTTCTTTATGCATCACATGCACCATAATCTTGTTTGCTTTGACATTTCTCAGATGCACTAATCTTTTCATCCTGCGAGATCAAATCTGGAATTATATTGATTTTATATTAAGGAAATCCACAGATCCTGGATAATAACTTCTGTACCCTGCCTATGGTGGTAGGTCAGGTGTGTTTTCTGTCTACTGTATCTGTATAAAACTAATTTTTTCTGCTTAGTTCACCTACAAAATCTGGTTCATATATGCTGATTTACATCCCTTTTGACATATTAGCCTCTGTGAAGTTTTTCTGAACGTACGTCAAACTAAAAGATCTACAAGGGTAGTTTTTCTTCCATCACGGTGCTAAAGGAAAGCTCTGCTGCCAATCCTGTTGCTGGAGAGTACATCCTTATATGTACTTTGTGAATAGCAAAGGGAAGAAGGGACTTTTGTTGGTAATACTAGTGCGTTGTGACTTTTCATTATCACCTGTGGACCTAAAATGACTTATTACGGAGTTTTAGGGGAATAATCCTACCAGTATGTGAGAACCCTTTGTTTTCTGGCTCAAAGCTTGCTTCCTGAGGTATTTCTTGTGATAAAACTCACTGATTTATGGAGCAGGCAAGTGATGGGTGCTATCATGTGACAATCAACATAATTTTGTGGACATTTGAAAGCACCTTCCTTCAGAGTTTTTTGCCTCTGGAAGAGAGTGCTCAGGAGTGTTTACTGGTGGAAGATCTAGCCTGTGACTAAATAGCTTCATCTTGGTATGGAAAAATTGGGGAACTATACCATTGTGTCCTGTAAAAAATGAGATGCAGGTGGGCACCCCTGCTCCCTCTTTTCTGCTTGGCAAGGCCTGGAAGATGGGAACAAAGGAATTTCTGCTGAGATCCCAGATCTAGAAGCTGCCATTCCAAGGAGAGCTGACTCAACCACTTTGGACTTATAAATAAGTTTGTACTACTATTGGAAATTGTCACTGTGGTCACTGTTATTGTCAACAGAACAACAGTGCCTGACGACCCACCACTACTGAAGATCAGTGACTGAACTACAAACCATGCTGGATCCATGGTGGTGACTATCTACCTCTTTCTTCCTACAAAGACTCCTCGCTTCTTTTTCCTATCTTTTCTATCTCCCTTCTTCCCTTCCTCATCACCCTAACTCGTAATAGTGACCATCTTCCCCTTCCCCATCTCCCTAAGATTTGTAATAAACTGGTAGGACCAACATTTGAACTGTTGTTGCTTAATCTCATGCTGAGTATACATATACTAAGAACCTCCTCTCCCTCCTATAAATTGGAGCAAGACAGAGTAACATTTATTTATGAAAATAATTGTTATATAATTGATTCTATCAAGTTTTCTGAAGTTGTACAATGTTGAATCCTATGAGTAGTCTCAGGAAAATAAGACTGTGCTTCTGAGACATTCTGTTTTTGTTTTCTAAGAGTTATTATTGGGCTGAGTAACTTTATTTTATAACTGCACATGACATTGAATTTGTAGAGGTGGGATTGTGTTTTGTTTGTGAAGTCTGCTTGGTATCTCCTGCTGCTCCGAGAATTTTCTGCAGAAAGCTATTCATCTGTCTTCCTCTTTTCTTATCTCTACCACTTTCACTTTCACTACAGATCTCTTTTTCTCACTCACATGCTTCATCTCCCTAGCATTTTTCAACTATGATCCTTTAGATATTAAAGTTATCTTAAACTGTCAACAGTGGAAGTAGAATACCATATGAATATCAATATATGATGCTTGCTGAGGTAGGTTTATACTAACTCCTTAGTCAATGAGATGCACATGTGTCAGTGTTTGAGTATTTTCTGAACACGCAGTAACTATTATTTCTGGCACGTGTGTGGCTGATTGTTTCCAGAATGAACAAAACATAAAGCAGAATAATTATGCCTGGTAGATGCAGGCCACACTCTCAACAGTGGTCTTGTTTTTATAAATTAGCTAAATGGTTTCCAGATAATGATGTGCTGAACTGTTTGGGACACATTTCTTTTAAGGAAATGATGAAAGGCTTTGCAAGTAGTTCCAAATGGTCCATATTTGCTTTGTTTAATAGTCAGGCATATTAGTCACCTGGAATGTATCTATAAAAGACTGAGGCTGCTTCAGAATTGTTTACTTTTATTTAATCTTTAGTTGGATTTTTACTGCTATACTTATTCCTAATACAAGTTTACCATATTAATGAAAAGCTAATATAAAATCATTAATAGAATGATTTCTGTTTTTGTCTTAAAATATGTATAGAGTGTTGCATTTTTGTGCATCTGAAATACAGTGTTACTTAAGCGGTTTTATCAGTGGATCTAACTTATTACAGAATACGGAATTCTTTTGGTAAAATGACAAATTTTGGACTTGTTCATAGCAAAAAGTAAAGGCAATGAAAAATGTTAATTTCTGTGTGTATTTAGGAATAAAGTAGCTCATAGAAGACATATGATTACTCAAAAATAATTTCTACAAATTAAAAAAATAAATAGGATATCATAGTATAGCTTAGAAGTACTACAAACTTATCATGAGTCCCAATTTTTTCTAGGGCAGCGTATGAAATAATAATCATAAGCTCCATTTTTGTCTTTATTTGCCCTGGAAATTATTTATTTGTAAATTATCTTCAGAATAAATGTCTTATGTCCCCAAGGGAACTGGTTTTCATTGTCCTTGCTGTACTATCTGATCAGATGATACTGACCTAATCTGTTGTTATTTTTGATGATAGTCTCTATTGGAATATGAAGAATAAACTGAAGAAAGATTTCTTTGAACAGCGTGGATTAATTTGTGTTTAACCAGAGATTTTTATAAAGGCTTACTGATTTTATTTCTCACTAAATGCTCTTGAAAAAGAAAAAAAGTTATATTTTTACTTTATCAGACAAGGCTATCTTTCTCCCCTCCCATTTCCTCTCAGCAGTATAGCTGATAGCATTACTTAAATAACAGTAAGTATTTTTGAATGCCTGCCAAAGCACTCCAACCTGCATAGAAAGAGAAGCAGAGGTGTAATGGCAAAAATTTTGAATGGACCTCAGATTTATTCTTCTGACTTCTGCAACAAGTCAATCACCTTGTCTTAAACTGAGTTTACAAGCTTTTCTGCTCATGAAGTTTGCTTGATAATGTTATGTTACCTGAGACTCTAGAGATTAGTCCAGTGTGAGCCTGAAGTTCAGGGCAAAAGCAGAGAAACATGTAGCCTTATTCAAACAGAGATTTGTGAAAATCTTAATTTATATGCCTTTGGGCCACCTATATGAAGTATTATGGGGTTGTTTTTTTTGTTTGTTTGTTTGTTTTTGTTTTTGTGTGGATTTTTTTTTTTTGTTTTTTTGTTTTTGTTTTGGTTTTGGTTTTTGTTTTTTTTAATAATCTGAAAATTGAGTTTTTCCTACAGTGAATTACTGCAACGAGTCTCCTGTGAATTGATTCAGAAGTGAATCATTATGTTTCTTTATTATCGATTTATGTTTAGAGATCTGCTTGACATGCTAGCAGAAAAACAAAACAAAATCAGAAGCAAGACATGCTGATATTCAGTGTGATTCATTTACATTTTCGGCACAAACAGCTTAATAAATATTAATGTCTATTGCTTTGATAAAAAAAAAATAAATATGAAAAGAACTCATACCTTGTGCTCTGAGAGTCTTGCTGATTGCTCAATATTTCTTACATATCTTGCTTAAAAAGTGACACAATTCAAAATTCAGTTCTGGATGAACATAAGAGAAAGGCAAAAGCTCATAAAAACTCCAAGGAAAAAGAAAACAAACCAATAAAAGTTAAGAAAATGAGGTGAAGGACTGAGATGTGTCTCCAGGAATTGGTAGTCTTTCAAACTCCTTTCAAGAGTTAATTGCCAAATCTTTCAGTGCTGCATTTTGAAACTGTTAGAAGTTTGTTTTGTTCCGTTATTTTGAATCCCCAAAAGAAAAGGTCCAGTTGTTTCCCAAGATGGCAAATGAACTAGCTGTTATTCAAAGTAGTCTTTTAAGGCAAAAAGATCAGCATAAAGCATATCTAGCATTTTGCTTTAGCAGAAGTGGATTATTTTTGTTGCCCTTGCTACTAAATCAGCTTCATAAAATAAACCTTATTTTGCAGACTGTTAATGCAATAACTTTTCATTAAAATTTCCCTTTAAGAACTCTCAAATAATAATGCCTAAGACTGACTTAATCTCCAAACAGTGTCAGCAGCTTTCAGAACAATTCAATGTGTTAATTGCTTCATACACTTTCCATAATATAGTCCTTTATTTCTGAATGATTTTTACAGAAAACTGCTATCATCAGAGTTTGCAGCAATCATTTATCTCGGCTTGATGTGGTATGCCTTTGAAAGAACTGAAGAAATTGCAAGCTGAGAAAAGAAAAATTGTTGAAATAAAACCTACAAAAGGTGGTTTGTTTGTTGGATTTTTTTTCTTTTCTTTTTTTTTTTCTTTTTTTTCTTTTTTTGTCATGTCAGTAACACTTCATGAAAAAGTCGTTACCTGTAAATGTCCTCTTTTAATCTGTACATTTTCTAAAGGAGAAAAAAAAATATAATGGAACAGTTGGAAGGGACTCCTGAAGCTTACCTGCCCTAAATTTGCTCAAGCAGGGGCATGCAGCCCAGGATCACATATAAGCAGCATCTGAATTTGTCCAAAGAAGGGATTCCACAGCCTCTCTTGGCACCCTATTCAAAGGCTCCATTCCCCACAGTGTAAAGTGTTTCTCGATGTTGACAGAGACCTTCTTCTGTCCCAGTTTGTGCCTATTATCTCTTGCCACTGGTAACCACTTAAAGGAGTCTGGCTTTATCTTTCTTCTACCCTCCATTCAGGTGTGTATAGATAATGATAAGATCCGAAAAACCTCTTCACCAGGCTGAACAGTTCCAGTACCCTCAGCTTCTCCTCACAAGAGTGGTGCTTCACTGCCTTGATCAGCTTAGTGGCCCAAAGTTGGACTAATTCCAGAAGGTCCTTGTCTGTTTTACTGGGAGTCCCAGAAGTAGGTACAGGACTCCAGATGTAGCCTCACCAATATTAAATAAGGAGGAAAGGATCAGCTCTCTTGACCTGTTGGTCATATCTAATGCAACCAAGAAAACCACTGTTGTTCTTAGTGGCAGAGACATTTGGCTGTCTCATGTTCAATTGGATCATTATCTGAACTCCCAAGTCTCTTTATCTGTAGAGCTTCTTTGCAGGTGGGTAACTCCCAGCATATACTGGTGCCTGGGATTGCTCCTCAAGTGCAGGACTTATTGAAGTTCATTAGATTCTTGTTGGCCCAGCTGTCCAGACTGTTATGGTCTTTCTGGATATCTGTGTGGTCCTCTGGCAAATCAGCTTTTCCAAGTTTCATGTCACTGGTGAATTTACTGAATGAGTACTCTGCCCCATCACTTAGGTTACTAATGAAGATGTTAAACAAAACTGAATCTAGTACTGACCTCTGGGGTATTTTGCTGTCCAACCAGTTTTCTATCTATCTCCCTGTCTACTCATTCATCCCGTATTTCATCAGCCTGTCTATACAGATCTTGTGGGAGATAGTGCCAAAGACCTTACTGAAGTCTATGTAGACATTACCCATTTCTCTCCCCAAATGCATCAGACCGGTGATTTAATTACAGAAGATTTCCAGGTTGGTCAGGACTATCCCTGCTTTGGTGAATCCATGATGATGATTTCTAATGTTTGTTTTTTTTTCTCCTTCATGCGCAGGCAATGGTTTCTAGACATATCTGCTCTGTTATCTTCAAGGGGAAATAGGTGAAGCTGAAAAGCTTTTATCTTCTTTCCTGCCCTTCTAGAAGATATGGTTGACATTAGTTTTCCTTTCATCTTCAGACAACTACTTGTGATGCCAAAACTGAAGAAAGATTTTGAGAATTGCCTTGAAATCACATATGCAGCTTCCTCATCACTTTCTCAGTAGATGAATTCATCAAGGCCCATCCTCTACAAATGCCTATCAGTTCTGCCTATATGTTCCACTTTTATAACAAGCTAAAAGTATAGCTTTTAAAATCAAGTGAAAAGGAAGCAGTGCTTTAGTTGTCATGTGGGATGTGGGATGTGTTTTTTCTTGATGACTAAGGATGAAATATCTGGTATGAAACCTGCATGTATTCCAAGAACTGTTTTGGACATCCAGCATAGTTATTTTACCTTAAACTTAAAAGATTCTCGTCTCTGGCCATGTTTAGAGTCCTAGAAGCTAGACTATTTTTGCCAAACTTTTTACATTCTTAGAGACCAAAGCCATTTTAGATCTTTTCCTGTGTCTTATACAAACCACTGACTAACCTGAGAATAGACTCTGATTTCCTATTTCCCTGAGGTTCACTCTGAAGTACGATAGTTGAAGGGACAATCTATCACAGAGATTATTCCATTTTACTTGTTATGCATCATGTAGCCAGCACATTTATTTACAGAGAGAGAAGAGGCATGGCTGTTAACACTGCTGAATCAGTTCTTTCTAAACTGAGATCATAGCATTGTAGAATGATAGAATGATTTGGGTAGGAAGGGACATTTAAAATCACCTAGTTCCAATCCCCCTGCTATAGGTTGGGACACCTCCCACTATATCAGGTTGCTCAAAGTCCCATCCAGCCTGGCTTGGAATGATTCCAGGGAAGGGACGTCCACAGCCTTGTTGGACAACCTGTTCCAGTCTCACCATCCTCACAGTAAATAATTTATTCCTAATATCTAGCCTAATTCTACCCTTTTCTGGTTTATAAACATTTCCCCCTGTCCTGTCACTACATATCCTTATGAATTCCCCAGCTTTTCTGTAGGCCCTTTTCAGGTACTCAAAGGCCTCTATAAATTTCCTCCAGTCTTCTCTTCTCTAGTCTGAAAAGCCCCAACTGTCTCAGCCTGACCTTGTAGGGGAGATGTTCCAGTCCTCTGATGATCTTAGTGACCCTCCTCTGAACTTGCTCCAATAGCTCCATGTCCTTCTTGTGCTGGGGGCCCCAAAAGTGGATGCAGTACTCCAGGTGGGGTCTCATGAGAGCAGAGTAGAAGAGCAGAATCACCTCCCTTAACCTTCTGGCCACAGTTCTCTTGATGCAACCCAGAATATGGTTAGCATTCTTTGGCTTCTATGGCCTTCTGTGGCTGCAAGCACACATTGCCAGCTCATGCTGATTCTTTCAACAACCAATCAAACAGCTATCAAAGATCAATGAACCATCTGTTCTATTTCCTCTATGTAGCTTGTAAAATAAATTGAAGAACTGACATCCACTTCTAACATAAAAAGACTGGATTGCACAGAATCATGCAAAATAGTTGATGATGGATTGCCTAGCGTCTTGGGATTTCTAGTCCAGCTTCCCTGTCCAAGTGGGGTAACAAAAGCAAGTTTCTCAGGACAATGTTGTCAAGTTTTTAGTATCTCCAAGGAAGTACACTCCAAAATCTCTCTGGGCAACCTATTTCAGTGTTCAGTCATTTACAATAAAAAGTATTTCCTTAAGTTCAAACATGATTCCATGACTATCAGTTTGTACCTTTGCCCTGTCAGTAAACACTACTGGGAAGTGTCTGAGTTGCTCTTTATTTCCCCCATCGTATTTTTATTCTTATGGTTAAGATCCTCCTTGAGATTATCTGCCCAAGCAGAACAGTTTTGGTTCTTTCTGCTTCTCCTTCTGTTGAAGTTGTTCTAGCTCCTGATCACCTCTGCATTCATTTGCTGCAGTCACTCCAGTATGACCATACCTCTCTTGTACTTGTGTGCTCAGCATCATAATCAAAACTCCAGATGTATCTCACCAGCATGCAGCAGAGAGGAAGAATCACCTTCATTGACTTGATGGCAGTGTTACTTAATTCTGGCTAGTGGTAAGATTGTTGTTTACCTGAACCTTTCTGAGTCAAGCTGCTATCCAGCTGGTCAGCCCCCAGACTGTACTGGTACATGGGATTTTTCATCACCAGATGCAGGGCTTTGCATTTCCATTTAATGACAGTTATATAAATTCTGTCCATTTCTCCAGCTTGTTGAGGTTTCTCTTAGCAGTACTGCAGCTACATGGTATATTAAGTACTAGTCACAGTTTTGTGTTATCTACAAACTTGCTGAGGTTGCACTCTGTCTCATCATCAAGATCATTAATGAAGATGTTGAATAGCATAGGAGCAAGTAATGACCCCTAGGGTAAAGGCAGGATTTTTCAGTTCTAGACTACAGATGGCTCTCCCACTAAACATATACGAGAACAACTGCTCAAAATTTATTATGTTGGTCCACGTTATTAGAGGTAAGTGTCAGTGGTATGACAGCAGATTTTGAACCTTCCTACAAATATTCTGCTAAGTTTGGTTGCTATGCAGCAGGTGGCAGCAGAGGGGCAGTCTGGCAAAATGATGTCTGACATGAAAATGTGGATAAAGCAAAGGTGTGGAACTGAATTCCTCCATGTGGAAAAAAAAAAGACATCTGATGATATTCACTGATGCTTTTTGAATGTTTATGGAGACAAAACAGGGAGTATCAGTTGAGTAAGGTGGTGAATGGTATGTTTCAGTTGTAGTGACAGAGATGTGAAAGACAAGCCATGTTCTGGATGTCCATACAGATTTTTTTTTGAGAATGGTATGCAAGCTCTCATTCATCTCTGGTGAAAATGCATGACAAATGGTGGTAACTGTGTTGAAAACTGATGTTTTGTAGCTGAGAATTTATTCTATCAAATACTGTTATTGTGCTCTCTGTATTTGTTGTAGTTTCTTTGGAAATAAACAAGAGATATTACTTTCAAAGCAGCATAAGTGTGTGTATGAGTGTGTGTACTGTGTGTATGTACATTTTTATAACTTTTTTTTTTTTTTTTTAGGTCAGATGTGGACATGGTTAAACTTGTTTGTGCACTTTTGAGATACTGTTATTTACTTATGTATTTTGGAATGAACATGATTCCTGTGGACAGTCTTAATTGTTTACTCTTGCAGATGTCTCTGAAAATTGAGATTCATTTTGTTTTTCCTTGGGATTTTCATTACAGAACATTTACTTAGTATCTGATTGGCAGGTAGAAAAGAGGGGCAATAGCAGAGAGACTTCCTGAAAATAAATAAGCTGGGAACCTGTAAATTTGTCTTTTCTCAGTCATTTCTGTCCCTTCATGATCACAACACTTCCATCAGAGAATCATTCTTACAGTGTAATAATAGGAAGAAAAGTTTAGGGATATTTAATGAAACCGCATCTAATTCGGTACATTAAAAACTGAATTGGAAAGCAAATTTTGTAAAAGGTTATATAATTAAATAAAATTTTATTTAATAGATTTCCCTCCTCCCATATCATCAAAGGTTTTTCAGTACTCAAAACAATGTATCTCATTTTCAAATTAAATCAAGGGGGATATTTTAAATACCCGCAAACACATCTCCATAATCATATCACGGAGTTTCTTCAGTCTCCTACATGTGTTCTCCCAGCCCTATGCCTTTGATTAATTGGGTTTTAAGAGATAGCATTAGAAGCGAAATAGAAAGGAAAATGTAAGGTATTTAGCATATCTACTGGTCTGGGATGGTTAAGGAACCAGTAATGTAAGTGTGCACTAATGTAAGTGGGATAATTCCCACTTAAAAAAAAAAAAAAAAAAAGCATCTAAGGAAATAAGGCTGGGCACTGGAAAACAATATTGCAATTCATTGTAGATAAATACTTCTTGGAACCCAATTTACAAGTAGCCAAACTAACACAAGGCAAACTCTCCTCATTTATAATCCTGGAAATCTGAGAGGATTACCATAGTGAGTGACATGGACTATGTTAATATGAGGTTGGCGGCTATTGAAATACCTGAGTATGGTCATGAGGGTATTAGGGATACTGTCACTCAAAAGGAGGCTCAGGTCAACTGCTTTTACGCTAACAAACACAGCATGCATAATAAACAGGAGCTGGAGCCCATTATGCAGCCGAAAAACTATGATATAGTCACCATCATGGAAATGTGGTGGAATGACTCACACAGCTAGACTGCTGTGATGGATGGCTACCAACTTTTCAAAAGAGATAGGCAAGGCAGGAAGGGTGGTGGTGTAGCCCTCTATGTTAAGAAAGACTGCAAATGTATAGAAGTTAATGATGGTGATGACAGGGTTGAGAACTTGTGGGTCAGAATAAAAGTGAAGGCCAGTAAGTCTGATATTATCTTAGGAATCTGCTACAGGCCACCCAACCAGGATGAAGAAGTGCACAAGACACTTTATAGAGAGTCAGGTGAGGTTTCAAGGTCTCTTCCCCTTGTTCTTGTGGGGGACTTCAACTTCCCAGGCATCTGCTGGATTTATAATACAGCAGATAGGGAACAGTCCCGGAGGTTCCTAGAGTGTGTGTGAGATAACTTCCTGACACAGCTGGTGAAAGAGCCAACAAGGGGAAACAAAATCCTGGACCTGCTAACAGGTCTTGTAGGGGATGTAAGGGTTGGAGGCTGTCTGGGGCATAGTGATCACAAGATGCTAGGTTTCTCAGTCCTTGCTGAACCACAGAGGGGAGTCAGCAGAACTGCCACCTTGGACTTCCGGAGGGCAGATTTTAAACTCTTTAAGTTGAGAGCATCCCTTAGGAGGTAGTTTTGCAGAGTATGGGAGCCCAGGAAGGCTGGGAATACTTTAAGGAACTAATTTTAAAGGTGCAGGAGCTGACCATCCCTAGGTCATGGAAGACTAGCTGATGGGCAAGGAGGCTGGACTGGCTGAACAGAGAACTTTGTGTGGAACTCAAGAACAAAAGAAAAGTTTATGGTCTCTAGAAGAGTGGGCGAGCTATTTATGATGATATTTACATAGTGAAGTTGTGCAGGGAGAAAATTAGAAAAGCCAAGCTAGAACTGAACTTGGCCACTAAGGTAAAGGACAGAAAAAAATATTTCTATAAACAACAATAGGAGGGCTTGGGAGAATCTTCATCCCTTGTAGGACACCAAGGGCAACATGGTGACCAAGGATCAGGATAAAGCTGATATACTTAATGCCTTCTTTGCCTCAGTCTTTAACAGTAAGACCTGTTACTACCTGGGAACACAGTCCCCTGCACTGGTAGATAGAGATGGGAACAGAATAGGCCCTGCATAATACACTATGAGATGGTTTTGGATCTACTCCGAAAGATGAATTCTCACAAGTCTATGGGGCCAGATGGATTGCACCCTACAGTGCTGAGGGAGTTGGCAGATGTGGCTGCCAAGACACTTTCCATCATTCTTTGGTAGTCCTGACAAACCAGGGATGGCCTGGCAGACTGGAGACTGGCAAATGTGATGCCCATCTTCAAAAAAGGGTTGGAAAGATGATCCTGGTAACTACAGACCTGTCAGTCTCACCTTGGTGCTGGGGCAGATTATGGAATGGATAATCTTGGGAGCCATTATGGACCAGCTAAAGATCAACCAGGGTATCAGACCCAGTCAGCATGGGTTTACGAATGGTAGATCCTGTTTGACAAATCTGATTTCATTCTATGACAAGATGATCCACTTAATGGATGCAGGTAAGGTTGTCAATTTGGTCTACCTAGACTTCAGTAAGGTCTTTGACACTGTCCCCCACAATATTCTCATGGAGAAGATGGCTGCCCATGATTTGGATGGGAGTACACTTGGCTGAAAACAGTGGCTGGATGGCAGGGCCCAAACGTTTGTGGTCAATGGAGTTGAATGAAGTTGGCGGCCAGTCAAAAGTGGTGTCCCTTATGGCTCGGTAATGGGGCCATTTCTATTTAATGTCTTTATTAATTATCTTGATGAGGGGATTGAGTGCACCCTCAGTAAGTTTGCAGATGACACCAAGTTGGGAGGGAGTGCTGATCTGCCTGAGGGAAGAAAGTCATTACAGAGGGACCTGGATAGACTGGGTTGAAAAGTAAGGTAAACTGTATGAGTCTCAGTAGGGCCAAGTGTTTGGTTCTGCATTTTGGTCACAACCTCAGGCAACCCTACAGGTTTGGGGGGGCAGTGGCTGGAAATCTGCCTGATGGAAAGGTACTTTGGTGTACAGGTGGACAGTTGGCTGAATAAGAGCCAGTATTGTGCCCAGGTGGCCAAGAAGGCCAATGACATCCTGGTTCATATCACGAATGGTGAGGTGAGCAGGACTAGGGAAGTCATCCTGCCCCTGTACTCGGCATTGGTGAGGCCTCACCTCGAGTACTGTGTTCAATTTTGGGCACCTCAGTACAAAAAGGACATGGAGGTGCTGGAGCAGGTGCAAAGAAGGGCAACAAGGCTTGTGAAGGGCTTGGAGAATATGCCCTATGAGGAGAGACTAAAGGAAATGGGGCTGTTTAGTCTGGGGAAAAGGAGGCTGAGGGGAGACCTTACTGATTTCTTCAAATACCTGAAAGGTGCTTACAGAGAGAGCAGGGTTGGTCTTTTCTCACTGGTGACAGTTGACAGGATGAGGGAAAAAGGCCTTATGTTGTGCCAGGGAAAGATTAGGTTGGATACCAGGAAACACTTCTTTACAGAAAGGGTTGTTAAACACCCTTGTTAGGCTCCCTGGGGAGGTGGCTGAGTTACCATCTCTAGATGTGTTTAAAAACCATTTGAATGTGGTGCTCTGGGACATGATTTAGCAGAGGGTTGTTAGTTATGGTAGTATGGTTAGGTTGTGGTTGGACTTGATGATCTTTAAGGTCTTTTCCAACCTGAGCAATTCTATGATTCTATGTTGTGCCTTTCTTGCAATAGAAAGAAGCACAGGAATTGTTGTGGCCAAACAGGGAAGATAAGCTCAGCAGTATTCAGATAAGTGGGAACAGTTAATGACCCAATTAGAATGCTCTAAATAATTAAGTAGATATGCATTTGGCAAAGGCATAGTATAAAACTGTTTTACAAGTTTTTCAGTAGAAGAATTGCACTGTGTTTATAGAAAAGGCATATTGGACCTGGTTCTGGGTAGTTTTTATATTTACTAATATTGTTCCTTGATTTTCTTATGACTCTAGATTCTCAGCAAGTCAGAAATATTACCTTTATTAGAGATATACTACTGAGAATTTGGCATGACTGCCATACTCACTAGGCTTAGTACACAAACAAAAAAAGCTCATACTTCACTAGATTCCCCCAGATCACAGCCAGCTTCTATGAGTTGCTGTTGTTATAGAACTGATAAGTGTAAATTCCATTTGGTTCATTATATGCACATGTGTAAACTCTGGCAGGTAGCAAGAACTGATCCACAAGTGCGTCGATGGTATGTTGTGTGTTTCACAACACAATGCTTTCCCAATAAACTATGATTATGAAGCAATCAAAATGGGGTAATTACATACCACTTCCACTTCAGGAAAAATAAAAGAGGTACAAGACTAGAAACACTGTAAAGATTGTATTACACACAAGAGTATCCCCAGCAAACTTGAGAAACAATTCAGAACTGTAGGACTTCAGCTAGATTCTGTGGAGACTTACAGCATCCAGGATTGTGCAATCTCTAAGGCAAAAAAAAAGGATATTTTCACGGATTTCAAATCACTGTATAAGCTGGCATCAGTATTACTAGAGGTGTTCTAAGGTAACACGAAATCAGGAACTCAGACAAATGTAAGTTCTAATCCCCACATTGGTTGGTGCTGTGTTCTGTTTATGACTGTCTATATTAACTTTTCTAGACTAGAAAAAACGAAACAAAGCAGTGTAGTGCTATAGAGTTTTATTTTAATGATCTATATTCAAATTAAAGAACCCCCAGAACGATGTGTTCCCTTTAGCATTTTTCTCTCCACACTTTTGCAGTGGAGCTTCCTTCCACCTGACATCCCAAAATAAAAGGAAGAATAAAACCAATAAGTATATAAAGTATTAGCACACAACAGGAAGGTGGGCTGGTGTTTTTAACTGGGTACATTAGCAATGAAGTTTGATCATACCAAGTCTGTAGAAGGTCAACTTATTTTCCTGATTACTTTTAATCTTGGCTTCTTTAAGAACCTTTGCAGAGCTATTGCAATCACATGGCTTGGGCCAGTTCATTAAATCCTCAGCTTGTTTCTTGCAGATGTTTGAGGCAGGTGTTCTGTATAGACCAGGGAGTTCGCTTTTTTCTGCTGCGTGTTTCATTGAAGGTCAGAGGTTATACCTCAGTGGTAAGGTCTCAACTGCAAGGCAAGTCTCAGAGGTCTTTGTTAGGGGAGAAAAAGAATTCAGTCTCCTTAAAATTTATGTACTGCAAAAGATAAGTGCACCTGCAGATTGCTGCTGTTATTGAAAACACATGATGGCTGTTGGAAGAGATATAAAATGCAACTCTGCAGTTCCTTTTGAGAATATGCAGAGACTCCAAATGATCTTCATTAGACCAGAGATACCCTAATGATTAATATATCATTCAATAGTACACAGATGCAGTAGGAAATGTGTGCTTTTTCAATACACTTAGGTATTCATGAAAATTCATATGTATCTAAACATTTACTTTGGGTAGTGCGGCATTTGCCTTTGAGCAGTCACCCTGCATGATATAAGGTATGTCAACAAGCAGGCATTCCCAATGACCCTGCTAGTTCATAATTGGAAAAGGTTAGTCCAGTCTTTCCTGACCACCAGTGTGCTGGCTTTTTAACTGCCCAAATGGAAAAAGCAAAGATAGATTCTTCTAGATGCAGGAAATCCTATGAAGTAGACCACCCTTATTTGAGCATCTTCTGTCTTAAAAAGGCCACTGAAGATTTACAGGATAAAAATCTACTTTGGTTATACTAGAAACAACCTCAAATACATCTCAAATTTTTCTCAGTTTTTGTTGTGTTACTCTGATACTAATGACATACATAGAGAAAGAGACGGAAATGTCTTTGTGCTTCTTAACTTCTTTTGACATATGTGGCCATGGCACTGTAGCATTCAGTAATGACTGTTGAGGCAGTAATGCTAAAAATTGCTGAAAGTTGACAAAAGTTAAAACGAATGACAGAGTAGAATCAAAGCTTTCATTACCACTTGTTTGTCAGAAAGAGGCATTAATTTCTTACATTTACCATGTAGGAACTCTGAACAATCAATCTTATATTTGCATGTGTTCTGAGTGCTCATAAAAATTTTGTGTTATATAATGATGGGGGTGATGGATGTGACAATTAGTGTATTATGCTACTGTACTACATATAGCCTATACACTAAACACAGTTGGATAAATTGTGTACAATATTTTTCAATTTCTGAAAAATCTGTATTTATTGAACAACTATGTATAGTTTCCTAACATCCATATTTTTCATAGCTTAATAAAGTACAAATATAAAACCTCTAATTTCATGTTTTGAAATATTTTATGAGCATCTAATCTGAAGAGCCTTAGCATTTGCCTGTTTATTTCAGAGATGCCACATTTTCATCTCTTTTTTCTTTCCTTACTTTTTCTCCTGAGTAGTGCACCAATGACATCACATCCAGAAATCCATCTGTAGTACTTGTAATGTACTGTTTTCAACTGGATTTGAATGGGACCAGTGTTATAGTCTGGAATTTTTTGCAAGGAACAACAATGGAAAAAAAGAAAAAAAAAAGACATCCAATATACATATGCTCATGTAAGCTACAACTTAGTGACAGACTCTAAGCCTTGATGAAATATTGAGCACTGTAAAAGAGTAAAACTGAATAGTGTTTTAACTAGTTTTTTGCTACACCTTTACATGTACCATACAGCATACCACTCAGTGTTATCAGATTTTAATAAAAATTTTTACCTGATAATAATTTTTAGATTATGCAGCACAAATTCAAAAGAGGCAATGGGTATTCCTACAATGATATATGTTAAATGCAATGTCTCTGATAGAAGACAAAATCCTATGCAAATATTTTCTCCAGTTACAGTGTGAAGGTGATGCACTAGGTTGATTCAGAACTGACAGCAGGCCAAGAGTTACCTGAATTAAGATGGTATCTAACTTTGAGAAAAGATGGTTTTAAACTCAATATTCATAATTTCTGGCAAGAACATCTGCATTTGCAACAATTGTCTAACAGCTGAAACACCCAATTTTATTACCTTTCCTACATGAAATGATTTAAATGCATAATTTTCATCATCATTCTCACCTGTGTTATGTTTTAATATGTTTATTAATCTTTCTACTTGCAAAGGCTGTGAGTGATAACTTTGATGGATATTCTACTTTTTCTGTGGTGTCTTTCATTGTGGTGTTAACATTGGTAAACTTACAAAGTTTCAGTTTTAACAAACTTCTGTTTTCTGCTGAAGATCTGTTTTATCAAAGCAATTACAGCCACTTGTTCCCACAAGTTCTTTGTTACATATATGCTTAATATGGAAGCAGAGTAGTGAGGAGAATCACTAAGTATGTAAACACTAAAAATCAACAGGATAAGACAGACAAACCCTTCTGTGCTATCACTAAGGTGAGACAGCTGATGCACACTTGGAGCACATTTGTAACACATTAAAAACTACTGACTCATTCCATTATAGGTAAAGCAGTAAAATTAGGCTTGCAATTACAAAATTATACATGTGGGACATTTACAAGAATAAATTCTTAAATTAGCTTGACAGACTGTGCTTCTTAATCTTATTATGATGTTATGTTAATAGCACATTGATTTTATTGTTTACTGTGGATGACAGTCTGTTTCAGGGAACATCTTTTCAAGCCTATTGTGTGTGTCTTGCTCAGCCTGTTCAACTCTTAGAGTTCAATTTTAGGACACATATATAGAAGCCTCTATATAGATCTGTCACTACCTGCAGTACGCATCTATGGAATATTCGTATTCTGTGGCAACCCTTTTTTCTTTCAATTTCCAAAATTTCACAGGAATTTCTGGTTTACTGGGTCACATCTGAACTGGCTACCTGCACATGCAAAGTCTACCAAATCAAAGCCATGCTCAGAAATGCTGCTTTCTCACAAAGTTGTACAATGTAAGCTGGAACAGAATGGCTATCTCCATCATGCAAACACAAAGTATTTCTTGTGTATTCAGTCTGAACTGAGTTTCAGAATTCAGATTCAACCAAAAGACCAGTTATACGGTGGCATCTCCCTCAGAATGTATTCTTCAGGCTCCAAAGGGTGAGTCATGTGAATGAGTCAGCTAGGAAATAGTTCATACTGACAGCATAATGACAGTACACATTTACTTTCTGATCAGTCTAAAGGAAGGATTGCAAACACTTTTGTATGATGAGCTGGCAGAGTTGGTAGGTTCTTGAAATAAGGTTTTGTTTCAAAAGTAAACTTTCAAGAGAGTTAGAAAAAAAGTTACTACAGATACCAGAGCAACTTGGGGATCAATTATGCTGCACAACATAGTTATTAAGAGCTTTTTTCCATATCTGAGTTCAGCTGTTCACTTTCTCAGGCAGAAGGATGCCAGAGTCAATCATTTAATTCTTTAAGTAAAAAAAAAACAAAACAGCACGTAGGAAATATAAAATATGTATGACCACAGGCTTAGTATGTTTATGATGCTTTACATCTGTTTTTCTTACTACGACAGCAGAATAAACAAAAATGCATCAAAATCAATTTAAGCCCAAGAGGCTAGTATCTTTTTGCAACCACTTCTACACTGTCATATATGTGAAGAATAAATGTCTTGAAGTCATACATTAAAAATGTTTGCAGAAAACAGTGAAACAGTGTTTTTGGCACTTTTCAGAGGAAATATCACACTAGATCATCCTTCAGAGGAAAATTTGTCCAGGAAATAACTCTACAATGATTTTTCCTTTCTTTCTTTCTTTTTCACCTCTAGGTTAAAAAAACAAAACAAAGAAAAACTGGATAGCTTCTCACAACTACCTCTTGTTTGATCTATGTCTTGTTCCAAAACAGCTTTCCTATATTCCTGGATCAGAGGATATTCCATCACAAATATGAATGCAGATTGTGTACTCCAGGGGACTTTTTATTGGACTCCTTCTAGTTTATCTAACTGCACATATGCCATTGCCTTACTTGGGATAAATATGCTGGCTGGTTGATTAATCGTATCTCTGCCTCTAGCAGTGCATTTTGTACCTCTTTCTCTGTGCACTGTATCCTCCTCTCTTTATCTTGACCCTAACCAGTTTTTGAACATCAGTCATTTGTAATGCACATCACCTGATAGTCATCCCAACACTAGCCCAATAGGCAACAAATTATTTTTAATTCTCTTTCATCATCATGTATTTTGTTAAAATCAATGGTAGCTTGAGGAGACTGCTGATGAGGAAAACATCCTGAAGATGGTAGTTGTAGGCTCTTTTTTCCTCAAACACCTTTTATTCTCCTTTAAAATTCTTTTAAAATTGAATGTTTTTAAGCACTAAATGAGCAAGAATATGCAAAAAAATTTGGACCTGAAAAAGGCTGAAGCACTGCGCGTCTTCTTTGCCTCAGATTTCACTAACAAGATAAGTCTTCAGAAATCCCAGCTCTCTGGAGGAAAGCTGGGATAAAAGATGATGCACGATTGGTGGAAGATCAGGACAGGGAGATGAAAGATGGCTACTCTCAATAACCTTTGATTGGTCATGTGGGTGAGGTGCCCAAAGGCTGGAAGAGAGGAAATGTCACTCACGTATCTTGAAGAATTATGATTCTTGAAGGGTGGTCAGCCTCCTCTTGGTCCTTGGGAAGTTAATGGAGCAGATAATCCTAGAAAAAAACATTTCCAGGCTCAGGAAGGAGAAGCAAATCATCAGGAGCAGACAATATGGATTCACTAACAAGAAGTCATGTTTCATCAATCTGATAAATTTCTGTGATGACATGACTAGTTTGGTGGATGAGGGGGGAGCAGTGGATATTGCTTTCCTGAAATGCAGTAAGGCCTTAGAGACAGTCCACCTTAAAATATTGATTTTGTTATTGATTTATGGACTATGGATTTATGGACTATGTGAGAAAACAGTGAGGAGGATTGAAAATAGGCTGAATGGCTTAGTCTAGAGGGTGGTGATACTTAGGAAAAATAGTGAAGTACTCCAAGGGTCAGTACTAGATCCAACCCTGTTCAACATCTTCATCTGGATTTGAATGATGGGACAAAGTACCCCCAGCAACTCTGCAAAGGACAGAAAACTGAAAGGCTCAGCTAATTAAAAAAAGTTGCCTGGACAACCTGCTCTACATAAACATTTTTGAGCAGGGGACTGAACAGGATGAGGTATCTTTCTACCTCAACCACTATGTGATTCCGTGATTCAAGTCACTTAGACCAAAACATATGAACATAAATGTCACCAGATGACTTCTTCTTGAACCTCTGAACTGTTGTGATTCTGCATTTGAAAGACAGATTTCAAGTTCAGTACAATACAAACTAGTTTTTTAGTTCACACAGTAGTTGAATAATCTATCTGATAATAATCTGAATGTAATAGTAGAGAGTAGAGAATGAAGGACAGAAGCACGTGTTTGTTTTACTGGAATAGTGGTGATACTGGTGACGCGTACTGGCACTTCAAGAAACCATGAACAATAAACTGTTTCTTATTTCAAAAATAGGAAGTTGTATTTATGGAAGCTCTGCATTTGAAAGATAAATAAAACCATCCATATAAACTATTACAATGTGGTAATTTGTCAGAAATATTTTTTTATATAAGCAATTAACCTCCTTACTATACGTGCATAGCATTATATGAGGGCTGGTCTGAAAGAAATGCCTCCTATTTTATTCTGTTGGCCTGCATTGTCAGAGGTGGATGTTGCTGGTATTGCAGTAAAGGCTGAACCTTCCCACCAGTATCCTCTTACATGTTGTTGCTGTGTGACAGATGGCAGCAGAGGAGCAGTCTGACAAAATGGCATCTGACACAGAAGCGGAGATGAAGCAAAGATGTGGCACTGAATTCCTCCACGTAGAAAAAACTGCACCCACCAACATTCCTCAACACTTCCTGAACATTTATGGAGACTGAACAGTGGATATGAGTATGGTGAGGTGCTGGGTGGTGTGTTTCAGCAGTGGTGACAACTACAGTGGGTCAGCTCCACTGGTACTGATTTTCACAAGTGCAACAAGTAGGATCTTGTTCATCTCTGGTTAAAATGCATAACTAATGGTGCTTACTGTGTTGAAAACCAGTGCTTTGTAGCTGAAAATTTGCCAAGTAGTCAAATAGTGTTACTGTGTGCTCTTTGTAGCTTTTGTAGTTTCCATGCAAATAAATAGGAGGGATTATTTTAGAGTGAACTGTCTAACACAAAGCAGCTGCTATTGACATGAATATTTAATCACAGATCAAAACAGAATTTCTAGCATACCCAACTTCCCAGCAGGAGCCATTAGGGAAAGTAACCTATGATTAATTTTGACAACAACACAATCTGTATTAAAAGAATTCAAGCCCCAGACCTAACAGGCTTATAAATTATGAATGAGTATGTGTGCTAAACCTGATCAGGCACTTGATTTAAAAGAACTGACACATAGGTGTTCCAGGCAAATTGGAATTGCAGCGTAGGAGGTCTTTCAGAGAGTTTTCAGCAAATATTCTCATAGTACTGTTGTGCTGCCTTGGGGGCTTGTGTACAATCAATAGGTAAACAGAGGATTAAACAGATGTTTCATTAAGAAAGATTACCATGACAGAAAGGTAATCTATAATAAATGGAAATGCTCACTGAGGTTGAAGACTTGAATAAGCTCCACAAAGGAGTAATCTCCAGAGAAAGAGATCCTTCCTCAGCGGCAGTCAGCCCTTAAATGGGATCTAGGAGAGGTGGAGTCAAGCTCTACCTTCACCTGTGCTCCCACAGCTGATTCATTGCTTGCCTCAGTTGGTCAAACAGAGGTTCAGGCTGTGATCAACAGTTTTCCATACAGCCTGGATAAAACGTAATGCATCTTTGCAGGGAGAAAATGATAAGATGAATGAACTATAATGGAATCTTAACAGGGAAATTTTTTTTAGGTTCATTTTGTCACTCAAAAAAGGTGTGGTGGGGTATTTCTATTGTAAGTTTTGGTTTACAAGGCAAATGTGTAAGATGCTAATGTAAGGAAAAACTTCTAAAAATTGAGGGAAAATGTTTTGCTTGGATGCTTGGAGGCAATGGCAGTCACGGTCTGCATGGTATGTAAAAACATTTTGGTGTTGCTGTTCACACAAGCGACATTTTTAGCAATTCTGAAAATCCATGTAAGTAGTAGATGCATTAACATGTATGTGTATTTCCAGAAGCACTAAAAAGTTTATATAATATATCTGCTTTGCCAAGATTAGCTGAGGTAATCATAGCCAGGGTTCGCTTCTAGGGCCCATCTTATTTAACATCTTCATTGATGACCTGGATGAGGAAACTGAGTGTACCCTCAGTAAGTTTGCAGATGACACTAAGTTGGGAGGTACTGTTGATCTGCCTGAGGGTAGGGTGGCCCTCCAAAGGGATCTGGATAGGCTGAATCACTGGGCTGAGGTTAATGGGATGAGGTTCAACAGGGCCAAGTGCCGGGTCCTGCACTTTGGCCACAATAACCCCATGAAGTGCTTGGGGCTGAGTGGCTGGGTGACTGTGGAGAGGAAAGGGACCTGGGGGTGTTGGTTGATGCTCAGCTGAACATGGGATGAAACTGTGTCCAGGTGGCCAAGAAGGTCAACAGCATCCTGGCCTGTATAAGAAATAGTGTGTCCAACATGAGCAGAGAGGTAATCATCCCTGTTGATTAGATAAAACATATTTATGTGCTTCTGACTTGGAAAAATAAGTAATTCTGTTAAAGTTACTGATCATTATATTAGATATCATATTTGAGGGTCCTGAGTAGCCTCCCAAATTTTAAGTTAGACAAAAAAAATATGCATCCAGTGATATGACTAATTCTTCATATTCAGTGTCCTTATGTATTAAGTCACTGTTGTGTACTTCACAGCTTTTAAAGGATGTCCCAGTTCATACTATTTTTATTACTTTCCTTGCATGTCAGATCATATTATCCATTATTAACATATGCCTCAATTCCTTGAGTATATATACTTTTTTTGACACCTAGGTATGAAATTCATTACTATCTGCTGAATTATGAAGGCTGCTCTGAAAGTAGTGCCTCCTATTTTAATTTGTTGGTCCATGATGTCAAAGGTGGATGTTGGTGGTATGGCAGTAGAGTCTGAACCATTTTGCCAACATTCCATTACTTTCTGTTGCTGTGTAACAGATGGCAGCAGAGGGGCGGTCTAGAGGCATTCAAGGTCACGCTTGATGGAGTTCTGAGCAGCCTGATCCAGTGGCTGGGAACCCTGATCATGGCAGGGGGGATGGAATTAGATCGTTTTGAGAGCCCCTCCAACTTAAGTCATTCTATGATTCTGTGACAAAATGGCATCAGACATGGAAGTGTGGATGAAGCAAAGGTGTGTCACTGAACTCCTTCATGCAGAAAAAATTTTATCCATTGACTTTCACTGATGCTTACTAAACATTTATGGAGACAGAACAGTGGATTTGAGTACAATGAGAAGGTAGATGGTATGTTTCAGCACTGGAAACAGTGAGAGTGGTTCACCACCACTAGTACAGATTTTTACAAGATCAGTGCATAGGCTCTATTCATTTCTGGCAAAAAGGCATAGATAATAGTGGTGACTATGCTGAAAACTACTGTTTTATAGCTGAGAATTTGCTTTGACAAATAGTGTTATTTTGATCTTTATATCTGTTGAGGTTTCCTTGGAAATAAATAAGAGGTATTACTTTCAGAGGAGCCTACATGTGTAATGATATTTTTAACAACTGCTGACACACAATTAAAGTTGGTATTATGTCTTTAATTGCTGGTATAATTCTGTAAGTGTACAAATTATCTTACGAAAAACAGTAAGTTAAGGAAAATTACTATCACCCACATGTAGGCATAGTAAGACCATGTGTTAAACAAATCTGTTTTATTTTATCTATCATAATTAAATGTATCACTTTGCAACAATTGGTCAAAAATAATCTCTGATAGTTTTTAAAAAACACTGTTATCATTATCTCATTGTGAATGGCAGTAATTTATCTCAAACTTTTCACTCACTTTGAAATATTATCCTGCCTACAACCCAATTAGTTAAATGAAATTATATCTGACTTCTCTATTTATTGATATTTTTACTTTATTTAAGACACCATATTGTAATCCTGATCTAGGACTTAGACAATAAAGAAGTTTTTTAACCTGATGATACTATAAAATTTCTGTTTTCAGGTTTTGAGTTCCCTGTAAAAGAGAAAGGACTACTTAAAACTAAAAACATGCCTTTAGGAAGTACTTTTTCTCCAAGATTTTCAGGAGCTCTATCAAACTGGAGGCAGAAGAATGACTGTCTATTTTAGCTGTGGAAAGACAGCAAGGCTGAGAAATCTGTTTATAGAGTTAAAATGATTTCAAAACTTTTGGAAAGGAAAAGATATCAGGAAGAGAAAAAATAGGGCATACACATATTCTTTAGCAAGACATCTCACAAATGGAGTTAATTTTCTTAGCTATCTCCCAGAAATGGGCGCTGACATTTCAGCTGTATTTTTAAATAAGTACAGGGATTCATTTATTTCTTTATTAATTTATTTATTTCTTAAAGACTTAGTGATCCCACCTGGCTCTTCTCCATAGTATTTTAGGGCTCTAAACTTCTAGAAGAATTTTTTTTTTTTTCTTGGAGAGACAGCTGGACAGTTCCAAAAAAGAGAATCAGGGACAGGGAATGCTGTTTACAGTTAGGAAGTAAGTATGCTATAATCCTGTGCTACACTCAGATTCTGGCCTTTATCTTATACTGTGCTGAGGAACCCAGAAAGATCTTTACCTTTGCCCAATGTACTGTGAGGCACCTGGCTCTCCAGATAGAGAAATATTTCAAATGATTGCTATCATTTGTATGAAAGTATCCCCTGTTTAAGAATTTGTCTAAGGCATAGATCAATTAATGTAGATTAATTAGTATAAAAATCAAATTAATATATTCTTTTGGTTTTAACCTTTTTGTACCCTTCCTGATCTTTACTGTTGATTTTTCTGTGTTCTTGTTGTTTTCACTGTTACAGCACAGAAAATGCTGAAAGCCTTGAGATTATTTTGTGCTTAGATATGTTTGTTTTTCAATTGTTACGCTGAATGTAATGATGGTATTAAGAAATGTTAGGAGCTCTGCTGGATTGAGGCCAAGATTAACATTGGTAGACAGATTAAGCTATATTTTATGTAGATTTAGTAAAATGTTCATATTCTTTCTATGTAATGCTGAAAATGGACTAGATTAAGAGAAAAACAGATATTCTGCAATGGCCCTGGCTATTGGGCTACAGACATCATACGGAGTACCACAATAGGAAGGATAAGTTGAAAGTTGTCAGTGTGCTGAATGCTGCACAAAACCAAAAGGCTGCTGATGCCTAATATAATGGAACCACCCAGGATCTCAAATCTAGTTTAATCCTCTTTGGCAGCATAATGTTTTTCTTCAGCTGTATAATGAAAGGGTGAGGTAGAAAATGATCAGGTTTAATATATGAACTAGAATTTGAATCTCCGAACTCTATTTCATTTGTAATTTAGAAAATGCATCTCTCTTACACATATTCTTATGCAGAAGAAAACACAGTATTAATTTAAGAGTTTTTGTCATTTTTCTGCTGTGTTTTTACATTTGTCCACAAAGCACCTTCTCTAATTAGCATTTTCCTCCTGATGAAACACCCTTGTCAATATTTCTCCCAAAAGACTGAGTTTTATCATGTTGCCCTTCAAACTCTAAGAATATACCATGAAACTAAAACTTCTGATAGAAGGTCTTCTTTTACAATCCTGAAAATAATGCATTTATTGAATTTTTATTAAGGATCACCAATTATTCCAGGTGACTAGTGATCAGTAATGAATCCCCATTGCATTTGGTGCAATGCTTTTCCTAACAATATTGCTGTCCTAAGGAAAAGAAAAGAAAGATAAAAAGAACAGAAGTACACTGAAAGTTTCATATTGTGGTAGACAGCATCAGTTTGGGGATGTATTTTCAAATTTGTGCATTAGGGAGGCTTCAGGGATGACCTGTGAGCACAACCCATCAGTGCCCCCACATCAGAGCAGAGTGGCTAGAACTTATCCAAAGGGACCTGCTGCTGCCAGAGCTGTGCTGTGAGCAGCACTGGGTGTGCTCTGGGAGGGCAGAATTAAGGAAGAGAAATACCACTGCATTACAGCAGATTTCTGTGTGTGGTCATGGAGGAGCCCACAGGGCAGTGGTGGGTGAGGCTTGGAGGAGCACAGCCTATGGGTACCCCACAGGAGTAGCCCAGGCTTGAGCTGCAGCCTTCATGATGTCATATGGAATATCCCTTTGGCCAGTTTAAGTCAGCTGCCCTAATTCTGTCGCTTCCCAGCTCCTTCACTGAGAAACTGAAATGGCCTTGCCTCTGTGCAACACTACTTAGAAAGAACTATAAGCATTGTTTTTCTCCTAGAACCAGAACATAACATAATACCCGACACTCTGAAGAAAACAATTCTGTCCCAGCTGAAACCAGGACAGTTAGCAATAAATTTCATGAAACTCTCTATGCTGATTGTGTTTTGCTCATGATAGTAGTTGGTGAGTGATCTCCATGTCCTTATTTCAAACCGGGACCTTTATTTCTTATCATATTTTCTACTCTACACTGATGAATATAGGAAGGACAATACAGAGAAGAACATGTAGTGCTGTTTTACATACACCTCATAAACAAAAGGCCATTTTGACTTTCAGAGGGAAATATTTCTTGGGTGAGTTAGTTACTTTTGAAAATACGTTATATTTTATTGAGGAATTTCCACACATTATAAACACTATTCATTAAAATGAAAACTTAAAAATACTGAGCTAAGTTAAATCAATTTCAAAGGATTAAAACGGTGTACATAGCATACCTTATGCATGATCCAAATACTGGTTGTAGGATATGTAGGCACATTTTCTTGTGGCAGAGGTTTTGTGATTTTGCCTTTATGGTGTTAATATCCTCTTTAGTTACATTCAGATGAATGCAATGTCATTGGTATTTATTATATTTCTTCTTGCTCTTTTGCCAGATATAATTCATGTATTGATAGGACATGTCTCTATTAAGTGAGTACTCAAGTCTGACTGTTTATCTTCCTTAACATGATACTGATATCATCTTTCTAGAATGGTCTTCTATGGGATGAAACCTCATGAATTACACTGATAAGATCCATAGAATATTTGTCCATATGACCTGTTATGCCAATTTAAGAAAGAATAGTTTCTGTTGGATTAAATTGTCCTTATCTGTGTGCACTGCCTGATTTGGACTTTGAAACAGAACATGAATTACAAAATCACAAAATAATTTACGTTGGAAGGGACCTCTGGATGTCATTAAATCTTACTTCACTCTCAAAGCAGATCAGATTACTCAAGGTTTTAAATCTTGGGCACCTCCAAGAGATAGACCTCACAGCCTCTCTGAGCAACCTGGGCCAGTGTTTGACTGTTTTCATGGTAAAAAGTTTTCCTTTTATCTAACGCGAATCTTCCTGTTGCATGATGTACCTATTGCAAAGTCTATTTACATATTGGATATTAAATGTGTCAAAGACTGTTCTCCAATACTGAGGGCAGCTGATGTGGAGCAGACTACATTCATAACATTAAGAAATCTTTCCCTGCAAAAGTAGTTGACTGTATGCAAACTTTGTTGTGAATGGCTCCTGGACCTTGTCTATCCCCAGAAATAGTTTGGGAACAAAATGTAAAAAATATGCAACAGACATACAAAGGAGTCTAGTAGATTACAAGCTCCAGTGCTTGGAAGTAGCACCACCTACTTTAACTTTGTGCCTCTTATTTCTGTTTAATTTAATAATGTAGACATGGCCTATAATTTAAGAAATACAAGATTGTATTATGCAACCCATATGATGTAGCCATTACGATTTGTCAGATCTACTGACAGGTGCATTTGGATGTCATTTAGTAAATGGATGCATTTTAGTAAAGCATTTGACACCATCTCCCACAGTACTCTCCTGGAGAAACTGGTTGCTCAAGGCTTAGGCAGATGTGCAGTTCACTGTGTGAACAGCTGGCTAAATCAGTGGGCTTAGAGTCACAGTGAACAGAGTTCAATACAGTTGGTGGCTGGTCAACAGCGGCATTCCCCAAGACTGAGTATGGGGGCCAATTTTGTTTAACATTTCTATTAGCGATCTGAGTGAGTGAATATAGTGTGCTCTCATTAAGTTTGAAGATGATATTGACTTAGGTAGCACTGACAGTCTACTTGAAGGTAGGAGGGCTTTGCAGAGAGGTCTGGATAGACAGAATTACGAGCTGAGCCCAATCACATGACATTTAACATGGTTAAATGCCAAATGCAGCACTTGGGTGATAACAACCCCATGCAGCAGAACAGGATAGAAAACGAGAGGCTGGGAAGATGCCTGTCAGAAAAAGACCTGGGGATGCTGATCATCAGCTGGTTAAACATGAGCCAGCAGTGTACCTAGGTGGCAAAGAAGGTCAGTGCCATCCTGGTCTACATCATAAATACTGTGCCCAGCAGGACCAGGGAAGTGATTGTCTGCTGGTACACAGTAGTGGTGAGGCTGCACCTCAAAAACAGATTCAGTTTTGGGCCTCTCACCGCATGAAGGATGCTGAGTTGCTCAGATGTGTGCAGAGAATTTAGCAAAACTGTTGAGGAGACTAGAAAACAAGACTTTGGAGAAATCACAGAAAGAATTGGAATTGATTAGGCTGAAGGAGCTTGTGGGGATAACTTATCCTCTACAACTATCTGAAAGGAGGTTATGGTAAGAAGGGTGTCTTGTTTCTCAGGCAAAACGTTCCAGAACACTAGGAAATGGCCTGAAATTGCACCACTGGAGTTTTAGATTGGACATTAGTTTGTGGAGACGATGATTAAGCATCGGAACAGACTGCCCATGAAATGATGAAGTCTTTATCCTTGGAAGTATTTATGAGACATGAATGTGGCACTAATGGGACTCAGTAGGTAAGAGTAATGGTGGGACTTGATTATCTTGATCTTCCAGCCTAGAAGATTCTGCGTTTTTTGTTTGTTTTTTTTTGTTTGTATGTTTGTTTGTTTGTTTGTTTGTTTTTTCTGTGATAGTGGAGGTCCGACAGTTGGCATTCTTCATCCTAAGACAGTCTTTCAGTAGCACTTTAAGCAGATATGATAATGCACCGTACTTCTTAGAATATGTGAACATCACTAGCAAAAAGAAACACAGGGTGGCTTGCCAGTTGAAACATTAGGTAGAACACAGTCTGGTTTCTCTGTCTTAGAGCTTGGATCTTTACAGAGAAACCTCAAGATCTTTTTCCAGAACCTTCTTTGTGCTTACTGATTCACCCCTGTATTATAAATAGATTATTTCATTTATTTATTCATTTATTTATTTATTTATTTATTTATTTATTTATTTATTTATTTATTTTCAGATTTCACAGCTATAATAGCTGAAGTTGGACTTTCTTTCTAGCATCTTTACAGCTTTAAATATATCCCTTTTTGGACACTGTTACCATGTAGATGCATAATGTAGATACAACTTTATCTATTCATAACCAGATCTTTACATGAAATGAAAAAAAACTTGGAAGAAATCTCATCAATTGCATCTTAGCACATATCACAATGTTTATGGTAGCTTTTTAAGTATTGCCAAATATTAGTATCTGAGAGCTGGCCAATCAACCTGACATGAACTGTTCTTTTTTATAGAAATAAGCCAAATAAATGCAATATATTTATTAGTATGAGGTGTGCTAACCATAGTGGATTTTAAAGCCAGAATCATGAGAAATGAACGCTTAAGATGTATTGCAATTTTCATTTCCTAAGGGGCTCGTCAGTAGTTCAGATCTCAACTAAATTAACAGATAAAGTCATTACAATCTGTAGCTGTTCAATGACTGCTACTCAAATTAACTGACAGAAATCCTGTTTCCTATTGTTTTTTACTGTGATGAGACCACCTAGTGCTTTCATCAGCAGTTTTATGAGTAGACAGACCTGAGTGTAGCACCTACTTCAAAACTTATTTCAATTCTGTCTACATAAAAAACAGACATTTGGGTTACTTTTTTTCTAACTCAGTTTTTTTTAATATCAGTAGCCAATTCCAGTGACCTGTATGAAGTATCTATCTGAGTAGTTCAAAATACACTGCAGAATTACCTCTAAAATGCCTTAAGTAAAGCAGAATAAATACTCAGTTCCTCCATGTAAGTCACAGAATCCAGATTCTGTGGGAAAAAAAAAAAATATCTAAGAATGTTTCCTAGCTTCCCAACATGTCAAGTCAGTTTCCACAGCAGCAGTAAATTTACCTTAACATAGCTCTGCAATTAATCAGGGCTTGATTTTCATCTTGGGAAAACCAGAATTAATTTAACTGTAGTTTCTCATTCTGTATCTTTATTCCAAAAATTCCAACAGATGGCCAATTATATCCCTGGTCAGAAATTTAAAAATCTTTTGTCGTGTGTGAAAAAGAAGATTGTTTTAATACTTCTCATATACATAAAATGCCAACTGACATTAAAGGATTATTAACAGTTTATTTAGTATAAGCCAGTTATTAGGGCAACAAATAAACTTTAGTATTCCTGATTTGAAAAGTTTGGCCAACCCTCTCTACCTTATTCTCTTAATTCTAAGTCAAATATTTCTGCCAATACATGGCAGGCAAAAGAAATCTTCTGTATTTTTAGGATATAGTCTATGTTATATTATGTACAGTAAAACTATCATTTTTGCTACAGTACCTTAGTTCCTTGTATAGGTTGGTACTTTGGAAATTTCAGGTAATGTGCTTAACAGTGTGTCATAGACTTACATCATTAACAGAAAGATTAAGGTGGTGGGTTACCTTATTCTGCTGCAATACCATCCCTTGCACACAGACTGAAATTTCATGATCAGCAGTTGCCTTCCCTTGTGTTTCTAAGTGTACCTTTCACCTCAAGAAATGTGAAATGTTCAGTCATGTCTCAGTACCTGACAAAGGAAATCTGAACCCACAAGAGTGTATCCTTTCCAGTAAGCCATGTTCACACTTATGCATGTGCTTGTCTCTCGGGCCAATAAAAATTTAATTTTTTCCTTCAAAATGGAACACTTCAACAAGAATAATTTAGTGGACTCTTCTATTTCACATCCCCCACAGACAGAGGGAGAACTGAACTGGCTTGTTTAGCGGCTAGTGATCCATAAGATACTAGCTGATGAGGTGCCTGTATGTACAGTATATTTGCAGTTATACATATATGTAAACACAGAAACACACGATATATGTTTGTGTACATGCTTTCCATATGAATTTGTATCTATAAATATATGCATGTCTTTCTATATATTGTGAATCATCTGAAGGACACTGGTCATGTCTGTGCATCACAGCTAGAGAAAATGTAACTTCACAGCCAAAGGGCTGTGAAGAAGACTGAAAACTAAATTTATCTTGCATTCTCTTTGAGACATTCTCCTGACTATTCTAGCTGTTCCAACTCAGCAGTTACTGTGGATCCTTTCTCTAGATATCTTTGCACAAGATATCTTGGATATGGATTAGGCATTCAGTGTTGCAGTGGATAGGAAGGGTCAGAAGTTAAAGTTATCCATCTTCAGAAGACACCTATGTATCTTTTTTTTGCAAAATAGTTTGCTACGTTTTTGTTTTAGAAAAGGTTCAGTGGTTGACAGTTTAAGAAACTCCTCTTGGGCTATATTAAACATTAAAAACTTTTGGAGTACATGTACAGACAATGTTAATTTACATATGTTTTTTTATAATAATGATGAGAATAATTGGGAATTACTGGGAATAATTTTCTGTATTTTAAAGTGAAAATATAATATGCTTTTATTCAGACTCAATATAATACACAGTTAAGTTGTTAGATGGGAAATAAATATCCAGAAGAAGAAGGTGAACTTACTGTGGATTTTGAGTGAGTTCATGAATTTTGAATGAGAGTATCATTTCTTAAATTTTATGTGATGTACCATTTAATAAGTATTAAGATGAATTCTAAATTAATGCATAATATGAAGACTGCTATTATCTTTAAATGGGATTACATCTGTATTTAAGTGAACTTATTTTATTTGCTGCTTTGTGGGCTGGCCATTGGCCACATGGATAACTTCTTGAAGAAGGCATTTTTCTCTCTATTGAAAAGTCAAGTTTCACACAGAATTATGTATGTTTATTCACACTTTATGTATGCTTAACTTGCTTAACTCATGTATGTAATACTGAACTTTTTTTTTTTTTTTTTTTTTTTTTTGTGCCAATAAAATATTATTAGTTCTGTGAAGTCAAGCTTTAGGCCAATGGCTTGGCTCAAAAGCACAGAGCTATGGCTGAGCATGGCAGAGCTGTGGGGAACTGGAGCTGAGTACTGCTTCTCCCTAAATGGAACAAGGCCGTGGCAGCGATGTCGGGGTCTAGGACTGCATGGGTAGGGAGCCCTTAGGGCTGAACAGGGACAGACAAGACCAGGAGATCACTCTGGACCCAAGCCCAATGGTTTGACATGTTAAGAAATAATAATCTCTCACTGTTATTCAGAAGTTTTTAAACTACATCTTTTTAATTATTTAGAATATTGTGTTCTTGTTTTTTGCTGCAGTCATTGATTTAGAGGAGGTTGTAAAATAAACAAAAACGAAGAACAAACAAACAGTATTTTAAGAAAATTTTTGGAACATTCTACATTTGTTGGATCATTTTACCATTTTTTAGCAGAAGACTACATTCTCTTTCCATTAAATCAGTCAAAGAAAAAGACAGTGATTAGATCAGTAGGATTATTCATTAAAATGAAAGCAGGTATAGATGTGTTTTGTACATGAATGCTTGTACATGACAAACTGTGAACTTACATGAAGTTAAATGTAATGTATCTGTCATAAAATAAAATTGTCATTTTCTTTTCAGCGCTAATTTTGAGGGAGAATCCTAGCTGCATTGCTGCTTGGTTGGTATTATTTGTAAGTTTGGCAACAAAAATACACAGTGAAGTCTAGACATGGTCATTTTTGTTCTTTTAGGTTTTTCTTTTCCCGTAACAGAAAACCTTCAATTTTTTGTTATTACATTATAACATACAGAGTTGGCACATTCATCAGAGCTATTAACCAAGAATCTACTTTGACAGATTATACTAAAGAAAGATTTGACATGAGAACAAAGTCTTGAGTTGAGAGAACTGCTATATATTAAATGAGCTGAAGACTCATAGTCTGAGGGTGACTGTGTGGATGTTCTGATCAAACCAGGGATCCACGTGAAGCTTGGTTTACTTCATTTCAGGGCCTCAGAAAACAGATTCCTATGACAACGAAATTTTTCTCTGTTCAATCACTGTAACAAATGGTGGGTAGTGTAAAAGGATCTTCTTGTAAATTGTAAGAAGTTGGAGAGACAGAACTACACATGTGATAATGACCAGCTTTTAATACACAAGAACATTCCTTCTGAATTTTGCTTTTGTATGTGTAGTACTAAGAATCTGATTGCTTATTGTGCATATGGAGGTTTGTAAAATGTAGCCACTAACTACATTTTAAAGGGATTAATTAATTCCCAGGAAAATCTTATGGGCTCAGGCTTTTAACATATTACTACTGGGAGGCTTAGTTTGAAGGTTTGTCTTTGTCTATATGATGATGTCCCTGACATGTGTCACATCATATTTATCTGTGGCTGTCATTTCTAAGGAATTACTGTCCAGTAATTTTAGCATTTGTACATTTATTACCAGATTTGCATTTAGTTTATAATATCTTTTATACTAGTTTCTACATGAATACCATAAGGAAATAAGCTAGGAAAATGTCTAGAATATATAAAGGTTGATATGCTTAACCAACTAAAGAATATTGATTAACAATAATTTCCAAAACTGTATTAGATCTTGGGCCTTTGTATAAAGACAAGCTAACAAATCAGCCTAATACAGATTTATTTTCTGCTACAGTGTACTGTAACTTGAAGTTTCTTTGTTGACAATTTATTATGATCAAGATCTTTTTTTATTATTATTAGAAAGAAATTTCTGATGCAACATATTAAGGAAAAAGAAGCATGTAGTTAAATAATTTTTTTAAAGTCTTGCCGACACAAGACTGCATAGCTAAAAAAATCTCGTATTTTTTTACTACACTGACTTTTAGTAGTCAATTGCTTAATCTGAATTGCTCAGCAGAACTAAGAAAAATCTGTAAACATTCAAGACTTTGCATGGCCAAAAAGCAAATCATTTCACACTATGTGAGCCAAGATGTTTCACAACCTGTACAAGACAGAGACAGCCTGCAACAGCATAACCATGGATCCTTCCTAGGGTAGTGATTTCATAGTGGATGTTGTAGACATGGTTGATCCAAAGGCACAGGAGGTATATGCATTACAGTATTACATCTGACCAGGTGAAAGTGTACTTGTTGACCTCTACATTTGAGCTTGTTTGTAATATCTCCAAAGCCAGTAAAGAAATTTATGATATATATATGTATAAAACAGATCGGAAGAAAAAAAAAATCTGTATTTTCCATTTCCTTCTTGTCTTAGCAGTGTGGTAAATGTTACTAGTACACTTACAGATATTCATAGCATGGACACACAAAGACAAATCATGTTATCACATTAAATTTACTTAAATAGTAATCGGAAAAGTTCTGAAAAGTTTAATGTCTTTCAACAACGAAAAGTTTAATGTCTTTCAACAACTGTCTATTCATCAGATTTTTTTTTTTTTTTTTTTTTTTTTTCCTAGAACAGTAGGGACTTTTCATTCCTAAAACACCTTTCATTCAAGCTTTCAAAGAACTTCACAAGCTTTGGATAAGTTCCAGGGAAGAATCTTAAATGTCTAAAAACTACACGTCTGATCACAGCAAAATGACTCAAGGAAATTCATTTTAACACACATTCACTGCAGGTATGAGGTGTTTAAGAAGTATGATCATGAGTAGGGAGCCATTACAGTTGGCAGGAAACATTAAAATCAAAAGACTGTTTGCTATGTTGGCCACCTCTGAGTCACCAAAAGAAAGAAATGCGATTCCGACTCTTTTAAATACATTTTTAGACAGTGGGTTATAGAAGACTTTGTGTTTTTAGTTCTTTGGTGCCAAACTTGATTTTGTTATATTTTGTAACTGAAATGAAAAGAACCACAAAAATGGTGTATGAATTGAAGAGGCAGGGTCCTATCAGATGACTGATCTGTCACTGTAGACACCCTCTTCCAGTCCTGTTGTCCTTATGTTCTTGGCTGATGTTTTACCATTTTAACAGATAAAAGCATAGTCGAGATGCTTTCTGTCCTACTCTCAAGGGAACTGAGCTACCTATGTATTCCAGCATTCTTAAACTGTTTGTGGTCCAGGCTACGGATGTTCTTTTTTTGCAAACACTACCAGTTGTATAAAGGTAACTGCTCCAACAAAAGTATATAAAGACTATAAAAACTTTTGTTTTGGTCTAGGCTTGATGCTAACTATGAATGTAATCACTGTTCTACTTCATATATGGATTATGAATTTAGGCAGGTTTTATTTTGAACATTTCCAAAACTACAGTTTTCTGTGCATATTAGAGGTCTTTACTTAAACCTGTAGGGAACACTGTGATTCATAGTATAACTGTATGAGCGTACAGACTTTTTCCCTGCTCACTTCTGGGGAAAGTTGTTTTCGCCATTCTGATATGCTCTATCTAAATTAAAATTTAGGCATGATGGTCCGTATACAGGACTTGTTATGAGTGCTTTACAGTGTTTTAGTGAACTAGGGAAAATACTGATTCTCAGTCATGTACATATATCTGGAGTTAAATTTCTCTCTGTGAAAATTTAACTGTGGTCCATCCCAAGGGAGGAGAAGAAAAAGTACCTTCAAAGAATATGCTTCAGATTGATGTTAGCTGTCGTGTTGCAATGAAACAAATATTCTCTGTCAATTAGATCACTTTATTTTCATTCACTGTAAAAAAACGGAAGTCAAAATCAAATGGAAATTTCTGAGGTGTTTAAAATCAGATTAGGTCAATTCCAGTTTGAGATAAAAAAGAACTTTCTCAGCAGGAGATGACAGAAGTGCTCATACACAGACTGAATGCTGTACTATTTAAAAACAGAAGATCTTAAGCATTTCAAAGATGCAATATTTTTGATTTTTTCATTGCTTCAGCTTCTCCCACTCCAAAAACAAACAAGTAAACAGACAAACAAACAAAAACCTCTCAGTCGTTATTGTGTTCCAAAAGTCAGATTACAATAAAATCAGTAAAACTTGTCAAGGACTTAAATATTATGAAAAAGAATGTAACCAGAACTTTTTCAGCAACCTTTCTGAGTACTACAGTCAGTGAGGCCAGGGATGACTCAGTGAACTGTAGTGGTAGACCATCCATTTTGTAGACTGACTGAGGCAGGGAACTGGGGGAGAATTAAATCTTGTTAATGTTTATATTTAGTAGAACAAAATAAAACTGCAGTGTCAACAGTGATTCAGCCATATTCTAGAAACCATTCACATTCTTTGCATAACAGTTTCTTTAAAGGTGATTGTATGGGCATTTTGATTTAAAAAAAGTGAAGTTGCAAGCTTTGAGGAAAAACAGCTGTGAAATATTAAATACCTCTGCTTTCTTCCTTGTGTTTCGCTTGTTTCATCATCCATGGTAAGAAGTCCTATTAATTTATAACAGATAATAATTTAATTTTATATTAATTCCGTATATATTATAAATTTTATTTTTTCCCATATAAGCATAGTTCATGAGTTTAATCCTTCCTCATGCTTGTTTAGATGGTGAACAGGCTATTTTTGAGATATTATTTATTTATTTACTTACCTGATAAGAACAGCATATATAAAACCTTCCATCACAATCTTCTGTGTTCTCACATGTTCTACACTGAATATTTTTTAGTGTGTTTGTTGTTGAAATCAAAATAATCTATGTGATCTGTTTTGTCTTGTGGCTCATAAAAAAATTGTATTAAGGATGGTAAAGATAAAATACTTAGCATGAAAATGAGCACTAGAATAAGGAGAAGACAAGCAGTATTTCTTTAGCTAACAACTCTACAGAAAGAATATGTTATGTAACTGCATATTTCATTGCAGTATGTAAGATTTACCAAGCCAAACATTTGAACTATTTGAATAATAACTGAATTGATTAGCTGTCTAAAATAATTAACTGATGATAGATATAGAAGGATTATTTTACAAGAGATACAGTGCCTTAAATATTATATAATAGAATATAATAGAATATAATAGAATATAATAGAATTTCCTCCCTGATATATTTCTTCTACGTTATAAGATCTTATTTGACTGGACTAACACATCATTTATGATTAATCAATTTGATACAATATGTAAATAAGAAATATCCTGTGGGCTTTGATTACATTGTTTCTGAAGTATAATGGCTATTAGGTGTAAAGCTCTAAAGCAGGCTTAGGCTATGCAAACTCTTGAAAGAGGATGATTTATTCAGTCTGTTTAACTTTGTTCAAATTTATGAATTAATAATTAACTCCACACGCAAGTTTGTTCCTGATGCTCTGAATCTTTTTACCATGAATATACGTCAGTCACTCTGAATGTAATGCCTCCTATTTATCTCCATAGAAACTACAACAGATGCAAAAAGCACTGTTTGGTAGAACAAATTCCCAACTACAAAATGTTTTTCAACATAGTCACTAACACTAGCTATGCATTTTCACAAGTGATGAACAAGAACCTGCATGCTATGTGCACTTCCACCTCTGATGTTCTGGGATGACATAATAAAGTAGGAGGCGTTACCCTCAGATCAGCTGTCTTAGTTTAAGATACATATAAATAATTTCCATCAAAAACAAAGAAAATTTAAAAACAAACAAACAAAAGTAACAACAAAAAAAGACTTTCTGTGTTAACTGTTACTTCCTCACTGGACAGCTAAAGCATTTAGAATGAAGAGGAAAATCCAGCAGAGTTCAAAACTGTTAATGACACTGAGGCTGTAGTTATTGCATTATTGGTATGATTATTTCGTTAGAGTTCTCACAGACTGTCAGCAGAATACACACCGCTGTGTGGGCACACACACACACATCTTACACACATACATATATATATTTACATCATTAGTCACAGAAAATAAAAAACAAAAAAAGTAATAGATTGGTAATTTTCATGTGAAATGGCCTTTCTCATGCTCAGTCACATGATAAGTGCTATGTGAGAAAGAACTAAGAAAATGAAATTCAGGTGGTGACTTAATAGTTGGTTGCACGCATCAATCAATTTGCAGGATCCACTGAACCCCCCAAAATTTTATTTTATCATAAGTTCAGAGATTTCTGAAGGCAATTTTCACAAATAGTAGATATTGAATATACCAGAATCTCACTGACCTTGATGTAAAGATATTGCTATGTGTAAATACTCAATTTTCTAAATTGTCCTGTTCATTGAGTTTGTACACATTTCTCCTGAAGATGAAAAGTACTGATTTAGGGGGAAAACCTTTGTTGATTAGGCTGCTTCACAGAGCAGAATAATCTCTCTTCTTTAGTTTTGTGGTTTACATATTTGCTTTGCCTAACCATAAAGGCCAGTCATGGGATTTAAGCTACTGCCTTCTGTGTCCCTGTTATCAGTGCAGTGAGGGAGACAAGTCCCAGAATTTATTCTAAATTCACATCTGTTTTTCTCCTTGGATAGATTTTTAAGAGTCATGTAATGGTGCAGCTGTTGGCTTTTGCACATACTGTATTCTCCTTTGAGGACCAAGCATTCATTTTCTTCTCTTATAAAAGAAAACTAGTTTTCTTTAGGGGATAGTTCACATTAGGCTCATCAGCATGCTCAGGTCTGTGGAATGGCAATTCTTAGAACACTATTCCATTCCTACATATGGTTCAGTCACTGCTCCCTAGCTTAACTTGTGAAATGGGGAAGGCAGCAGAGGAGGTCAAAAACACATCCATCCTTCCTCATAATTGTAAAGCAGGCCAGGTGCGCTGGAATGTGAAAGCTCAGCAAATAGCTTAGTTTCCCGCCATAGAGAACTATGTATTTATGTTGTGAAGAGGAAGACCATATTGCATTAAAATACTATTTCAAATGTTCATGGTCACACATAAATATGTGTTTATATATATAGACCTTTTCATGTCTAGCCCTCTTGTATATGTGCCTGTTACTTTGGCTTTCTTAGTTGTTGTATCTCTGGAGACTGGTGTGTTTGTGGGAGGCTTGAGAAGGTAATTTTCACAGTTAGTCCCAGGAAAACTGAATACATGAGGGAAGGTTGATTACACTAATTTCTTCACTGAAATGTTGTAAAACAACTAAATGACAGAAATGATGATTTCACTTTCTTTAAAATTATTGATAGGGCACAGTAATCCTTTCCTAGGAAAAATCTACTGCAGTCTGAGACAAATACTTTACAGCTCTTCATTCTGTTTTGTAACATTCCTTTGTGTTTTACAGAGTATGCCAAGGCATTGTTGGAATTAAGAATGAATGAATTCAGTGTCCTGAGAGAACTAATGAAGATTATTTTAAGTACTTCCATGTGGCATGAAAACTAGAGAGGTTTTGGGAAGGAGACAAATCAAGGTTTGATTCTGTCTCCATAAAAGAATGAGGAGTGTAGTCTGATTATCTATCTGGTGCTGTTGAATCCTTTTTGGGCAAAAAAAATGCTTCTTCATTACATTCCTGTGATTTGTTCTAGTCCTGCTGACACAGGCTATTAAAAACCTTGTTTATGTTTTAGAGACATTTTATAAATCACTTTAAGGCTCTATAGTGTTTGTAGAATGTTCCTTATAGTTAAAATTACATGCTGAGATGGCAGGCTGCTGAGCTAATATATTGTTACAATGATTAAATTGATTAAAAGCTTCATTTTTGACAGGCAAATTGTAGAGGCTGAGATCTCTTTATTGTACATTTCAGTAATTCAGCTCATGTCTTGTCCTACCTAATAATTGCTATTCTACCTCCCTCTTTAGGAATAATCTCAGAAGCGGGTACATTTTCAAACAGCATATTAGCTTCAGATCTGAATTGCATGAGCCACAGTGTACAGAAGTCTTATTAAAGTAATGGCTTATTCAGTGAAGTATTTGAAATATATTCCTTCTCCTTCCTTCCTTTTTTTTTTTTTTTTTTTAAATTTTATTGTATGGTAGTTATGGATTGACATTCCAAAGGTGTTTTATGTCCTAACTCGAACAACACAAGCTTACTTACCTGCAAATGTGTGACATAATATTTTGAAATAAATCAGTGAAAATGTTAAAGATAAATTCATCATCTTAAATCAACTGGAGAAGAGGTATTTTGCAATAAATATGGAAATAAGGGTTTTTTTTTTTGTTTGTTTGTTTGGTTGGTTTTTGAAGTCTAAATTGCTCTTAAAAATGTAGATGCCTACAGACAAATCTGTAGCCTTTTTATTCCAGTAGAAAGTCTGAAATATTCAGAGCTTGCCAGTGAGCCAGAAACCTGACAGTTGAGAGTGGTGAAATATCTGGTAGTACTGTACAGGTTTCCAATTTGGCACAGGTATTAAGTTTTTTTATGGTAAAAGCAGGTTTGTTAGTTATAGATCAGTGCCCAGCCCAGTGACTCTATTAAATGAATAATATATTATTTGCCTGTCTAACAGCATGAAAGGTAAGAAGATGAAATGTGTCTACCTGGTTCAAACTGAAACTCCATTGGCTCAGTAACCTGAGCTGATAATTCTGCTCAGTGAACCATTCACTGTGAACCAGAACAACCGTTCCAGTTATTGGAAGCGTGAAAACTTCTGGAGTGGTGGTGGTTTCCTGCTGGTTCTATATGAAAGCTTTTCACTCATGAAGCTTTTCTACGGGTTTTAATTTTGGAACTTTATCACAGTATCTTGTGATGGTGAATTCAGTAGCTGATGTATCTTCCATTTTAAACCTGCCATTTCACTTTAAAAAAAAAAATAAAAAATTTTTTTGATTTTGTGAAATGATAATAAGTCATTTTATTTCTGGCTTTCTTATTACTTTTAATTATAATGGGGAGCTCTGGCATTTTACCCTCAACAATCTATCTACATATCTATTAGTGGACAAATTTAAGAATAGAGGCTCCTATTCAACCATAAGCCTATTTTAGATTATGCTTTTTCAGTTCCGTCAAATCTATTTTTTTTCAAAAATGAGAAATTTCAGTGTTCATTTTGTATACTCAGGCTACTTTCCATTTGATTGTTATGAGATATCCACACATTTTGTACATCCAGCATTGACTTTCCCTTATTATCCTCCAAATATAGTGATTCAGAACAGGAACATAATTGCAATACACTACCTCTTTTCAGTGTCTGTGTATGGACACTGGGAATGCTGACTTTCTGATTTAAACCTATTAATCAGTTTTGTAAAGGTAGGTGATGTGAATATTCCTCTTGCTAAAGGAAAGTGTGGTTATTCTGGGACACAGGGACCTGCTGAGAATCTCAGTGGTAGAAAGGTATTTTGGATATAGGCATGGGGAAGGGGTAAGTAAATGTATAGTTAGTTGATTTGTCTTTGCTTTGTATTGCACTGGTGAGCACTTATTGGTATCGTCTGAGGTTCTGAAACTTGGTCTCAAAGAGGAAGATTTCCTTAATTCTTATCCACTGATCATATTCCTTATAGCTTGGGCAGTTGATATTTTTAACTAATGTTAGCCAATACAGAAGTAAAACTATGTTGTTTTGAGATCTGAATGATTGTCAATACCTGTAGAATGATACATATATTTTAATAAATGTATATCCAGCTGGCTCTGGATGCCTTAGGAAAAGATCACAGATGTGTGGGGGGAAAAAGAGTGTAAAGAAGAAACAGAGCAGTAAATTGTATGTGACATTCTAATGAAATATTCTCAATTTCAGAGGACAGTGAATTGGAACTAATTGTTGGGACTGGGTACAACAGAGCTGGGGAAGGACATGGGGAAAATCAGATGAAGATAAGAACATTTTTAGAGTTGTCTGGAACTGAAATGACATATTGTCTCAGCAAAAATCTAAGATGTCACTGTTAATAAGACCAATGACCTGGGCATCTACTAATAACTTTGAAATTGCCAGATGAGATGCTGAAACTATCCCTATAGATATGTGTTTCTTTATCAAGCAGCTGCTGATAACCCTGAATCATAAAGCTTGCAAAGACAGAAAAAGTATTAGTTTCCCAGATTAAACTGGGTCATTGCTGATGACAAACCTCCTTTACATAACAATTTCTCAGAAGGGTTCAAATTTAAGAAAATTGTCATTGCTATCTATTTATCAGTATTCAAGCAGGACACTATGTAATATTTCACAATTATTTCCAATGAGAGGATGAATTATGCATTATAAGAAACATTATGAACATTAATTTATATTGTGATTCTTCTTACTGTTTTGAAAGATGTAGTCAGTTTTCTGATTCTTGGTGAATAACATCTGAAATATGGTAATGAGCTCAATTTATGTACCTAATAGTTACCTTTGAGAGTCTTTGATGGATTTTTTGATGGAGAATTGTCAGCCAGCATTTAGGGCAGAAATCCAGCCTTGAGGACTGTCTCTTGCCTTGCTAGTGTGTCCCATGCCACTGAGAAAGATCTGCAAAGACAGTTTTATAGACAGCAATAAGTAACGTGAAAAAGATGTGGACTTTTGTTAAAGTTCACTGATACTTTTTCAACTAAAACTATGTAGTACAGTAATTTGGATAAATAGGGATAGAAAATTCCTTGGGTTTGGCACTACTGTTTCCAGTCGAAACCTGGCCAGAAATAAGCGATGATCTGGTTTGAGAACTGACAAACTAAAATGTCTGTTCCGTTCTTTCAAAAAGGTTTTATTTACTGAGGTTTGTTTTTTTGTTTTTTTTTTTGTTTTGTTTTTTTTTTTGTTTTTTTTTTTTTGTTGTTTTTTAAGAGTACTTATAAAAGAAATGTGTTTCTGAATTAAAAAAGAAAAAAAAATTGTTTTGAAATAACTGCAGTTCACCTGAAAGAAATGCTGTAAAAGTTGCTTACATACACATTTTTTCCAAGTGTAATCATGATTTTATCCCATATACTTAATGTGGGTTTAATCCTGCCTGGTTTTCATTATCTCAGTATGTAACAGGTGTAGACTTGACAAGGTGGTCATGACATGAAGTAAAATTATGTTTTTATGTGGGTGAAGTATATTCTTAAATGGATCAGGAGCTTCATGAAAATGAATGCAGTGGTGAAAATTCAGCATCATGTCTCAATGACTGACTAAAATGTCTTAAAATATTTTCTAGATTGCATTCATGATTTGCACTGAACATCTAGGTAGCAAGAATTAATAGGACTGACATACACAGAAGACTGCTGTATGTAAAATATCATCTAAATAAGAAAATCATGAATGTAAATCTAACTCATCATTTAAGAAAATTTAAAAAAAAAAGCAACCTTTTTTCTGTTTATGTAGATAACTTTTTTCACAAATGAATAAAAAGTATTTTATAATATTAATTTAGAATAACTAACTAATATTAACTTAGGATAATTAACTACTCTCATGTTTCCACAGTTAAGAAGCCTTGCAGAAGAAATAGAGTACAAGTCTATCTTCTAATTCAAGACTGAATATCTTGCAATTAATGGAACACATTATTTTATTTTTTCTTCAAATGCAGCAATAGAAATAATATTGTTTAAACTGGCTTAGACAGATTTTACATGTATCAGACTATAGAAACTATGGACAAAATGAAACAAAATGCATTAACTCCAGTATCATTTACCACTATCATTTATCAGAAGCTGAAGTTCACAAGAACTGAAGTATACCTATTGGAAGCAAAATGGACATTTGTAAGATTAAAATTTGAAACACATAAGAAGAAATGTTCTTTTTTTCTCCTCTAATATGCCATCTTATTTAAAGTTTTGCTTTTTGTTGTATGAAATTCTCATTTGCATTCAAGAAATCACACAGCTCTGGTAGCTTTTGTGCTGGAAGCTGACCAGCTTCTATTTGAGAAGAATGATGCTCCCTGTAATGTCATTACGTGTTCTGGGTGGGTAAAACACTGCAAAAAGGCAGCCCTTTGCTATTTCTTACAGTGAGATGGCATCTGCCACTTGAAGAAACAAAGTAGGAATCACACAGCACTTCTCTGACTTACCCATAAACACTGATTATTGAGAAAGCTGCTTTGGACTCAGGTGCTTCGACAGTCCATTAGCAGCATTCAAGCTCCTCAAAGCATGGAAGATATCTGGGATGAATTTTCTTCATCATGTTGTTCTTGGGAAAAAATCTTGAGTTTGGAATTTCCCAGTATATAAAAGTTTAAAATTTGTCTTTCTTGTAGAGAGAGACACCATGTCTTTCCTGTGAAATGAAAGAGATCACAGGTCCTTCTTTGGCTATGAGAGAAAGTGACAAATCAAAACATGGTGGAAGCATCTATAAATACCCAAAGGAATAGGTATTGTCTAGGAAATGGCTACATGCTGGAGAGGGCAGAAAGTTACTAAAAAACTGATCAGAAGGCAGAATGAGATGTAGTATGTTTGAATTCTTCCAGAACAAGCTGTTTGCGTGCTTTCTTTGAGCTGTCTGGCTTTGAAGGAAACAAAACAAAACAAAACATAAAAAAGCAAAGAAAAAATGAAAAAAAAAAACCCTCTGTAGAGAAACTCTCTTGAGAAAATCCCTCACTTTACATCATTATTTTCTTCTCTAAACGAGGAAAATATCTTCTATCTCCAAAACCCTTCTGCTTCTGTTTTATCTTAGCAAACAGAGCTTAGTGACAGCAGAAGTGAATCCAGACTTGCAGTAGGCTCAAATTTCCTACATTATTTTCTTTGTTAAATTTATAGTATTTTTTGTTGTTGTAGCTTGTCCTTATGTATTATGTCATAACTGATTTATAAAAATCCTTTCTAGTTAAACACGGAAGGCTACTTATAGCTAAAGAATGTTTGTGCAGTGCATCATATATTTAGATCCAACTGCAGTTATTTGAAAGCTCATGATTCAAAGTAGCAGCATACTCTTCTGCTTTGGCTTTTGAAGTGGTCTCTTTTCTGTTTTGACTATGAAAGATATTGATTCACAGCCTCAAGTCAGGCTCTGATGTTGTGCCTTACAAACAAACTGTCAGCAGCACTGAAAGGAAAGAATGGTACAGGAAGAGTGAGATCTGCAACAAGGACTATGATCTATGCTGCAGCAAAAGGAGGAATTTAGTACTGGACTGAAAAATATTGCTCTCAAGAGAGATTCTGGATCCAGTGAAGAATTATTAATCACCCATGAGAAGAATTCAAAACTGATTGCAATTCTTAGGATGGAAATACCAAGTGTGTTTTTAAAAAGCTTATTTTCATACAGATCATTTGCCAAATCAGAGCAGTTTGAAGTATGGCTGTCTTAATACCTGAGGTCAGTTTAAATAACAGATCCTGGAAGGAATAGCCTTTGTTGACCAGTGCTTTTATTTTATTTAGATTAATGTGGTTTAGTTTCTTGTTGCATCTCATTCAAAGAGCTAGTGGGATGTAAACTCTTTGGGTACATTCTTGCTCCTGCTAACTGAGAAGGAACAAACAAAATCTTCCCTTTAGCATCCTGCGTGGTCATTGATACAGTGTCACTCAGTTGCTATGTTCCCACTTGTAAAGAGTGGGAGAGGAAGCTTTCACAAATCAGTGAGACAACATATCAGAAGAAAAGAAATAAAAGAAAGGCAGAATAAATGAACTGTAGGGAAAATAGAAAAGAGAAATAGTGAAGCTTTTGCAGAAAATCTCTGTCTCAGAATTATTTGGATATGGCAGCTTGGGGAACTGGGAGTCATCCTTTCTAAGCTGGGAAGTGGACTCAATGATCTCTAGAGGTCCCTTCCAACCCCTACAATTCTGTGATTCTGTGAAGTGCACAGAGCTCTCAAAGGAAAATAAATCACAGAGCTGGGAAATGTCACTAACAATACATCAATATGTTTTCTCTCTCACACTCCTACTTTCTCCCCATTCCCAGTGATTTAAAATGAGCTGTGATTAGCCTGGTGACCTTGATGAGTGATTTCCCTGAAGAAAAAGTAAACCACAATATTTGAATATAGTGTTTGATATAAGCATGAGCCAAGCCTCACCTTTTTTATGGCTGGAAAAGAAGGAAACACAAGAGACTTATGATTTCACTTAAACAGTTTTGCTAATAGCCACATTGGCTGGTGTCAGAGTGTGCCTGAGACAGGCCTCTGCATTCTTCTTTTCTGGTGTAAAAGAAGAAATCACAAGAGACCCTCTTTTTCCTTGTCATAACCAGGTGTTTGTTACTTGATCTTAGTAGTGGATAGAATTATGTATCCTCTTTTTTTTCTCCTCATACCTGTATTCAGATCTTCACTGCTGAACAGTGTTCTCTGAGTTTTCATCTAGTGTTCATTTAAAAATCAAAGAAAAGAGAAAAAAGATTTTTGGCTGAATAGTAGCTACATTGGACAAGTTGGACAACTATACTGGACAAATCTACAATCATTAATTGTCAGCAGTCTTTGATATAGTTTAGAATTACAAAAAATGAAGCATTTAGAAATGTTGAGCTTGTCATATTAGGTTTAGTTGGGCATTTATATATTATTCCATCTCTGGAAGTGGCTAGAAGTTAATAAAAAAGGTTTTGCAGAAAATGTGTCAGGGCTGCTCCAAAAGTAATGTCTTCTATGTTACTACATTGGCCCACTATGTCAGAGGCAGATGTTAGTGGTGTGGTAATGAATGTTGATCCTTCCCACCAATAGTCCATATTGTAGCTGTGCCTCAGATTGCAGCAGAGAGGCAGTCTGTCAAAATGGCTTCTGATATGAAAGTGCATATGGAGAAAAGATGTGTCCTTGAATACCTTCTTGCAGAAAAATTTACACCCACTGACATTTATCATCATTTGCTGAACAGTGGATGCAGTGAGGAGCGTCTGATGAATTTCAGCAGTAGTGAAAATACTGTGAAATGTGAACCAAGTTCTGGGTGGTCCTACACGTAGTAGTAGATTCATTGCAAAAAATGGATTTTTTATTTTTTATTTTTTAAAAATAATGCATGGTGTGTTGACCAGTATGCAAGAATTCTCTTAACACAGGTTTGTTTACTGCTGATAAACAAAAGAGGTATAAAAGAGTAAAATATGAATGCAAAATACATGTAAACTAGTTTATGTTTCAATTCAAATTATTCATCCAAAGATTTTCTTTAAAATCTAGAAAGAGATATATTTATGGTAAATGACTTTTGGTTAGATTTGTGCTATGTCTGACTATAAAGGTACTTTCCACTGATGTCACACAGGAAAAAAAAAGACCAAAGAAAGATGGAAATGTGAAAAGAAGGTACACATGTAGATGAGATAAAAGTTTACTTTTGATTTCATGATGTCTAAAATAGATCATGTTTTTTACTAATGGTGATGATTTGTAGCAAACTGACTATTTATCTACTATCATATTTGAAACTATATTTTGTATTGCATTTTTGCTTTGTATACTAAGTGTAGCAGATATCTCACCAAAAGCTAATGATATCACTGGTTCTTTTAAACCTGTTAAGATATGTATACTTTGGCAAAAGAAGAGAGAAAACTGCTAGTAAAAGACTCAGCAAACACGGAGAACATTTTTCATAAATTCTCAGGAAAAGTTAATTAAGAAACCATCTGGGAGTAAATAAGAAAGTAAAAAATATGCTGTGTTAGCATGCAGCGAGCAGGATGAGCAAAGGCAATTATATGTGAATTCCACATGAGGAGAAAACTCAGAAAGTGCCTCCCAGTCTGATAAGAAACCTATGTTTATAGTACCTTATTGAGTTAAAATCAAATCCAAAGAAGTACTGCACTCCCGCATTGAAAAGTATGATCCATAAAATTATTTCCCAGTAACTCTGTGGTGTGAGAAGCCCTGTATCAACTGAATTCCCTCTATGCTTGTAGCTGAGCTTTACACAAATAACCAGTCCTGTCTGGTTTCAAGAGTGGGTTTCCTAGATCATCTTAATCTGGATAGATCTAAATCAAAACCTGGCTGCAGCAATACCAGCATCAGCTGAAAAACTCACACTGGACTCTTGAAATAACACTGAAGTCTGGTCTTTCAAAAAACTGTCTACACCTGTGACATTGTGCTATGCAACTGAAAGCTCATATGATAAAATATATATATATATTCTTCTCACACAGTTATGAAGAAGATAGAAAGATTTACATTGTGTAACTAATAATATTGACCTACTGTTAGAGGATCATTGTGCAAAAAGGGGTATGACATCCCCCTCCAGTACTTAGAGAACTCTCACCAAAGCTTGGACTTGGCAAAGAAGCTTTTCTTGGCAAAGATTTTTAAAAACAAACTAGTATGTAAGAAAGGTTTCTGCAAAACTATGTTTTTAGTAATGGGCTAATAGGGGAGTTTCTTTTTTTCTTTTCTTTGCTTTTTTTTTTTCCTTCTTTTTTTCTTTTTCTTCTTTTTTTACAGTCCCTCAAATGCTTAACCTCAGGAGTAATTTAAATACTTGACTACATATTCACATGCGTGGCTAGGATCCCAACAACCTTTGATTAACTTCCATTAAACCCCACTTGGGAGGGCTAAAGACTGAGGATTCAGGTCCTATTACAAATCAGTTCAATTCAGCTTCCTATATTTAAAAAAAAAATCAGTTTTTTAGGTAGGATTTCTATTCCTCATCAGAGACACTCTAGCCTTCTACATGGTCATTTCTTACATATGACAAGAGAATTTCAGCACAAAGATACACCTGGATGCACAGACAACATTTGAAATATTATATTACAGCAATTACTGAAAAGACTTAAGTGAGTCATATGGTATTAATTTATGGTTTTGTTACCTATGTGGATATGGAAAGGATCTCATATAAATATTTAACATATACCATTAACTAAACCTATAGAAATTCCATAAAGCATATGTTTTACCTGATGTCACAAGTAGTAATTAGAGTTGTGCTAAGCAACTATAATTGAAATCAGGCCTTCTTTGCCTTAAGCAATATGCAAGTGTAAGCATAAGAGATGGTTCTGGCCTTGCAAAAAGTTGTAGAAGGCACGTATCAGTATTTTTGCTATATATTGTAATATCTCAAACAAACTTCTCAAGGGCTTACTTGAAATGGAAGAGAAAAGAGAATATTTAATCTTAAAGCCTATTCTATTCTATTCTACTCTACTCTATTCTATTCTATTCTATTCTATTCTATTCTATTCCATTCCATTCCATTCCATTCTATTCTATTCTATTCTATTCTATTCTATTCTATTCTATTCTATTCTATTCTATTCTATTCTATTCTATTCTATTCTATTCTATTCTATTCTATTCTATTCCAGGTCCTACCTGGCTGTAATTAATGTGTGTTTTTCTCCATTATATTTATGAGTTAAGTGAAAAGTTTAATGCTAATATTCTCTGGCATATTAATTCAACATAAACATGTTCATTTACAGATGTATCCACGAAGTGTTTAAGTCCAATCTACTTTTGGATTCTGAACTTGCCTCTGAGTGCAAATATTTTTGGATACAGTGGTCAAAAACCCATTTAAAGTAGTCTTTGTGTAAACATTTACATTCAGTAGTTCAACATAATAAATCAACCAAAAATACTAGGAAGACTTCAAGTTTACTGTCTGGAAACTCCAGTATCTGGGCTTTATGTGGGGACAGTTCTCTTTCCAGTTTTCATCAATTACTTGGAAGCACAACTTAAAGGTATAGTAAGTTTTGTGGACAACACTAAATAAAAAGGAACTATTGGCTCCCTAGAGGGTACAGAGCCCTTGCATAGAGATCTTGGGCAAACTGGAAGGGTAGGTAGTCATCAACCACATAAAGTTCAACAAGAACAAGTGCTGGATTCTGGTCCTAGGATGGGGCATTCCTGGATTTACTACATACTGTTCCCAGTACGTAGTACAGAGGCTGAAGAGTGGCCCAGCTGAAAGGCATCTAGGGTTCTAGTTAATGAGAAGTTGAACATGAGTCAGCAGTGTGCCTCGGCAGCCCAAAGAGCCAACTGTACCCTGGGGTTGATCAGATCCAGCACTGACAGCTGGATGAGATGAGTGGTTGTCCCACTCTGTTCTATTCTTTGTGGCCTCACCTCCTGTACTGGGTGCAGGTTTGAGAATCAAAATAAAGGACATTGTCTAGAGGGCAAGATGTATGAGAAGTAACTGTAAGTTTCCTGGTTTGTTCAGCTTAGAGCAGAGGAGTCTGAGGGGTGGCTTCATGGAAGCCTGCACCACCACCACATGAGGGGAACAGAGGGGCAGTGCTGATCTCTGCTCTCTGGTGATGGTGATAAGATACATGGTAAAGACATTGAGCTGTGTCATGGGAGAATCAGGTTGGATTTAGGAAAAAGGTGGTCCTACACTGGAGCAGGCTCCCCAGGGAAATGGTTACAACCCCGAGTGTGCTGGAGTTCAAGAGACATTTAAACAATTCCCTTCAAAATATGTTTTGAATTTTAGGTGGTCCTGCATGGAGCCAGAAGTTGGATTCAATGATCCTTGTGAGGCCTTTTCAACTCAGGATATTTTATGATTCTGTGATTCTAAGAGAAAGCTGAAAGCCAATGTGACCCAGGTCACATAAAATTTTTAAGTTCAAAGGCACACAAAATACTTTGCAGAACCAAATCAGCTGTAAAATCATATCATCATGTCTCAAAAACTTTGATAGAAGAAAGCTTTCTCTTGGTGTGGTTTGGAAGGGAGATGAAAATTCCTGTGCTTTATTTTTCTCTTATCATGTAATCCAACCATGCACGTTAAAAGTGAATAAATATTTGCTACTGAAGGATCAAAGATGAGAGAGAAAATACATGAGTGTTTAAGTTACAGATTTGGGGATCTAGATGGAGGCAAACCTTTTAAAATGTAGAGTAGCTACTTACTTTGACAACTGCTGTGGACGTTGTTTAGTTAATGTCTCTACAACAGTCTGCTTAAAATTGCAGAAATGCTGAAGCAGAAGTTGTTCCTGTTCAAAGCAATTGCTTCAGGCAGAAGTATGTTATCTTGTGCCTGTGTTGCTGTAGCCACCTCCCGTATTCCTGGATACAGTGCTTGAGCAGCATCCCAGCAGAACCTGAGAGAACAAGCATGGTCTTTTCATCAGGCCAGCAAGGCACTTTGCTTCTTATCCAGAGTATTATGTATTATAAACAGTATTATGTGCACTCCATAATCCTTCATAACGTAGGCTGTGAGAAGGGGAAATACCATGATGTACAGCTAGTAACCAAAGAAGCACATAGACTATGTGTATGAAGGGCTAAGGCATGGCAAGTACAGTAGCAAGATTACAAATACAAATACAGAACCTTCACTAGCATTTTTCTATGCTCATCTGTAGTGCCTGTGCAGCAGTTTTTGCATCCAGCACCAGCGCTAAACCATTACATATTGCAGCCTCAGCAGGGAGGTGAAAAACTTGCAAGTAACATAACTAGGAAAGTGATGTTCTCAGGTCTCTGTGCTTCCTTCTTGTTGGCATCTCTTGAACCAAGTAAGGATCACTGTTTCTCCTTGGTTCTGAACTGCAGCTTCCGCAGAACACATCTCAGAGGAGGAAAATTTATCCTACTGAAGTTTTGAGTATAGACTTAGTGTGGTTGGCTGCTCCCTAAACTGAAGTTTTAAACCAACTAGTTTGAGAATATCCTCTTTGCTTTTGTAACCGCTTGGGAGAGTAATTTGGGAAGATAACAATGTATCACAGTTATATAATTTTGTCTCATTTTTGCTCAATTTAGTTAAATGCTGATCTTCTAATTCTTCTGAATGTTATAAGTATTAAAATGTTCTGAAAGCCCATAAAAATAGCTTTTGGGGCCCAATTACAGATAAGAGTTTCACCTCATTTAAAGATCAAAACTTAAACACATAATTAGCCCAAAATTATATTTTGCTGAATACGGCTGGTTTGCTGGATAGTTACATAAATGTCTTTTACTGAGGAATAAGGTGATTAAATCCTTCAGATGCTGCAGAATAATTTTTCCCAGGAGTGGTGCTGCTACAGCAGCAGTTTTTTTCTGCCATAGGTGGGAGGCAAGATCAGCACCACTGGTGCCAGTGTGGCCCCATTATAAGATGAGTGGCAGAGACACATCTTGGGAGTGCTTTAGATAGGAATGCCAGGGAGCATCAAATGCAGCTGCAACATTTTGACTTTGTCACCTTTAAGGTCAGTAAAGCAAACTACTTCCTAGAGTAATAATGTTGTACGCAAGTTAGCAGAATGAGACAAAAGTAAATCTGGGTTTGAGACAAGGAATTTATAGGAAATTATTATTCAGAAATAATAAGAAATAAAAAGATATGAGAAAGTCTGAGGTATCCTGGAGGAAATTGAACTGCATCTGAAATTTACGGATCCCGAAGTAAACTCAGCTGGCACTGCCCGAGTACCCAAGCATGGTATCTGCTCAAAACAAACAAACAAACAAACAAACAAAAAAAGCTGCTTAAAAATGTATGAACTATCCTTGCAATAGTTAAAGGAGTTAAAGTAATAATAGGAGGAGAAAAAACATGAAAATGATTCCTTAACTGTCCACCAAAGTATCATATCTATATGTATAATTATTTTGAAAACTCTCGCTTTTTCTGTATGCACTAAACTGTTCAATAGCAGGAAGAAATCCGGCACAGAATTAAAACAAATGGTAAGTTGCTGCTAGATTACAAGCTGTGACAGAATTTGTAGGCAACAATACTATTTTCACCATGGCTGTGCGGTTTAATCTTTATTTAAGTTTATAAGTCAATGTAGGAAAAGCAAATGAAGCAAAAACTCCAATCAAAAATTTTTGTAAAGAATATTTATTATAAGAACAGAAAAGCAGCATAAGGCTCAATTTCTCAGAGGCTCTTTTGTTGTTGTAGTTATTGTTTTTCGTTGTTTTTTCTTTTTCCTCCCACCCCCTTTCTATATTTTTCTTTGTTTTGTTTTTGGTTGTTTTTTTTTTTTTTTTGTTTCTCTGCAAGATTAGTATGTTACCAGTGCTTATTACTTTTCCAGACCCAGGTGGATTAGTGGTATGCTGTGGTTAGCCTGATTCATATTGCATTTTCTCATAAAACTCAGTAAAACTGAGACTAAGTCTGCAGACAAATCCATAAATTGTTGTCCGCTGCTGATGTTGTTGGAATGATGACCTTAATAGTGTTCAGCTACAACAATTATAATTGTTCTTTTTATGAGCTCTGCTATTCTCATTTTGCACCTAAGGTGCTGCCATGACTTCCACGTTGTCAGGAAATTGAGAGAGCAATGCACACTGGAGTCACTTAGAGATTTTCTGGCACACTTGTCTACAATACATTTGCTTCTTAAGCTGGGATTTAGGTTACTTTTCAAGCAAAGAAATACTGAAAAGAAGGGGAAAAAAAATAACCTCTGTAGAACAGAAAGCAATTTTCAGGAGTGAGAATCACAGAATCATAGAATCTTAGAGGCTGGAGAGGCCTCTGGAGATCATCTGGTCCAACTCTGATGAATAAGTGAAAAGGTCTCTCAGAAGTGTGATAAACATGCAATAAAATAGCTTGGAATTTCACAGTAAAATAATTTTGAAAATGATTGCAACACATTAATAGAGGGTTTACTAGTACCACTGTCATCAGCAGTTCCTCAGCAGCTCTGCAACTGCAAAGCTTATAGAAATATAGAAATCCATTCTCCATCAATTTATTTCTTCATGTATATGCTGTGCAATCTTGATTTTTTTCCATGGGTGACAAAATAAAGTTGAATAACAATGACAGTTTAAAAACCCATCTGGTCAAAAGTTAAGATTTGTTACATCTGAGATTAATGTATGTGAACCTGCCGAGACAAGGTTATAACTGCTATCCACTCTAACCTCATATAATTCCACACCTAAATTATATTTTTATTTATTAACATCACTGTTTCCATTAGAAAATGTAATAAGGGTGTGAAACTTGACTTTTGTAGACCCAAGTAAATTGTAGTAACACTAACGTTCAGCTATCTGAAGAATGAAAATAAATTTTTGAAGAAGAATTGTGAAAGAAGTATGTCAAAAATTGTGCTTACAATTACCACAGAAATTGTAATTTTCTTGTATAGGTGATTTCCGATTTTGCAGATTTAAAATCTCATAGTTGTCAGAAATTTATTGGAATTGCAACTTCCATTCTTCAGAGCCCTTTTTCACTAATGTTAAGTAATGCTCTTCCTGTAATAAAACAGTAAAAATTTGTTTCAAGATGTCTGTATGATGGATTTCCATGTATTTTTCCTCGTGTATTTATTTTCTCTATTAATAGCCTCATTCTGTTTTAGTATAGAACCCTGTAATAGAACTGTGTGAGTAGTTTAACTTCTTCAAATGCTATTATGCTTTTGTATTTTTTTCATAAGATTTTAGTATTGAACTTACATAACATTTAACTAACACCAGTTAACAAACTGTCATCCTTATTTCTGCTGATGAATCTAAGGATTATAATTCTTATTAAAATAATTCCAATTTGAATAAGCTGTAGCTAAAACCTAAAATCTTGCAAAAGAAATATGTGCCATAATGTAACCTAAAGCTTACTATTAATAGTCATGTATAACATCAGCAGTCATCATTATTTCTGTTTATGAATTAGAGGATTATAGCTGTTATTAAAACCATATCAATTTAAATAAGCTATAGCTAAAGCCTGAAGCTTGCAAAAGGAGAATCTGACATAATTTGACTAAGTTTACTACTAATAGTCATGGAATGTGTGACTTCGGATTTCCCATTAATTATCACTGATTCTTTTTTCATTGATCATTTTAACATTTGACATCGTATGTTATTACAGTTTCATAGCACAGTTGTAAACTGCTGTTAATTTTTTTGGTCCATAGCACAGGGGTGTTCCATTTTTTAAAACACTTGATGGTACTATTTATAATGTAAATAATGTGTTATTAAGTGTAGTTTGCTATGGTGATGCTTTGATTTATGGGAAGAATATAATTTTTTCTCTCACTGCCATTCAACTATGACCTATGTTTGTCCATTCTGGGGTGACATTTTTGTATCTCAACTGTTTTTCATCAGGGTATCCTGGCAAGGTAAAACTTTTCCTTTATGAGTAGCCATTGTGCTTTATCCCTGGCAGGAAAATCAACACAGCTGCTTGCTAGCTTCTCCTCAGCAGGATGTGGGAGAATCAGAAAGGTAAAAATGTTAGAACTCATGGCTGGAGATAAATATACTTCATCAGACAAAACAAAAGAAATGCATGTCCAAGCAAAGCAGAACAAATAATGATTTCACTACCATTTTCAGCCACTTCCAGGAAAGCAGGGCCCATCTTTGGGAATACAAACAAATTCATTTGGAAAAACATCCCTTCCCCTTGCTTCTTTCCATCCAGTTTTATTGTTCAACATGACATCACATTGCATGGATATGTCCATATCCAGCTATCCTCACTGCAATAGCTGATCACAGTAATTCTTATTACCAGTCCGTCATGAAGCTTATTCCTGAAGCTTGGAGATGAAAAGTGCCTTCAATGAGTGTAGTCCTGAATATTTTTTTTTTGTGACAGTGTCAGTATCACACATGAAAGTCTCTGAAATGAGTTATGAATTCATAAAATGAAAACTAGGTAATAGGCATTGTGACCACCATTGGAGGACTGGTATGCATGCAGATTATCCTAACTTGGAGAAGAGTAATAGGTTGGATAGGATAATCTCTAAAAAGGTTTTCTTCTCTGTTTGTATGAATCAAAAGAGCTATCCATGCAAACAGTGCAGTGAAATACAGATTTGCTCAAATGTTAATTACTTCGATTTCTATGAACATTTTTGGGGAAAGAGAAAAAAGACAAAAAATTGAAGATTTTAGCATCAGAAAGTATGAATAGTATTTAGTACCCATTTCTGATTCATTTACACTGCAGTCAAATTCATTTCTTCTAAGTATGATACATTTTAGCTCTGTTTCTTCACTTCTGAACATCAGGGTAGTTTGAGACTTTGACACTCCTCTCTATTTTCCATTTTTTTTTGTGCTGTGACTAATTGTTGTGTGGCATTCTCCAGTGACAAATGAAATATTTTAGGAGTTCTTTTTAGACCTACTTAAAACAACTTTTTAGAACATGAAGGTCTGAAAAGCATGTGTCATACAACATTTCATCTGAATGTTATTAAACACTGACTTTAATTTAATTAAAATTTTTCTGACAAGAGTGGGTTCATGCTTTGAAAAGCATAGTAAATTTTTTTTGAGAAATATGACACAATCAACAGGATATTTCTTCATTATATGCAATTCCAGAAATATGTATTTTAATGGTTAAATGCTTAAAAAAGCATTTGCGGTGTTTTCTTTATTTAACAAAATGTCTTATTTGAGTATACAATGAATATGCAATTAGAAAATGAACATTATTGTGAAGAAACTGATGAATAATGATTGAAATTTTGGGCTATTTTGTGCCAGTCTTGACTTTGATGGAACAGGTAATGTATTCAATTGCTTGTCTTGATGAAACAGACTGGTACTACCACTACCATGTGTGCTTGTTTCATATGTCTGTTTGTATGGAATAAGTCCTAAAAAATAAATTTGTTTTATTTACATATCTTATTAATTATTTTAATCAAATTTATATGCTGGATATTACTTCAAATGTGAGGTTGAACTGCTTTCTATTTTTTTCAGAGAGAACTGTCTTCAGATAAGGTGAATCTGATGGATAAACGATATATTCCAAGCATTTCATCTCAAGAACTTGAGGCAGGAGCAAAAAAGAATGAGGCATTGAATAGTAAAAAAAAGACTCCAAGAGAGGTGCCATTTTAAAAAAGAGTCTATGAAAACACTGCATCGTTATGTACAGTGACCATAATATCATACTGTTAAAGCTAATATTGTGTCTTCCATTTGCCTATCTAAACTGCCACATTTGGTGGACAAATTTTCCTCAGACAAATATTTATTTGGCAATAGTAACTCATGGTTATCTGTTTGTACAAGATGTTTTTGGTCACATAAGTGAGTCACCAGAGAACTCTCGATAGAGGGAAAATCTCAGGAGACAATTCATCTGACCTCTTTCAGTATTTTCTTGAAGCTTTTTTTTTTTTTTTTTTTTTTTTTTTCTTCAGAATATTTCAGTCGTGCATGGTTTAGATCAACCACAAACTGAAGCTGCTCACCTCTCTCCTTTATCTGTAAAGAGGCTCTGGAGTGACCTCAAATGTATAAATAAGTATAATCAGCACAGTCATTTCTGGAGAAAATAACACATTCATAGAAATTTCCACAGAGATGTTCATCAGATACTATTTATTTTTGTCTGAAACTACTAAGGACTGAGTTCTGCCTTTTTGTGACAGGCCTGTTAAGTGTCTCAAAGCACTGTAGGGCAGCCCAGAATACTGCAAAATGATGTAATACATTACTAATGCTACAGAGTCACAGAGCCATTTTGAGAGACATCCAGTTCAGAGCAGATTCTACATCATCTGATGATGATGTAATTCTCACAATATTTAAAAGCAAAATGCTGCTGTCTTCCTTTTGGCATCAACCAGCAACATTTAAATACCTTCAGAACTACTCACCTACTTTGATATTAAAACTTTAAAATGTGTATATTAAGTGCGTATGAAAACGTGCAGTACATTTTTTTGCAATGTGATATGTGACCTGCTGTAAGCATGAATTTTTATTCTTCCATGTTGATAAAACTATTACCATCTTCTTTATCATTTTTGAAGATATTTATAGATTAAAAAGTCTTTTAATGAGAAGTGAAATTTGTACAGTTCTTCCAACAAAAATGTGGTTTATTTGTCCTTTTAAGAAACCACTGAATAAGCACATTTTGCCTTTTGCTGCCCTGATTGAATTATTTTTTTCATGGTCCTTTTAGCTCATGCCCAGATTGCATCAGCTTCAGAACATAACTGTAATGAAATACAGTATTGTGAAACTGTTCTGCATAGCTGTCTGTAATACATTTCCTAAATAAATACAAATTAAAATCATAAGAGTAAACTGTGCATCAAAAGCGTTCTTTCTCAGTTCTTGGCATCTGTGAGACTTGGCTGGTATTCTGTTTTGCCAGTTGAACAAAATAAGAGTTGGTATAATGATCCTACTCATTCTGACCAACATCTTTTGTGTATCCTTGGAGGTTTTTCTCATCACTTATGACTTACGGTGGAACAGGGAATTATTTTACTCTTTGCAGCACTTAGAAACTGTGCAAAGCAGTACAGTGCTTGTATGAATAGTTCCCTTTAATAACGTTAAAAAAAAACCAAAAAAAAAAACCCAACACATTTTTTTTTCTTCATATTTGTATCTTTCCACATAAAAGCAAGAGCGTACAGTGTAATTTAGTGCTGTTTCTGAGCATAATCAGTTCTCACTATTCAAATAATTTATCCTGTTCCTTCTACTTTACAAACAACTTACTGATGCAAACATTAAGACTGTATCGTGTCCTGTCATAACGTTAATTTACACTGTAGGATTAAACAAGTAGCTAGACAACAGAGTGTAACCCCTTAGATTAGAAACATCTCAAGTAATGCTCTTCATGTTTTTTATAGAAACACTTGAGTGACTGAATGATATTCATGTTCTCTAAATAGTCCCATGAAATGCAATTTTATAACTAAACAAATCCAGCCACACTGCCTGTCAAGTACCCTCATGTCCTATTTTTTCTTTTTTCCTCAAATTTTTTTTTCCCTTTGTATTCATGAACAGATTTGAACAAAGCTTTCTTCATTGCTGACTTTGGCAGTTCTTTACACATTTCATTTATGTACATGGCTGACTGATTCAGTACCAAATCCATTCCTGACACAAGATGAACTCCTGCTGGGTTTTTTGCAGTGTCCTGGTGGTCCAAAACTTGCTCTTCTGCATCCTAGCTGTAAATTCATAATATTATTCATTGACAACAACAGTGCGAGCTCACGGAGATGTTTATGTGAAGCGCTGGTGTTGAGAAAGGAGGTTGAAAGGTGTCAAATTTCAGTAAAGAGGGAGAACAGAATTGCAGATGATACAGAAGTGGAGTAAAATGGCAAAGGAAGAAATAGTTTCTTTTTGATAATGAATCTGACTTAAACTGAGCACTGCAAGGATCATTTTTATGAACTCTCTAAATTACTGATGGATTTGTGTTTAAATTTTATTGATATGGCATGCTTTAGGGGCATAATGCAGAAACTGAATCTGTAAGTTTATGATGATGTTAACAGATGCTGTAGTGTGATGAAAAGGAGTGCCGTCTAGTATTTCAGAAGAGAATGTCCTGAGCAAACCATCTTGCCCTATCAGAGACAGGAAGAATTAAAGAACAACAAACAAACAAACAAGCAAAAAAGAACACCATAAAACATACATGAAGAACTAGTACAAGGTCAAAGCCGGGTAGCAATGTGGCTAATGTTGTCTGCGAATTCAGAAGGGATAACCAGGGTCTAGGTAGGAAGCTAAAACTGCTCATGTCCATGTTTGGCTCACTCAAGCCCTAGATTTTCATATTTTGCTCTCTGTGCCTAGGCACATGTAAAAGTCAGTGCAGACCAATAACTATGCTGCTAGGTGAAGGGCAGACAAAAACACATGAGCGTGGCATTATGGGGATTGAGTGAGACCTGGTATTGGAAACGGCAGCATGATTGTGGATTATACACAAAGGACAATGGTCAAGCTGAGAACTGGTGCAACTAATTATTAAGATTAATTCTTCAAAAAATCATTTAAGAATGGCAAACAGGGAATGGGGAATTAAATGAAGGACTCTGTTTCTCACATGATTAAAACCAAATGGAGAACAATACTCTTTTGATGAACAGTTGATGATGAGTTCTGTCAAATAAAACAAACAATTTTCACACACACAGAAAATAGTTTCTTAAAAATATATTGGTCAATATACCTGAAGAGGAAAGTACATTTTAAAAGTGAAGACAGCTCCAGTTGAGCTACATGCTATAGTTTCTATGGGCTTGACTCAGGAGCCTATTTAAAGTAGATAAATCTTGTCCAGTTCAATAACAGCATGCAACTTTGTACATGACACAGTGCTTGAGCAAGTGACTTAGCATCAAATATATCCTTACACTGGAAGGTTGGGAATTCAATCCCCAGCTGAGGTTAAGGCTTGTACTTGCCCCCTGACATGAATTTAACTGAAATTTGCTCTGTCTGCAAGGAGCTAAAAATGTCTTGTCAGCTGGAGTAAATAATGGGAGATCAAAGCTAGCTACCTTCTGTATTAAGGCTGCAGGGAAAGATCGACAATCAGTTAGCATTACCTGACCTTTAAACTGGATTTCCATATACAATCTGATGTCATTAAGATAAAAGGACATTTTAAAACTTTCCAATTAATAGCAAATTTGAACTGCAAAACATAACACATTTTTAAGTTATTTTACAGAGTTTGCTTATATTCATATCTCTATGTAGTGCATAAATCAGTAACTGGAAGAATTACACCCTCCTCTCCTTCCAGAACTACTGTATGTTTTTTATTGAAGCAAATGTAGCAAGTATCTCTTTAACTTAAAGATGAACTCTGTGAAGCATTTAATTTCACTGTCATTGTACAGTAACAGTAAAAGCCTCTTTGAACTTTGATCTGTATCTTTGAAGCTGGAGCAAAGCTTTAGATTTTTGATCCTCTGACAAAACACAAGCTTTAATGGGTGAGGAGTCAGAAAAATACTTCTAATTTTGTAATTTCCCAGAAAGACTAAAAGACTTTGACTCCAACAGTCCACTCAAAACACTGGAAACAAATCTGAATTAAGTCACAGAACATTCTTTCTTCTTTTGTACTTTGCCCACACCAAGTTCCTCCTAAAACTCAGAAGTGCATCTGAGAATTCATGTCTAATTTAGATGGATTCTAAGATTCCCATTTTGTTATGAAGAGGTCTTCTGGCTGAGGTGCTCACAGGCACCTCTGGAATGCCAGTGATCCTGTTTATTGAGTACAGGACGACACCCTGTCAACATAGTAATGTTAAGATATTGCAGATCTTTTTGGTATAACACATTAACACAGCAGTTAATGCAGTTCATTTAGGATAGGCATGAGTCCTAATCCTGTTCCTGGTACAGTTCAAATATTTTGAAATTAAATAATAAATGGAACTACTTCATAAGTTGAACAGCTAAGTGCATTAGACTGTATACTCATATTTCTTCCTTCTTTTATCAACTCAGTGAATCCTGGATTTGCTTCAGTGCAGCATTTTTTTCAACAGATTTGAGAACTTTCTCAAGATGCCTTTCTTGAGGTTTCAGGAAAGGAAAGAGTTTTAATCTATATAAGAAGATATTTAGTGCATCACTGCAGTTTCCCAGGTTTTTACTACATCAGCTCCTACTTCAGGTGTATGAATTTGAATCAGTTTGAATTAGGGAGAAGAGAGCTACCTTGCTGACAAGATATACAGAATGTTCATACCAAGGCAATGAAGGTGCTTCCCATCTGCTACACAGGAGGGAGTAGTGCAGGAGGGATTGTGGTGAATTCTCAGCATAGCCACTTTGAGCCCTCATCTTGAGCAGCATTAGCTGTTTGCTTGTTTGGTGTTGATATACTTGAAGGCTTTATTAATTGTCAGTTCTTTGAGTATCTTGAAAATTTAAATGGCTTTTTTTAACTTTGTTTTTCACTCTGTGCCTCCCATTTAAAAAAAATTTTCTCAGCCTCCCAGCTGAGGTTCTTTCCAGTTTGGCTGAAACTCATATTTTCCTTTCATCACCTAGCATATGACTCCACAGAGAGTCCTTCTTGGCTGCCACATTATGAATAGTTTCATGTGCAACAGTACATTCATGTGCAATATTGCTCAAAATCTCAACAATATTTAATGAATGCTGTGAAATGAATGGGCCTGTGTGCACCCTGCTAGGTTTTAGAAGGTAGGGAAAGAAAATAAGTGAAATAATACGAGAAAGAAAATCTCCCAAGAGTAGACAATGGAAGCCAGATCCAATATACTCAGCAGCAAAAGACTTTGTTTCCGATTTTATTTGTCCAGCCAAAAACTTTGTTTGCTTGCATGCCTACTGCTCTTAGGGTTTATGTTCTGGAGGCACATCCAAGCTCTGCATTTCAAGCTCACCATAAAAACCATAAGGAAGAAAAAAAATCCTTTTAATTATTTTTACATTTTAAAATGACTAGGTGTTTAAACACTATCATTTCAATATTAAACAAGCAAGAAAATAGGTGCCATGAGAACTTTCTCTGATTCTGTTAGCTTGGACAAAGATAGTATATACACACATTGCATTCCAGACAAATCTAATTCCTATAAGACTTTTAAAACATTACTCTTAAAAAAAATGTTAAATAATGGGACACATTCTAAATCTTGGAAATAAAATTTGTTGGGTCAGTTACTCAAGATAATGTAAACACATACAGTTCAGAGGAATTCAAATATGCAGTGTATCCTTGCACCATGTGACTGTTTAGTAAAATGTTTCTAAAGGAAAATAAACTAAGAAGCATCATACACACCTTGTAAACAGTGTATAGATTCAAGACTCTGACACTCAATTATTTTTATCTAGTTTTTTTATAAAAACTTTGCAATCCGGTGTCCACGCACTCCTTGAGTATTTAATTTCTAATGTAAGTCTACTAGCAGAAAGATGGATATCAGAAATATTTTAGTATGAAGTACATAGTCTCATAGTCTCATAGTCTCATGCGGGTTGGAAGGGACCTTAGAGATCATCAAGTCCAACCCCCAGGATTTGAGCCTCTGTGTAGCAGAGCGGCACTTCTACCACTTGCGCCACAGGGGGGATTCAAACCCGGGCCCCAGTGTTGCAAGGTGGCATTCCTACCACTGTGCCACCGGTGCACACATCATTTGTTTAGTACCTCTAGAAGTGAGGTATATACAATATGCATGTATGTGTGTGAGCACACGTGCTTATGTGCAAGTTCAAACCCTCAGTCAAATATTATTATTATTGGCTACTGGGAATGTTTGTGAATCACTTAGAATAACCACTCTTTCTGAGGCTGACCACAGCGTTAAATGGGAAGATTGATTTTCAGAGTGTTAACACTGCTTTAGAGAAAAGCTTCACCACATTAGGGAAGAAAAATGGCTTATAAAGAATGTGTGTATTTATTCAGCCTGGATATTGCTAGAAGATATGGAATCTTGGTGACTGCTTTTTGCTCAGCTGTTGATGATAAATGCAACTAATCTCTACCATAAAAATAACAGCCAACAAGCAATATTGACCCTTTGTGGTGTTGAGGCAGTTCCATTGTTCTGGCTTCAAGAAGGGAGAGGAAGCTCTAATGGTTATCTGTATGAAGAGATCTTCATTGGACTGGTGATGAGTAGACGGCCTAGGTCACAGAAAGTGACTCCAGAATGGACACAGCTAAAAGCTTCACATTCAAGTAAATGTGTATCAACAGAATATTTTCCAACTTCATATCCTTTCTTTGATTGATAGTTGAAGGTGTTAGTCACTTTTTGTTCCATGAATAAACACAAATGACAACTCTCTGTGGCAATTTAGATAGTAATCCGTGGTTAGAAAGGTTTTATAATTTAAACACTGCAGAAATTTTTTGGAAAGCATGATTCTGTCTTGTGATGAAGAAATATATTTTTTTTACTCTACACCTAGTCATGAATGTGAATCTGTACTTTTCTTTTTTTTAAAAATTATTTTATTTCTTGGTATTGATGATAATATCCTTTTTTATAAAATATCCTATATTTTGCTTTATTTATTCATTGTAAAACCAAAGATTTTGGATATGGCTTCATGCTGGTATAGGTAAAATGAACAGATAAAGTGAATAGATTATATAGTAATTAGTTCTTTATGTATAAAGCTCAGTTTGCTCTTTACATTTGGTAAGTTGATAAGCCTTTCTTAACTGAACGCTATTATATATCAATCCTTTCTCCAGACTTCCTTTGTAAAGTTCCAAACATAAAGGTTTTTTTTTTGATCACATGGAAAAAAGTATATAAATACTATATGCTTTGTTTCAGAAAAGTCATAAGGTACAGACCACACATGTCTGTGTAACATAGACACTACAGTGCTGAAACTGTCTTCAAGCTGTACAGTTCATCTTTTTCATCTTGGTTGATAGCACTTTTCTCATCCTAAAGACACAATAGGAAATTTATCCTAGGAAAGATAAAAGGCCCATTCTTACTAGCTTTCAACTGGACCATTTATGTTCTTTCTATGTTAATTATAGGTATTTGTGCTCGACAACTGTCTTCAGAGGTCTTTCTTGTCCTATGTTTCAGCAAAAACTTGTGTTTATATTACAGAATGCATATCGGATGTTGTTGTTTGGTATCCATTTCACTCATCGCTTTATCTTTTGTAGCATAGTTGAAGCTCTCATGGAATGGCAATAAAAGTGATGCGTAGGCTATATGACAGACTTGATGTATATCTATACTACCTGGTCATAGAGGAAGTTCAAGAGCTGTCTGGAGCAGTGGATTATGCTTCCTTACCAGTGAGGTCTGTCCAACCTCTGCATAGACATGCAGGCAGGCTGGCTTTTTGAGGCCGTTTCAAGCTGATTCCTGGGTTAGCAGAGAACGAGGAGGGAGAGTGTGTCAAAAAACAGTGGAACATGAATCTTCAACCTATGAACACAGATCAGAGAATCACAGTTTTAAATTTAATGCCACAGTAGAAATCACAAAAATACCATAAAATTCAGGGCTATTAACTTTTTGATGACTTATTGCTTGCAGTAAATTATGAGGAAGTTTGATTTTGTACTCCTACCTTAATTTAAATCAATTTTTCCTTGCCTTTAAAGAAATTCCCACTTGAAAAGGCCTCTGTCACAAGAGTGGAATGCACGTCAGTTTAGTAGAAACCAAAGGAAATAAAAAACACGTCTATCTGCTTGTTGTAGGAGTTTGGCACTGAACACAATAGTATCACTCCTGAGTGGTTAGTCACGAGGGTATCCAGCTGTAAAAGAAAGTCTGGATTTGGCTTCAAGTCAGGACCTACTGTTTTTCAGCAGGACTGGAAACATATGAAGTATAAAATGTTTTTGATGGTGCCAGAAAGGGTTTAGCTTACACAGAACTCAACAGGATGGGTATGAGAACCCCACCCCTAGCTCCAAGTTTTGAGAGGAAATTCAATTTTGTAGACTAGCTGTCTCAGTGTTTTCAATAAGTAAAAAAAGGTAATATGCTTCAACAACCGATAGGAATACACGTATTTCTGTTTAGCATTATTCATTTAGCATGAAATGAGAATATGCCACAATAGAGAGTATTGAAAGCAATGTACACTCCATGAATGGAGTTGTTATTGTGGGGTAGGACAATAATAACAACAAAAAGAATTTTGCACTTTATTTATGCATTTCTTTTTCTATTATACATCCTCCTAAGAATGCATAACAGCTTTTCTTAGTCTAGCTTATTTGAGAGATTCAAGAGAAATCCCTATATGTATACTTCCAAGAAAGAGTAGAAACTTTATTACTCTTCAGATTCTGCTATTTTAAAATAGGCAGTTATATGTCTAAAAATAAAAATAATTCAGCTCTTTGTTCAGTCTTTCGGAGACTGTGTTAAGAAGAAAAATCATTAAGAAATATGCCTAAAAAACAAATATATTCAAACATAGACCTTTACCATCCACTGAAATGTATTATCTATCTTTCTCCTTAGTCAGAAGCTTTCTCTTGAGTCATTTGGCCTTGCAGTCCTTGCTGATTGTCTTGTTCCTACTTTATAAGTCATGGAGTCCCATGCTCTGTCTGCACTGTTTCTCCTCCTTTAGATCAGTTGTTAATTTTGTCCCATTAAAGGCTGTATATGTAGTCCATTGTCCACCTTTCTTCACTTTCTAAATTTACTGTCAAATTCACTAGCAGTCAGTGGGAAAAAAAAAAAAAAAAAAAAAAAAAAGTGTCCCACTACTTTCATTTTTGCTTTTAATTACACTATTTCTATATAAATAATATAAACTCTTTCTCCCTTTTCATGAAATTTTACTTTACTGTGACCTTGCTAGTTAAAAAATACTGACTACAAAGGCAGAGATATTTTGAGGTATTCATGTGGGATATTATTCTGCAAATATTCATTTCTTGATGGCCATCCTGTTGTCTGACCTTTAAAAAGGAATAAATTCTTTAGGAAATGATGCTTCCAAAAGGACAAAGTTTTTGAGCAGGTTTATGTTCTATCCTAAAACACTCAGGCTTTGATAGATGGAATAGAGGAATGTCACTGTCCCCAAAACTTGTTGGAGAGACTTGAGACAGTCAGAACCCATATCTAGTTTTTCAGACTGACTTGGCAGCTCACAGTGAGTTTTGTGCTCTCATAACTACATTCCTTGCAACACCCGTTGCTCCTATTGTAAAGTTAAGGGAGGCATATGATAGCTAATGAGAACTTCTCAGCTGTCTCAACAGACAGACCTTCACAGGTAGGATAATTCTTCCTGTATTTTGGGCTCTGTCCTATAGGAACCAAGTGTGCCAATTTGTGACCCACAAGAAGTTATCCTACCTTTTACTTGTGGCTGTGAATCAGAGATTTTGTGAATCAGAACTGCAATCAGAGATTTTGAGACAGACCCTGAGGAAATTCACTGCTTTGCAAGAAAACTTTAGAAAAAATAGCATCCAGAAGATTTGTCTCGTTACAGCTCTGCATCCCAATACTGGGACATCTGGATTCCATAGCCCATCATGTCTAAAGTGCCCTTTCTAGGTGTATCACTGTCTAGTCCAGATCTCCTCAGAAAGAGAGGAGAGAAAAATTCAGTATTTCACACCAGATGTTGAGTGATAAGTCTCTTTCGATGACTTTCAAAGCAGTAACTTATGAATCAAGTTCATAACTGGAACATTATATAAAGAAATTCATTTAAAAAGACTTATCCTAACCAATGCTTAGCATTTCTATTTCTTCTGACCCCATCCTATTAACACAATCCTAAAGTTTCTGTTGGGAGAATCAGTATTGCTGGAGAGACATATCTTACTCATTTCAGATTTGTGCAAGCCTGGGGCTCAGTGGTTTCCCAAAAACCAAGAACAGCAAACAAGATTACCCATGCTATTTACAAATTAAACTTAAAACATTCGTAGTTTTCCAAACCTATCCTTTTTATAATGTTTGGTTAGTGATTTGCATGCAATTGTGATATTGCTGAATTCTTCTCGTGTGTTCTTGATTAAAGAATACTAACCATTTGTTTTTCTGACTAGGGATAATTAAGTGTCCTTTACTTGCCTGCTTAAACAAGAGAACAACTTGACCTAAGACAGCATTAGCCAAGTGTTTAGAGGTAGTCTTAAAATTAACACAGTACTGTAGTAGTTCAGCAGAAGACTATGGAGAAACTGATTTTAAAAACTTGTGAAGGAACTGGAACACGGCTCATTAAGAAGTAACACAAACCCTCTGTGACAACAGTATTTTCAAGATTAAGAGCATCTGCCACCAAAACCTCAACCCTGGATTTGGGGAGTGCAGATATCAGTCTGCTCAGGAACCTATTTAGTAAGGTCCCCTAGAAAACTGCTTTTGAAAACACTACATTCTGTAGTTCTGGTCACTTTTTAAGTGCCACCTCCTCAGAACATAGGAACAGGCAGTTCTGAAATACTGGAGGTTAAGCAAGCAGGGAAGAAGGCTGGCTTGGCTGAATAGGGATCTTTTGGAGCTTACGTAGACAACACATATGCTCAGAAGAAGTAAGGTCATATGCTTGGTGATTGACTTGCTCTCTAATTTGTCTAGATCTCCCTTCTCCACCTATTTGAATACCAACATGTCACAATTATCTATTCTGCTGCTTTTTTTGGAGGCAGTAATTGAAAAGTGATCAAAACTGCCTTTGAAGGTATGAAGATCCATTTGTTTCCTAGAGGACCTAATTAACTAGACCGGTGCTCTTTAACATCTTTATTAAAGACATCGACGACAGAATTGAGTGTACCCTCAGCAAGTTTGCTGACAACACCAAGCTGAGTGGTGCGGTCGATATGGTGGAGGGAACTTATGCCATTCAGAGGGACCTTGACAGGCTGGAAAGCTGGGCTCGGGAGAACCTAATGAGGTTCAGCACGGCAAAGGGCAAGGTTTTGCACTTGGGCCGGAAGAACCCCAGGCATCTGTACAGGCTGGGAGGAATGGTCCTTGAGAGCAGCTTGGCAGAGAAGGACCTGGGGGTCCTAATAGATGAAAGACTCAACATAAGCCAGCAGTGCGCTCTGGCAGCCCGGAAAGCAAATGGGATCCTGGGCTCCATCAGGAGAGGGGTGGTCAGCAGGGATAGATTGTCCCTCTCTACTCTGCTCTTGTGAGGCCCCATCTGGAGCACTGTGTCCAGGTGTGGAGCCCTCAGTACAAAAAAGACATGGAGATTTTGGAAAGGGTCCAGAGGAGGGCCACGAAAATGATGAGGTGGCTGGAGCACCTCCCCTATGAGGACAGGCTGAAGGAGTTGGGCTTGTTCAGCCTAGAGAAGAGAAGGTTGTGGGGTGACCTCATTGCAGCCTTTCAGTACCTGAAGGGAACTTACTCCCAGGAGGGGAGTAAACTCTTTGAAAGGACTGACAATAGCAGGACTAGGGGAAATGGTTTTAAGTTAAAAGAGGGAAGATTTAGGTTGGATGTTAGGGGGAAGTTCTTCACTAGGAGAGTGTTTAGGCCCTGGAACAGGCTGCCCAGAGAGGTTGTGGATGCCCCATCCTTGGAGGTGTTCAAGACCAGGTTGGACAGGGCCCTGGGCAACCTGATCTAGTAAATGTGTATGTTTGGTGGCCCTGCTAGGCAGGGCGGTTGGAACTACATGATCCTTGAGGTCCCTTCCAACCCGGGTCATTCTGTGATTGATTCTGTGATTCTGTGATTCTGTGATTCTGTGATTCTGTGATTCTGTGATTCTGTGAACTAAGCCGGAAGCCTGCTCTCACCATAGCTAGGGTTGAGGTTTTCATGATAGCTTTCCTCCTATTACCAAAGATTTGAAATTCATGGACACCATGGCCAAGACAACCAGCAACTGTCATTTTACCCTCAAGACACTCTCTGCTCTCAAACAACAGACCTAGGAAGGCATGTTTACTCACTGACAGGCAAATCATATACTCTAATGTATCCAAACAATTGTACAATTACTTCCTCAACATGTTCAGTACTCCAGGAAGAAGATTCCTACTATCCCACTATTTGTGGGATACCTGATTAATAAACTTCAGCGTCTGAACAGGGTGCCTTCTATCAGTTCTTTCAGCACCATTCGTCACAGTTGTGTATTTGTTAATTGGTCTTAACCAGATGCTCTTTTATAAGGCCTGTTAATCTTTTTTTTTTTTTTTTTCCCTCTTCTTTCTTTCCCCAGTAAGATTTTGTGTCTTAAGCTAGATAAATTTGGCATGTCAAACATTCTAGTTATATTATTCCTATCTTTTTTGTTGTTGTTGTTGTTGTGCTGTTTTCATTTGATATTTCCTATAAAAGAAATAGAGAGTTTTCTTTCAGAGTATATGCTAAGTCAGTAAAGGAAGATATGGTGCTGTAATTTGCTATGGCTTTCAGGGTTTTTCTGTAGCTGTTCTCATTAGAGCATATTTTTAGTTGTGGGATGAGACAAGCTGGTAATCATAAGATGTTTATTTTCTTTAGTGGCTTGTATTGTGTTGATGAGATTCTCTTGTTAATTATGGTACCATGTACGTGTTTGTAAGCTGTTCTTGTTCACAGCTTCTTGTAGATTATTTTTAAGTCACTAAAAAGGGAAAGTTATGTGCAATCTTTTGAGATATGATTCTGTGACCAAATTCGTGCTTTTTTTCATGCATTCTTTGTCATGCTTTTAGTAAAATATCTTCTTTAAACAATTCTTCTCACCTCTTTTCCCTGTCTGCAGTTTCATTTTGTTGGCAAATATATTGGAATTTCTTTTTCTCCTTTCTCATTCCAAACTGGAATGAGAAGAAAGTTAGCATTTGCTGATACAATAATAATCAAGAAACAATACTGTTGTGCTACTGATAAAAGCAGGAAAACCATTACACTTTCTCTTTATTAAAACAAACCATTATCAGTTTCATTAGTAATCTCCTAAATGTTCTAAGAACTAATGTTATCTTTGTTTGTTGCTGCAAAACTGCACTTTCCCTAGTCCTATTCATCTACTTACTCCTCAATTACATTTTCTATTCTATTTCTGTAAATATAATCTATTCTTGTTACAGCTAATAATTCTTCTGTTACATGATTTAAAAATGTTATTTTCATAATACATTATTTCACTTTCCTCTTGCTTTATCACTTCCACTATTTCACAGTTATTTTTCCCTTGGATAACTTCATATAGGTAAATCACTTCCTACATACAGATCCATCAACATTGGTTTGATTCAATTATTCTCATATTGTTTCCCATACAGTAAGATGGAAGTTCAGTTTTAATTTATTGAACCTGTAAAACATCAGTAAAATTTACACATGCCCTTAGTCATACCTGCAATCAAGTGAATCACTGTATTCTCCAGTTGACATGTAATACCTACCAGAGCAAATAAAAAAATACACACCCAAAAACAACAACAACAAAAAACAACTTTGTTTCCGTACAAGTTCTGTATTAGCCTTCTTTGATATGTCAAAGAGGTCCTGATACCTGTGCCATTTTGAATAATCAATGGATTGTTATGTTTCTTAAATTCTATATTTTAAAACTCTAACATAATCCTTTATTGCGTTTTTCTTTTTCACTTGCAGAACTCTTTTGTTTAATAGAACAATGAAAAACTGTAAAGAAAATTGCTTTGGTTTTCCAGAGTATACTTAGTCTGATTACTCAGAAAGTACTATAGATATATATTCACAGCACTAAATAATGAAAAAATAAAAAATAAAAAATAAATCCAAAAAAACAGCAATTTTCATAAGCAGAACAAACAATACTTTACAAGTTGTAATGATGCTCAGTACATATACTTTCTTTATAATTTCAAACAATCCTGGAGGCTAAAGTGCTAATGCTAAACAATGCTTAGATTACCATAATGCTACAGTCATCAGTAGCAAAAGAGAAGATATGTATTTACATTTCTGAAACTCAGAAGTTAACAACTGTGTTTAATCTTGTTAATACTGAATTAAAAAAAACATAAGATTGTAATTCTTAAAGGTAAAAAGAAATTGAAACAGGATCTTCTAAGTCACTGTGGACAGTAAGAAACTTGCATACAGTTAAAATGACAAAACTTCCAATACGCATATAAAAAAACCTAACTGTTCATTTTTTATCAGATGAAAAATTAGCTCTGATTTACTTCATTTTACTAGTGGAAACCACTGTGGTAACTCATAACATTTACAGGATTATGAAAATACACAAGAATGTTGTGTGTGTTAAAGAATAAGAGGGATTTTTAATATTGTTTCTTCAATTTTTCTACATTACATATTCTACTACTTCAATAAAATGAGGATTTTATGGCCTACTTTTAAATAAAGATTTGGAAATCATGATACTGTAAATAAAATGTCTGTTAGTTTATTCATTTAGCTTCTCAGTGTTAAATTTCGCAGCACGTAACATCCTGATGTCAGATTCCTCAAATGCATAAAACACGAATGCTGTTGCCTACAGTAAAATGCATTTTTCTACATGAATGACAAAGAGCCCAAATTCAAATATGCCTTCAGCTGTACACCTATACTCATTTTATACATTTATAAATTATGCAGTTTGCATTTTGAGTTGCACAAACCATCTCTGTACTGTCTAAACAGGACATACAGTTTAATACTCAGTGCTGGAAAACTAAGAAATAGGAAAGTGTGTTTTAACTCTAAAAGCAGGGCTTTCTGTGAGCAGAATAAAAGGATACTATAATAGCGGAACTACCCGCACTGAAGTCATTGAGCATTAAGAGCTGAAATAGCTTCCAGAACTGGGTACTCAACTTTTGTAACAGACTACTCACCATCTCAGTTCACCAAGGCCTGAATACTTTGCTGAGTAAGTTTAAAACTCCTTGATCTTCTTGCTTTTCTTGCTTCTTCACTTACTTTTCTGCCCATTAAAACTTTATCTCAATGCCTTATCTGAGTCTGGTCTGTAATATTTTTTATTTCAGCAGTTTCATGGCTTCCTTTTTTTTTTTTTTTTTTTGTCTGCTTCTTTACTTGGATCATATAATTTGATTCCACCAGTAAAACATAAAACATAACATGTTTTCCTGTCTTCTTTTTTCTCTCAGAATCCTGTTATAAATGATAACTGTTTGATTTACAGTGATTGTCATTTGACTGTCATTTCCTTTTTCTTCCTACCATAAATATCTATACAAGTGAATTGGTAAGATAGCTTTAGCAAGTTCTTAAGATCATACACATCAAAGATATCCAGTTAAACCCTGAAAATCTCAAATCTTTTTAAAAGCTTACCCTAAATATTTGACTAATATTTGGCAAAATAGAAGATGTTTAACACACTTGTGCATGTGTTTTCAGAAATCTAAGACATTTAGTAAATTCAATATATATAAAAACATTAGAAGAGAAAAAAAATAAATCCAACATCCCTCTTTTTGGCTTTGGTGAGTGAAACAGACTTTTGCTTTTTTATTGTTTTTTATTTTTATTTTTAAATACTGATTCCAATCAAAGACCTATTTATGCTGGAAGAATGTCAAGGAAACCTTAGAGTGTTTTAGATGGGATTCAGATTCTGTTCTTATTTAATCTCAACTTGTTTTTTGAGCTTAAAATTCAAAAACTCCAAGGAAAACCAGGTATCCTTTCCAGAGGGAAACTCACTGAACCCCCTCAAAGCTCAGAAAAGTCATTTTTTTTCTATTTATTACTTGTCCTTTAACACACTTCTTTGTAAATCATTAATGAAATGTTGTTATTGGACCACAGCTTAGTAGTTACAATGCTGGTTTCCTGTAATAAGGAAAAAAGAACATTGCTTTTTATAGACTGCTACAAAATATTACTTCATGTAATATTTAGCAAAGACTTCCTCTTCAGAGTGTTGGGCTAAATTGTCATGAAACGGTAGATCTTACTTTTCTGAAAGAAAATACAAACTTTTCTTTGTTTGCTTTCAATGCTGGGAATATTGTATTAAATTTCCATTTAGTACTTGATGCTTTTGGGCAATTTGTAGTACAAGATTCAGCACAATGCTGCAACAAGAACTAGACTTCTAAGACTGGTCATCATTTTAAACTGTTTTTTTTTTTTTTTTTTTAAATCAAAACAACTGTCTCTATGGCTGTAAAGCTGGAGCTGGATTAGGTCTCACCACAAGATGACTGCATGTAAATGATTTCACGTTCCCTCTTTTAATCATCTTAATGATGTATATTTCTGAATCACAAACTCTTCAGGTTGATGAACTCTACAAATTAGAAAAAATAATCTTATCTGGGCTTTTACTCATTTGGATTAACATCTTATTGCAATAGCCTAAAACAAATGACTAATCAACAAGAATATGAATTGTTTCCTTAATGTATTGCTGCAATTAATAGAATCTAGACTTTCTGTCTACTGACATGTAAATCCCTTTTAGACTGAAAAATTACAGAGGAATTGTGACTGATAACTGACTATTATGGATTTTTGTTCTTAGTTTATAATATAAACTAGTTCAGATTCTGGTTTTATTATTGAGAGGCCCCTTATATCTTACTATGCTGATTCGTTGTCTGTTACTTAAAAACATTACGGAACAAGTAGACATCTTTTTGATAAAAAAATGTTGTATGTATGTGATAGCTTATATTTCCAAGTTAACAACCTTCCTCTGAGTTTCTTATTTACTGAGCTTAATTATTCTAAGTAGTTAATTTACCCCTAGACTGTTTGTCTTAGTCAGCAGAGTATTGCAAGATAAGCTGGAAGAGGAAAACTCCTTGTTTTTCATTTCTTGATTGGATCTTTGAAGTAATTATTTTTTGGAATAGAAGGATATCCTCCGTCATTTATCTACAGGGAACACAAGTCACATGTTACTTGAAATACATAGAGATTCAAACATAGTTTTTAATATAATAAAATATTACTATTATATGAGTGCTCCTAATTGCTGTAGCTTCTAAGTCAGACCAACAGTCACTGTATATGCACTCATACTTGTTGCTGCTTTGGAAAGGTATAACAAAAATAATTAAAACTATTCTGTGAACAGCAAAGTGGCTATGTAAATTCTGAAGATGCTTAGAAGATCTCAAGAAACATATAGTAAAGCTTGTCTTTCAAAACAGCGAAGTTTCATGATTCTTGCTTTAGTAGCAATCACTTTTCTGAAGGAATTCAAGGATGTTGACTGATGTGTCAGTATGAAGGCTGACTGGAACAGGCACACCTGAATCAGGTCTTGTGTCAACTACTCATGTAAACAGCATGCTCGTCTGAGAGTAACATGGCCTGCAGATACATAACTGAACTCCTGTTTAAAAATGGATTGCTAGGACCTTGAATATACTTAAAGAACAAAACAGCACTAGCCAACAAACAAACAGAAACTATGGAATTGTTCGTAATTTCTTTATACTCAATCAAATAAATTAAAAAAAAAAGAAGTAAAATGCATTATATATCTTCTGTGGGATATGTGGCACTAGCAGTAGTAAAATATGGCTGTTCTGTTAAACCTAAATAAATTTTTTGGTGGATGAGGATACCCAAAATACAATTGACAGCTTTTTTTTTTTTTTGCTTTTTTTTTTTTTTCCCCCCCGTTGTTTTTATTTGTTCGTTTTTGCTCCTTTTACTCATCTGGTAGCATTGCACTTCTTAAGATAATTAGTAGTTTTCTGAAGAAACGACACACAGCGGACTTGCACTGGTTATTTATGTTAATATTAGATATTGCCCTGGTACTATCACTTTAGCAATGCCTTCCCAATAGATTTAACATTTCCTTTAAAAAGCACAATGTTTGTTAATTCAGGAATTAAATATGCAATTAACAAAAGGAGTTTCAGCTTTCCTTGGCATTTTGAAAGAAAAAATCACAAGTATTTACCTCTGTATTTGTTAAAATATTTCTAATTTTCTTATTTATTTTTCACGGACAACCAGATTTAAATACAATTTATATGAGTGTTCATATATCTTTCATCTGAAGTCTATATTTAAATAGTAGCTAAAATACTCTACTAATATGAAATACAAAAAAGCTATTCAGTATTCAAGTAATTTGAAAATGGAACTTTCCAGAGGTGTCCAAGCATGGAGGTATGCAGTTGAGATTTTGTCAGGATCTCTCCCTACTTTGCAGTCTACTCTCTTCTCTGAAGTTGGGGAAGATTTTTCAATGGGATAACATGTCTTTGCCATTGCTGATGGGATGAAATAGTAGATAGATGATTTATATTGCAGGATAAGTAGATACACGTTTACTCTCTTTGAATCTAGGTACTGATGAGTTTTCACTGATGGATAAGTAAAATCTATGGACATCAGAAACCTAACTTCAAAGAGGGCAAGTGATACTTCTGGTCTTAAAGCTACATTAAGGATATCTTTTCCAGGCAACACTATTGAAAATAGGAAACAGAATTTTTAGTAGTTAGTGAAAGATGCTGTCCTACGCTCAGGCAACATTAACATTTGGATTCATAGCGAGAGAAAAATATCCTCTGTTTTCCTTTCCTTCTATTGTTGAAGAGTGACATGGTCTCAGTTATGCTTTATTTACAAAACTTCATTTCCAGACATCAAAACTACACAATATGGCTTCAATTTTTCCCTTGGATGGAATGATTTTATCAACGTAGAATTTCTTGTAAAATATATTCTAGAGAGAATATAAAAAAAAAAGTTCAGTGTTTTTCTAAGTGCTGAATCTGACTGATATATTACCCAACAGAGGGATTTAACTGCTTCATTGCTGTGACCTAATTCTTCTTGATGGTAGAAATCTTAGCTTTTTGGAAAGTTAAATGGGAAAATATAGAGGGAAGGAGCTGGCAGTCTGTATTGAAAATCAAAGAAAAAAAAAAAACTGTCTCTTTCAGAACAACTGCCAATTGGACATTTGACAGAGAAACTGAATAATTCTTCACTTACTATGTACTGGAGTACGTTGTTTCATTTTGTTCCTGCAGTATTTGACTGTTCAGCACTTCTTTATCAATATGAAACTGTTTATACCTAATTTTCTTTATGATTGATGTTGTAAATTGATTAAAATTATTCATTACTCACTTCAGGAATTCAGGGCATTGTCTAGAATTTAACAGAGAAATATCTTTTGGGAATCCTCAGATGAATTAAATTGTCCCATCTCTCTTGGCTTAAATGATAATATGATAATTTAGAGGTGGAAATCTGTATCTCAACAATTGTTAGCAATTGGATGTGAAGACAAAGATCTCTAAGAAGGTAGCTGTCACAACTGGATCCAAAGAACATAGCTCAGTAAGTGGCATCTGCAGCTATTTAAGTTTACTCTTTTCACATGTATTGAGAATGTAAAGGGAAGAGATTTAGGGAACAAGCTTACACACCATGAAACCTTAGTGAGTAAACAGGTTAAAGTAATCTATTAATTACTAGGGTTTTTACATGTCACTGTCTTGTTTTCTGTGATATTACAGAACATCTAACTGATAGTCTCTGTGTTTCTTAACAAAATAATTTCTATTGTGTTGTTGTTTCTAATTTACTTAAAATAGAAGCAATTTGAAATGTAAATATGTGAGCTGTTTCTAGTGTATGGAAAACTAGATCAAGTGAGACTGAACTCATCAAGTATGTAAATATATTCTAGTTTTGAAGAAAGTAAGGTTGGATTTTATGGCATGTATATTAAATATTATTGTTCCATCTAAGATCTTTCCATACATATCTTTCATCAAATCAAGACACAGAATTCCCAGCAAGCCAGACAGAATTAAATGGGAGCCTTAAATATGTGATTAAATAAGGACTGTTTCTCTTACCAATGAAAATATAAAAATATAATTTGTTAGATTATTACACGTGTAATAATCTGAGCAGCAAAAAATAATATAGTAACTTTTTTTTTTTTTTTTTCTCTCACAGAGTAGAGGGAGATAGTTAACTTATTATAAATGTGTAACAAGAATCACAGCATAAAATAGTCACAGAATCATGAACTCATAGAATCATAGAATCAGCAAGGTTGGAAAAGACCTAAAAGATCATCCAGTCCAACTGGACTCAACACAACATCCAATCATTCCTTGAACACTCCCAGGGTTGGTGACTCCACCACCTCCCTGGGCAGTCCATTCCAGTGCCTGACCACCCTTTCTGAGAAGTAATATTTCCTAATGTCCAGCCTGAATCTCCCTTGCCACAGCTTGAAGCCATTCCCTCTAGTCCTATCACTGATGAGATGAGAGAAGAGGCCAACCCCCAGTTCACTACAACCTCCCTTCAGGAAGTTAGAGAGCAATAAGGTCTCCACTGAGTCTCCTCTTCTCCAGGCTGAACATTCCCAGCTCCTTCAGCCGCTCCTCATATGGCCTGTGCTCCAGACCTCTCACCAGCTTTGTTGCCGCCCTCCTTTGAACACGTTCCAAGGCCTCAATGTCTTTCTTGCAGTGAAGGGCCCAAAACTGGACACAGTACTTGAGGTGCAGCCTCAGCAGTGCTGAACAATCCCCTCTCTGCTCCTGCTGGCATCACTGTTTCTGATGCAAGCCAGGATGCCATTGGTCTTCTTGGCCCCTTGGGCACACTGTCGGCTCATGTTCAGCCTAGCATCAATCAATACCCTCAGGTCCATTTCCTCTACACAGTCTTCCAGCCATTCCGCCCCAAGCCTGTAGCTTCACCCGGGGTTGTTGTAGCTGAAGTGTAGGACTCGGCGTTTGGTCTTGTTGAACCTCATCCCACTGGCTTCAGCCCAGCTCTCCAGCCTGCCCAGATCTCTCTGTAGGGCCTCATTACCCCCAGGCAGATCCACACTCCCAGCCAATTTGGTGTCATTCTATTTGGTGTCCTATCAACTTTCTTGGTGACTCTAGATAACCTGGAGCCGACCGCATGCCCCTGCGGTGGCAATTACCCATTTGAATGTCTGCCCTAAAATAAAGACATTAATATCTGTTGTATCAGCCTTAGAATTCTACTCTCTTCATCACCATAGTTTTTGCTATATTTACAGGAAAGTAGAAGGAACACTGGTAAGGAGCATTTGCCTCATGCTTGACTCTCACCTCATGAACTGAGGAAAGATGGTGTGAGGAATCAGGAGGCAGGATGGTATGAAGAGGCATGTGTTTCAGGGGAGTGATAAAAAGATGGATATATTACATTTAGAAAGGATGAAAGAGCTGCATTTTGCTATGGTTAGGGAGGAAGAATTTTTAGCTGTATTTTAGAATAAAGAACTATTTCCCAGTGAAGTTTTCACAAGCACTGAAAATTGATTCAAAAAGTTCTCAATCAAAACTTTTTGCTAAGCATTTCAGAGGTAATTCTTTTTGGCGGTGAGAATAGAAAATAATCATAAATAACAAGAGTACCAAAGTTAGAAGCATTCAAAAATAATTGGTTTCAGAATATTTTTTTTTTTTTACCATTTCTATTTTCTTTGGAAAAAAAAAACAACCAACCAACCAACCAACCAAAAAAAAAACAACAAAAAAACAGCAGTAAGAGTTTACTATTAAATAAACATTGCCAGAGACTGATCCTCAGACCTGAAATTCAATCGCACAAATTATTTAACCTCATATTGTTCGGTTCTTCCACTCTAATGCAGACAAGGTTGATTTTTGTTGACTTCCTTTCCTGTGCCTTTTATAATGCTATGTGCACCTGAGGTGCTTTACTTTGTCATTGCTCATTGCATTTATAGTATCTGAAATAAAGTGAGCTTTTTTTGTACTATGGAAAACTGTATGTGTTATGAAACTGGTCTGAGGCAAATTGCTATTTGAAAAGCAAAGCTTTTCTAAGTTAGTTTTATAGGAACTTTTGAGGGTGGAATTGCTACATCTGAAGCACAGTTCTTGGGAATAAAAAGGGAATGTTGCAGGAGCAGTTCCAAAATGGGACAGTATCTTGAATGAAGCTCAACAGATAGCAGTGCTGACATACCCAGTGAGACAATTAGTAGAACTCTGGTTGGGATTAATTTCATCTAACCAATTATGAAACAGTTCCCTCAAACTCTGGTATCAGTGAGTAAATACCTCTTGAAAGACAACATTTTAGCTGTCCTAATACACATAGCTAAAATAAGTCAGATAAATTATGCACTATAAATAAAGTGGTTTTTATTTGTTTGTTTGTTTTGTTTCTGTTTTTTCCCCAGTAGGCTTTCAAGTCAGCTAGGTTAAAGACTGGGTCTAAGCAATCATATAAGTTGAAGGAGGGAAGATTTAGGTTGGATGTTAGGGGAAAGTTCTTTACTAGAAGAGTGGTTAGGCCCTGGAACAGGCTGCCCAGGGAGGTTGTGGATGCCCCGTCCTTGGAGGTGTTCAAGGCCATGTTGGACGGGGCCCTGGGCAACCTGATCTAGTAAAGGTGTATGTTTGGTGGCCCTGCTAGGCAGGGGGGTTGGAACTACATGATCCTTGAGGTCCCTTCCAACCCGGGTAATTCTGTGATTCTGTGATATACAAGATGCCTATGGATGTGACCTATTGCAGAAGAATTCTATAAAATCTGTTTAAAATATTGTGGTTAACTTCACTTGATGACAAATTTTAATCATTTATTGGCATTTTTAATATCACATTGAGAATAGTTTATTTGTCTGGTGTTCAGTGTGTGTATGACCAGAAAATTGCACTATTATCAAGGAAATGATTCTCAAAATCATTTGTGTTCAAAAAAAGGATTTTTCTATAGTACATCTCAAGTCTTGAGGCATTTTGGGTATTCATGGTTATATTAAACACTAGAACAAAAAATGACATTTATCTTGTTCTGAACTGTAAAACAATGGATACTAATACCGTAGTTTAGGGAATTCTTTTTCCTTTTATAGAACCATATTCATTAACACTGAATGAAGCTCATTAAAAAATATGTATTTCTGAATGGCTCTCTGAAGTAATTCCTATTAAAATATGAGATTAAACAGAAAGTAGAATCAAAACAAACTCCCCCACATAAATTCCACATAGTTTGAAGAGTCCCTCTTCGCTTTCCTCCTCCCACATAAAGGATGTGAGTCTGGAAAAAAATATCTTCAGCTATTTATGTTGTCTCTGCTCATAATTTCTAACAGATCACAGTAGTACTCCATTTCAAGAAATGTATATATATATGTATGTATATATTTCTTGAAAGTAGTATAAAAAGCAGTATATATATATACACACACACATACACATATGTATATAAATGTATATATGTATATATACCAGTAGACAAATGAATTGACTATAAGATTTCAAGACCAATGGTTTCTCATTCATACAGAGGAAGTACCCAGCTTACATACGTGAATATCCCTCCATGTTCAGTAAAACTGGAGTCTTCTCAGTCACAAATTGGAATCTTCATCCTCTAGATACAGAAACAATAACAAAACATTAACTGTGTCTGTATGTAAATGACTGTTCTCCCTTGCTCATTGAACCACTTACCAGGTGCACAGCAGCTGCACTCACCATCTAAATGAGAGGCAATTACTGGTACCTTGCATACGTGCAACATCCTCACTACAGAAAGAAACTAGAGAAACAACACTTACCCTCAGGAGCTCTGTTCCCCTTCAGTAGCTACCTACATGATCAGCGTTCAAGCATAATCCTAAAAACTCCCAGAAATTTTAACATAGTCATATAGTGAAATTTTGGTGGAAATTTTAAACTTAACAGTGGTTCTTTTACTAATTGCAAAGTGGTTATTTGCCATTATTGGCTTAACTTTACCTCACTCATGTCCTGAAATCAGTTCTCCATGATCATTTGAATTTACAGCCCACAGCTTTTTCCGTACTCTAGCATTTAACTGTTATCCCATCTCAAATAGACTCCAGTTTCATCCTCCCTCTTATGCTTTGCCACAACATTAGTTACTCTCAGCCGCTGACAATTCAGTTGAAAATCTCTTATGACTAAGTTTGAGCAGACCACCAGTAAAAGTCATCTGAAGATTTCCTATATACACAAATGCTTCAGGAGGGAATACACTTCAGAAAGAAAAGTTCCTGCAGCAGATGGTCCCTGTGGAGGTGCTTCTGAATGAATAATTCCTGATTCATTAAATTTCTATGAACAAACACTGTCTGTGTAGAAATTGAATTGAAATAAATATTTGACCAAGTAAGTCATTTGAACATCCCAGTGTTCAGAACTCAACAGTCTCTTCCTGCTGCATCTCCTCACAGATTCCTCTAAATTTTGTGCTCATGGTGTTACTTTTTAGGTAGCTTTATATTAACTAATTCTAGTGATCTCGTTGTCTCTGTGGACCTATACAGTAAAGGGGGTAGATTGATTTCATGCTATGGTGGACTGTGGTCCTGTCTCTCACAGTGCTCACGTTGAACTCCTGCTTTAAGACCACAGGTGTCCAATCTCTTGATTGGACTGGGCCACACTAAATTAAAAAGAACTGTCTTGGGACACATATAAAATATATAATTAATATATTTAAGTATCAAAATTTTTTATATTTTTAGTAAAACTTTGAAAAGCTACAAAAACATAGTGGGATATTTGGCCATGTTTTTTGTGAAACTAATGCATAAGCCTTGTTCAATAGAAGTTGAAATTCTTAGCAAATTCTCAAGATGATCGTCAGATTAATTATGCAATTTTTCTCCTATTTTGAAGAGCATTCTTCACTTTTAAAAATATTTGCTTAGAAATATACGTACCGCCAAAAAGTAATGGCATGAATAAAGAGTGACTGTAAACTAAGGGATATTTTTTCTCTCGTAAGATACATAAGATATAAAAGTCTGGTAAAGAGGCATGATTGAATTTGAGTTTGAGTTGAATGTTTGATTACAACTCCATATATCGCATTTCAAAATTTGCAGTTAAGGTATTTATGTCAACTGAAAATAGTCACAAATATAGCAAAAAATGGTGAATTTTTTTTATTTTTTTTCCCAATCTCGAAACTTATTCTCAAATTCTGTTATCAAAACAGAAAACAAGGCTGCATATGTTTCACTGTTAACAGGAATGTGTTTAGCCAGTATATCAAAATGCATAAATTCATTTGACATAACTTGAGTTTGCCATAACTTAAGTTTCATTTTGAAAGCTGTTCCATTTTGAAACACAGCTGATCTTCACCCTTTTTAATGTTCATATTCTACACAGATTTTCCTTTTGTTTCCACAAGGGACTAGATTTCATTTTGCAAATAATAAAATCTTTTACCTTGAATCAGCCACCTTACTTCAGAAAAGTAAATTATGTCCCCATAATCAGCATTCATACTTTTAAATAACTCCTACAATTGTGGATGATCCAGTCCCTTGGACTTCATGAAATCAGCATCTTTGATGACAATTTGCATGACATCTTCCATTTTAAAGCTTTCACGCACAAATTTTCTTCATATATGTTGCAGTAATATTTCATCAAATGTTAGTTGCTGGAAGTAATTATACTATCTCCTATTAGTTTCTCTTACTGTCCATTGCCAGGGTTCTATCTGTAGCTATACCAGATATGTTGGCAAAGGGTAAAGAAAATCATTTTAATGTAATTTTTACTGATTGATACTAAACAAGGAAATTAGTTGTATCTTTCAGTGGCATCAAAGAATCATTTTCTTCAGTGACATCACATTTGTTTTCAATACTACTAGTATAAATGGCAAGTTGAGTCCCATGTATAGTGTCACTGCTTTTACTCATCACCAAAGCATAAGATTTGATATTAGCACAGCTTCACTCCCACTTTTCTTTTTTTTTTTTTAGTTTTTTATTTATTTTGATTTTGATTTTGATAAATTCTCCTATTTCATCATTTTGCCTGGATAAAATCTGCTGAGACAAATATCAGAAAAATCCATTTATTATCAGGGTAAATTGGATCTGCTTCAATGTATTGCTTTGTAAACTCACCATCAGGAAATGGATTTGATTATTTTGCAATCAGATTTGCTATAATAACTAACTATTACAACTGAGTCTGTTTGAATTGAATGGTAATATTTATAAAAGATTTTGTTGTTCTTTTCCACTATTTTGCCTATACAAAACATTCCTTGATACACATCAAATTTAGATACATGTTTTTGCATGTAATGTCTTTTCAAATCTTAATCTTTGAAAATTGACACGACTTCCTTACAAATTAAGCATACTGCCATGTAATTTATCTAGACATGAGTACTCATCTGTCCATTTTTCTTAGAACACTCTTCCTTCATGAAGAATTCATGTTATTTTGGGGCTCTGTTTTCTTTTGAGATGACATGGGGTAGGTTATAATATTATTATTGTTAATCAACTGTGCTTTATTCACCAAAGAGCACAAGTTCATGTACCGTGTAATGCATGCAGGTTTCGAGTTGACTGAGTGTGTGCAGCAGGCATGAGAGATGGAGTCAGCACTGCACTGTGCCCTCTCACCCACAGTTTTCTGTTGTTTCATATGTAATCCACTCTTAAGCTATGCACAACTGTCTAATGAAAAATATCTGTGATTATCACACAATGTTAAAAATTGATGATTTTGTAGAGCCACATTACTAGCTGTCAAGAGCTGCATGTGACTTGTGGGCCTTGGGTTGGGGGTGCCTTATTTAGATAATCTTCAATTTTGCACTATTTTTTATTCTGTTTAATACTTGTTTTGTATTATTAAAGCAGACATTCATGATTTTTGGTGGAACAGGAATCTAATTGGATAATCCAGCTTTGAAGATTTTCAGATACAAGAAGTGAATTGTTTGCTGTATCTGTAATTAGTGATTATTTTCTCTTGTTTGTAAAATAAGGAACTACAAATTAGTTTATTTGTTCAGAGCTATGTGCCTTAAAGTTATAGAATATCAATAGGGTGTACAAAGCTGTTTATTTTCTTGCAATGTATCAATTCTTGTAGAAAGAAATATTTCCTGACAGGAAGAGAAGGGACCTTGCAGCAAGCTGTCAGTCAAAAGGTTGTTGATATATTCCCTTAAGTAGAGAATGCATGCACATATATGTTCAGTTATGGTCTCTATGATCTTTACTGACTATTCAATACAATTTGCTGAGTTAATACAGGCATGATTTACAATAGAAGATATTCATATTGAACTGATACAGAAAGTCTGTCTCAAATAAGCACTATTTGGCTAGTTTAGCAGAAATTACTTTCAGATTACCTTCTAATACTAGTTATCACCAGGTCCACTGGATGTTTAAATGTCCAGAGTGCTTAGTCCTCACTAGGGACAGCAATGAAAGTACAGAACAACTTCATCATTAAAGAGGGGGAAGCACAATTAATAATTTTATTTCAGTGCTTCCTTTAAAATGTAGGTATTGATAAGAAGTTTATTTAAAAAATATCCAGCTCTTGCTTGGCAAAAAATACAACATCATCTCATCTGAGAAATACATATCTGTATTGTCAAGTCTGTTCACAATCTGAGTGTTCACTGCTTTTTTGACTCAACCAGAATGTCTCATCTACCAAATGAGATTAATTCAAGAAACCCTTTACATGTAATGATTTTTTGGCTCATTCTTTTCAGCCATTCAAATTCCAGTCTGTACTGTTATAATTCCATAAATTTTGTTCCTGAAAGCACACTGTCCTTGCAGTTTTTTAGCAAGTATGGAAACCAGCAGTGGTGATGCTTTACTCCTGTATCATCACAGAAGATGTATATTTATTTAGTATTCTAGGGGCACTCAGATGCTTCCACTTAATTCTGGACTTTTTGCAAAATACTGGAGTCACTATTTTTCGCCATGTAACCAGTTCTTCTAAAAATCATATTCCATAGCAACCACGTGTACTTTAGTATACTCTTCAAAGGAGAAACTGTTAACCAGGTGGAATGGGGTTGTCTGAGTAACAAATCCTAGGCTCTGAAGCATTAATTGTGAAAAAAATAACTGGATATCTTCAGACTCTATAGACTCAGAATGAAATTAAAATTCATTGTTTTGATTCACTACTTCTATAGCCACAACTGGGAGAGTTCAGGGGAAAAAAAGAAAAAAAAAAAAAAGAAAAAAAAAAAAAGAGAGAGAGAGAGAGAGAAAGAAAAAGAAAAATAAAGTTAAAAGAAAGAAGGTAAGAGTAAATAGAGATGAAAATAAAGATTTAATTTAAAAAAAACTTTTTGTATCACTACAGAAGAATTTTATTATTTTTAGGAAGACACTCTGATGTGAAGTGTGGAATGAAAGTACAGACAAATTAAGTGGTGAGGAAGGAGAATGAGAATGATAATTGTGCTGCCATGACCTGCCCTGTACACAAATTTATATTTAATTCTGATATTAATTGTCCAAAGTATGGCGTAGTCACTGCACAAAACTTCAGGCTTCTGTGTACATAACAAAGACAATCTTTTATACAGAAATCCAAGACACCAAAGATAGTACTATTCAGGAACATGAATTAAAAAACGCAATTTGCAAATTATTGACAATTTTGCTTGCCCTACCTTCAAATATGTGGTGTAGGGTGCTTATTCGGATTTATTCTGTTCATTGCCTAAGGGACTTTCCCCACAGATTGTGTACAGTTAGATTACAATATTTATGCTATAAATTGTATCAGTCAGGCATAAGTGCAGTAACGTGACCTCACTTATAACACATAAATAATAATAATAGTAGATTTGTAAACAGATATGTTGCAAATTGAGAAGGTAAGCTAACCAACACAGGATAACCTTTAAAACACTTTAATCTTCCCTGTACTCTTTCAGAACAATAAGTACTAATGACTAGACTTTTGGGGGAGTTTATTTAAAAATGCCCAGCAATTAAATTACTTTCTTAGGGAAAAATTGAAGTTCTTTTCTTTTCTTTTCTTTTCTTTTCTTTTCTTTTCTTTTCTTTTCTTTTCTTTTCTTTTCTTTTCTTTTCTTTTCTTTTCTTTTCTTTTCTTTTCTTTTCTTTTCTTTTCTTTTCTTTTCTTTTCTTTTCTTTTCTTTTCTTTTCTTTTCTTTTCTTTTCTTTTCTTTTCTTTTCTTTTCTTTTCTTTTCTTTTCTTTTCTCTTCTTTTCTTTTCTTTTCTTTTCTTTTCTTTTCTTTTCTTTTCTTTTCTTTTCTTTTCTTTTTCTTTTCTTTTCTTTTCTTTTCTTTTCTTTTCTTTTCTTTTCTTTTCTTTTCTTTTCTTTTCTTTTCTTTTCTTTTCTTTTCTTTTCTTTTCTTTTCTTTTCTTTTCTTTTCTTTTCTTTTCTTTTCTTTCTCTTCTTTTTCTTTTCTTTTCTTTTCTTTTCTTCTTCTTTTCTTTTCTTTTCTTTTCTTTTCTTTTCTTTTCTTTTCTTTTCTTTTCTTTTCTTTTCTTTTCTTTTCTTTTCTTTTCTTTTCTTTTCTTTTCTTTTCTTTTCTTTTCTTTTCTTTTCTTTTCTTTTCTTTTCTTTTCTTTTCTTTTCTTTTCTTTTTTTCTTTTCTTTTCTTTTTCTTTTCTCTTCTCTTCTTTTTTCTTTTCTCTTCTCTTCTTTTCTTTTCTTTTCTTTTCTTTTCTTTTCTTTTCTTTTCTTTTCTTTTCTTTTCTTTTCTTTTCTTTTCTTTTCTTTTCTTTTCTTTTCTTTTCTTTTCTTTTCTTTTCTTTTCTTTTCTTTTCTTTTCTTTTCTTTTCTTTTCTTTTCTTTTCTTTTCTTTTCTTTTCTTTTCTTTTCTTTTCTTTTCTTTTCTTTTCTTTTCTTTTCTTTTCTTTTCTTTTCTTTTCTTTTCTTTTCTTTTCTTTTCTTTTCTTTTCTTTTCTTTTCTTTTCTTTTCTTTTCTTTTCTTTTCTTTTCTTTTCTTTTCTTTTCTTTTCTCTTCTCTTCTCTTCTCTTCTTTTCTTTTCTCTTCTCTTCTCTTCTCTTCTTTTCTTTTCTTTTCTTTTCTTTTCTTTTCTTTTCTTTTCTTTTCTTTTCTTTTCTTTTCTTTTCTTTTCTTTTCTTTTCTTTTCTTTTCTTTTCTTTTCTTTTCTTTTCTTTTCTTTTCTTTTCTTTCCTTTCCTTTCCTTTCCTTTCCTTTCCTTTCCTTTCCTTTCCTTTCCTTTCCTTTCCTTTCCTTTCCTTTCCTTTCCTTTCCTTTCCTTTCCTTTCCTTTCCTTTCCTTTCCTTTCCTTTCCTTTCCTTTCCTTTCCTTTCCTTTCCTTTCCTTTCCTTTCCTTTCCTTTCCTTTCCTTTCCTTTCCTTTCCTTTCCTTTCCTTTCCTTTCCTTTCCTTTCCTTTCCTTTCCTTTCCTTTCCTTTCCTTTCCTTTCCTTTCCTTTCCTTTCCTTTCCTTTCCTTTCCTTTTCTTTTCTTTTTTTCTTTCTTTCTTTTCTTTCTTTCTTTTTTTTTTTTTTTCTGAAGAATACATACATTTCAGGAGATTTAGATTTCCAGTTCTGTTTTCCACTTCAAACATGAACTACATGCAGTGTCTTGTGCTTTGTAGACAACGATATGAAAATATATTCTATATTTATTATGGAAGACATTTTAAAGTGTGATACTCTTTTTCCAGCAATATATTTTTTAGCAGTTTTAATGTATTCTAGAAACAGATGGTTTAGTTTTCAAAGGAGAAAATAAACTAATGTTAGACAAAACAGCTCAGGTATGATATAGGTTCACAAAAAAGTAAACTGCTTGTCTGATCTTGTGTGAAAGAGCTATAGTATTTGGATATATATGGGCATATCATCTCATAATTATACATGAGGAATCCACATATTTCAGTTCAATCCATGCAGCAATCATATCTCCTCTTACAGTGTTTCAGTTTTTCACTGCATTAAAATGTTTGTTAAAGGTTAAAAAAAAAAAACAACAAAGAAAAAAAAACATAAAAAACCCAATGAAGTATTGCTTTTCTATCATTGACAAAGTAACGATATATGCTTATATGTAGCAGTTATAAGTCACAATGGCTCTTCAAATCAAGGGTAAAAGAGGTAAATAAGATCTTAAATGGTGAAATACATAAAACAGAAACCTAAAGTTTGATTCTGTATCAAGCTAAAGTTATATACAAGTTGCGTAGCATTTGAAAGAAAAAAAAAAAAAAAAAGTGACTTTCTGTGAGGAAATAAATGTGTTTTCTTTTCCACTTTCGAACTCTGTAGTGCTTGCAGATGGTAACATAAAAGAAAGGGAAATCGAATCACGTTCTGGTTTGAGATCTTCTGGGGCATATTTTATTCTGGCAAGATAAACTGTTTATATCCACTAGTGTTTATACTGGAGTATGTAATGCAGTTACACTCATAACTGATTCAAAGCTTCCAGGAGATAGGAATGACTTGTTCTTGTCATGTAATAAAAGTGGCTCATTTGACAAAATGTTGGGATGAGATTCTATTATTAAAGCATCAGGCATGAGTAAGGGTGTCAGAAAGAGACTGTGAGATAGCAGTAGATATACATAGGTTATACCTTGATAAAAGAATTATCCAGTGTAGTGGAGAAAGATTTACAATACTGCTGAGACTTGCTGGAGAGTCGTATTACATCTGCAGGTAGCAAATATTCTCAAAAAGATAAGAAGCTTAGTAATATTCCACAGATTTTTAGAATTGTCAAAAGGAAAAGCAAGATTTTCATTTATAGACTCCATCAACAGGATGCCTACTGACAAGGGGTGAACAAATATACTTTCTATTATTTTTTCTATTATCACTGAGTCTGTATTAGAGAGGAGTCAAGTGATGGGCTTGCTAACCTTCATTCAAACTCATCCTTTAATATTTGGGTAAACAAATAAAAGAAGTAAAGAAAAAATGAAGAAAAGTCATAACAACTCTCACTCTGAAGGCAAGTGGCAGACCAACATGAATATACACAGTCTATACCTCAGATTCTTTGATTAATATTAGTATATGAAAGCTTGACTAAAATTCAGGAACATTAAGAAGGAAGACCTTTGACCCATATTATAGAAGATCAAAAAAGGATTACGGCAGTGAACCGTTCCATCTTTTCAATCTATGATTTTATTAATAGAAGTTTAGGAAAAAATTGAAAAGCTTTGAAATTTAAATATCACATCAATGCAGTTATTCTAATTTTCTTCATATTCAACTGCTAAGTGATTAGAAGATAAATTAAATAGCTATCATACAATTGTTAGCCATTACTAATTAAACATATAAGTTAATTACATATAGTCATTCTATTAAATGGCTACTTGTTGACATTTAATTTTATAATAATCAACCAAACAAAAAAGATACATAAGCAGTTTTGTTTTGGTTTGTTTTGTTTTCTATGATTTATTGATGATTGATCACATCAATAAATTTTTTTAAAGATGCCATTTAATTCCAAGTTTTCCTCATTCCGGTGTTCTCCTCTTCCTCTTCCTCTTTATTTGTATTTTGAAGCCTAATAGCAACTCCCTATACATTTCTCTTCTTATATTTCATCCCCTGTGAATCTTCATTTCCCTCCATTTTCACTCGCTATATTCTTGTCACTTAACAACAACAGAGTAGTTTGAATTATATTGAGGACAATCCACTCTCTCAATATCTAGCTCTTTATTATCACTATGTATGTGACATCAACATGATTCCTTTCTGCAGTCTGCCTCTCTTTCTGGTAAGTTTTATGAGGAAGAAATGAAAATGTCAAGTGGGCATACATTGGTGATATACATGTTGCCAGAAGTGTGAACCAAAATAGTTTTTAAAATTATACTTGGTGGACTGGAAAATAAATTTGAGCTAAATTTCAATATTTTTAATCTCTAGTGTTATTAACAGTATAAAAACATACAAGTTTGTTTGTTTGTTTTTGGAAAAAATTACCTTTATTTATTGAGTTTTTTATGGTTTCATTCAGTAAAAATTTTGCTCACCTTTAGTTCAATCTTACTTTCTCTATGCACTGGTCACAGATTCCCAGCATTTCTCTCTTTATGTCTATGATCCTAAAGCATATGTCTGCTAAAATCTATTTTCTAATTTACTTTTTTTTGTTGCCACAGTAAAGTAGAATGTTTACACAACTGGTACTGAGATAATTAACAAAGATGTCTTGATTCATACTCAACATTTTATTAAGTGATAATTCTTATATGAGATATTTATTATGAATTTCTAAGCTGCTGATTTATTTTTCAAATTGTTACTATACAATAATAAGTACTTTTATTCCGCAAAAAAAGACAAAGCTATAACTGTAACCTGTTTCCTTCTTTTTCTGTAGAAGTTTGGTTACTCTTATCAGTAAAATCTACTTAAATAAAAGACAAATTGTGTCCTACAGTAAGGAATATCAACTGTCCCTTTAGCAGTAGATCAAAAGGACTTTGGCTTTGGCCATATTGGTCTGGCCATTTTAACTAGAATCTCTTGGGGCACTTTGCTATCTGCAGAAGTTTATGAGGTAGATATTATTATTATTAAATAGAAAACAGACCTTATCTGTTTCTCTTCACTAACTACAAGTAGGCCAATAGTGGCTAGGACTAAAGTCACCTAAGAGCTTGAAACTTAAAAACAATAAAGTCATTCTTGCCTTCTATTACTTATGTGTATGAGAAAATATTCCTTACTGATTAAATTACCTGCTGTGAAAAACAAGTCAAGACAGAAAAGTAAGAATATATCCTTTTAGTGAGGATGTTCTTAGAATGTGGCTCTAAGCTAGGAGCTACATAGAACCTTTTTGGCTATGACTTTATTCTTATTATCTGTTTTCTGATGCAGACATAATAGAAACTGCTGGTGTAAAGCCACAAACTGAGAAGGCTTTTATTTCTTTTTAGTAAATATTCATGACAGATCTAGCTCAAATCTTGACTTCACAGTTGTGCAATTTCCATAAATGATACAGAAAATGTTAAAGCTCAGTTCTGGACACTGCTGGTCATGAACAGAAAACAAGGGTCCTTCCATCAAGTCCACAGAATTTATAGTTCTCTGTTTCTAGTACAGGTTTTAACCTCTCCATTCAGTATAGCTTTAACAAAAGCAGAATTGGTAGGCTATGCAGGATCAAAGGGGATGTGGGAAATTATGTTTGACCAACCTGGTAGCCTTCTGTGATTTCATCACTGTCTGTACAGATGTGGGGAGACTTCAGCAGGGTGTTTGACACCATCTCCCATAACATCCTTATTATGAAGTTTAGAAAGTGTGAGATAGATGAGTTGACAGTAAGGTGGATTGACAACTGGCTAACTAACTCAGAGGGTTGTTATCAGTGGCACAGGATCTGATTGGAGGCCTGTAACTAGAGATGTTCCTCAGGAGTCAGTCTTGTTCAACATCTTCATCAGTGACCTGGATGAAGGCACAGAGTCCACCCTCAGCAAGGCTGTTGATACAAAGGTGAAGAAGTGGTTGACGCACCAGAAGGCTCTGCTACCAGTCAACAAGAGCTGAGCAGATTGGAGAGTTGGGCAGGTCCAACATGAGAAAGACATGAGAAAGAACTTATTTATGCTAAGGGTGATCGGTCACTGGAACATGTTGCCCATAGAGGTTATTGTGTCTCCTTCTATGGAGATATACAAAACCTGTCTGGATACCTACCCGAGTGACATATGTGATGTATGACATTGTATACTGAGGTTCCTTCCAACCCCTGAAATTCTGTGGTTCTGAAAACTGAAGAATCATATTTTTCATCTAAATGACTTCAGAAAGAATTTAGACAAACTCTCAGCAGAGTTGCGAGTGTAGAATGATGTTTCACTGGTTGGGTGCTGTCCTAGTCTTAAAATTCAGTCTTGTTCATTTTCTCTGTTTGGACCCTACAATTACCTTACAGCTTTCATAGAAGTACACAGATGTGGTATATCTCCAGGTATTTGAATTAAGTTGACCTGTTATGAGGCAAAAACACAGTTGTGATAGTTCAGATCAAGAAAAAAAAATTATTCGGGAATCCAAGCAAAAACATTTACTTTTACATACATACATATTAATACACACACAATAAGATATATATAGATCTACTGAAATAAGGTACAGTTTCATAAATGCTCTGTGTATACAGTGTACATGAGAACAGGAGTATTTGCCTTTGTTGCTGACTGTTAAGAGTTAAGAATTAGAAAGTTCCCCCCCCCACCCCCCCGGCCCCCGGTTACATACCAGAAACTATAGAATATGCTTAAAACTGATTTGTGATGTTGTGATGTGGGGATATGAAATTAGATGCAGATTTTATTTTTAATCTCTTTTGTAATATACTGTTCTCTCATGGTCTGTTAATAATATTTCCTGAGTAAGTAGATTTTTATCTTTATGTCCCATAGTTGCATTTCATAACAGCCTGACATGCATCATAAATTTATTACAGAATTTCTAAAGTTGAAAATAAAAAATTCTATTCATTTCCCAGTCAAGTCAATTTTTAATAGAACTAGAAGACTTTATCCTGTGTGAGGCAAAAGAATAAAAATAAAATAAAATTAAATTAAAAAGCAGATTATGAACAGGATGCATTAATTTTTATTTTGGAGAAAACTCATTACAACAAGACCAATGAAACTATAATCAGAATGGGAAAAAATAATAAGATGTTCTAAATAGAATCCATTTCTGTGGCTTCTGTTCAAGAAAATAAATTTCAAATACAATTTATAATTAAAACCACGTGGAAATTTCTTTTACAGTTCCTTAGGCATTGGCATAATGCATAAGTCTTTCCTTCACTAAAAAGCAAAAATAGGAAGATGTTTTACTGTCATCTGTAAAGCCTTTGAAGCCACTATATTCCCTGTGCAAAACGAAGGATATTACCACATCTAAACAGTTACCAGTCAGTGTAATTTTGTCCAAAGATGGTTCTTCAGCTAAATACCAGCTTACCAGACTAATACAACCTAGTGATTTGGATAAGAACAGATGGATAATTTGGACAGTGGATAAAAATATAAATAACAACAATCAAGTATTCCATCATATGTTCACATTCCCATATCACTACCTTTCTTCTAATAAATTAATATATTTTAAAAGGATTGTTTTGGAGTTCTGTATGCTTTGTTGTACTATGATATCAGACCTGAGACAACAGTAATAAAGCAAAGTTGCAAATTAATGCTTATATTTCCAAATTTAGATCAAATGCTATCTGGTGAAGTCAGAACAAAATTTTACTATTAAAACTACGTTAAAATAAAATAACCTTTTTTTTTTTTCCTCCGAAAATATTCAACTTTTTTTTTTTTCACACAGCTTTAGATAAGAACTAGATAATCATTAATTTAGATAATTATTTTGCTGACATGTAGTTTTTAATACTTTCAGCCTCATAGCTGTCATCTAGCATTCTTATCTGGAATTAATTTCCTGATCTATCGTATTCACAGTATACTTAAACAATAATTTATCTCAACTTCACTCTTACCGCATACTCAAAATACATATTCCCTCGAAAAGGATATATATTCAGGGTTTTAGGATTTTGGTTAAACTGAATATTGTAGCTTGAATGGTATTCAGTTCTACAAGAGTCCAGAATTTAAGCAGCAAGTGATGCTGTCTTTATTATGTCATAGAATCATAGAATCACAGATTGGAAGGAACTATAAATAACATCTAGTTCCATTAATACTTCCACAGGAAGGGACATCTTTCACTAGTTCTGATAACCCAAAGCCTCATCCAGCCTGGCCTTGAACATTCCAGGAGATGGGGCATCCTCAGCTTCTCTGGGCAAACTGTTCCAGAGCCTCACTGCTCTCATAGTGAAGAAGTTCCTGTTTACATCTAATCTAAAACTACCTGCTTTCAGCTTAAAACTATTACCATTTCTTCTATCACTAAACTCTCTGATAGACTTCCTCCATATCTTACCTGTAGGCCTCCTTTAAATATTGAAAGGTTGCAAAGAAATTTCCCCAGAGTATTTCTGTTTCTAGGCTAAATAACCCCTATTTTCTCAGCTTTTCTTCATAGGAGAAGCCCTCTGATCATTTTCATGGCTTTTCTCTGAACCCAGTCTAACAGGTCTTTCTCATGCTGCATGCTTGATCCATCATCAATCAAATCCATCTCTTCAGTTTGGAGACAACGGTGTTGTAAAGGACAGTGTCATTTGATTTGTACAAGACCTAGTAGATGGCATTAATTACTTTTTATTGACCAAAGCTATAATCCTATTGTAGAAGGCCACCATATTTTTCTGGAATGATTTGTCCTTAGTGAAGCCATATTGACTGTCACCAGTCACCTTTCTGATCTCTGTGAAGCTTTGCATAGTTTCTAGTATCTGCATAGTTTCCATGATCTGGTCCATCACTGAGGTAAGATTGATTGGTTTGTAGCTACCTGGATCCTCCCATTTTAAAAATGGGCTTATGTTTTCCCTTTTCCAGTTACTTGGAACTACAGTGGACTGCTACAACTTCTCAAGAAATACGGATGCTGTCTTAGCAACTTCATTTGCCATTTCTCTCTAGAGCTTCATATTCACCTAATCAGGTCCCATGGATTTATGCATATTCAGATTCCTTTTATGGCCTCAAACCCAATTCTGTCCTATAGTAGGTGATTATTTATTCTCCCAGTCTCTGCTTTGATTTCTATGACTTGGTCAGCGTGGCTAGAACAGTTGCCTATGAGGGCTGAGCCAAAAATGTTATTGTCATCTGATTCTTCTCCATGTCCTAGGAAATCTGGTCTCCCACTCCCTTTCACATTTTCCCTAGTCTTCCTTTTACAGAAGCCCTTATTGTTGCCTTTTATATCCTTGGCCACATTCAGTTCTATCTGTACTTTATCTAACTTGATACATTTATTTCTCCAAAGTTACCAATCCCCGTTTACATTCTCTGCAGATTTTCTTTGTGGTTTAGTTCACCTGTGTGCTAGGTCCTTGTTCATCCACGCTGATGTCCAGACTTTTTTGCCCAACTTAGTTTGTTGCAATGCATCACTCTTGAGCTTGAAGGAGGTGATCTTTGAAGATTAACCAGCTTTCCTTCTCCCCTCTTCCCTGAAGAGTTTTATTCCATAGTACTTTACCAAGCATCACTGTGTGTACACAGTAAAGTAGCTATTTCTTACAAAAGACACTCCTATTTAGGGAGAATTGCTAGAAAATTATTGATAAAAAATACTTTTTCTATCTTTCAAGACTTTTTATAACCATTTTGACTCCTCTTCATATGCACAAAATGCTAGTGACAGCTAGTTTACTATACAGACAGACATACAGATTTTTTTAAGAACCCATCTTGGCTTAGTGTGGAATTATTTTCACACTTTATATATCACAGTTTACTATTTCTGAGCTCACTCGATCTTTAGCGTAATTTACTTTACATAGCAAATGAGAGTATCATAAAATAGGGTATATCTTGTTAGGCTAGCTAATTGATTTTTTTTTTAACTAAGTGAATTGATAATAGCTTTGAAGTTGATAATATCTTGGTAAAACAGTTGCTAGCTACTTGAATGCAATTTGGGAAGAAGTACTGACTGCAAATCAGTCTCCCTTGTGAATGCACAACACATGGCTGTGAAGGACTGAGTCACAGTGTGAAAGATGTTGTATCTTTTTAGCCTCATACTTTTCAAAAATTAGTTGATGTAAATTTAAAAGCTTGATAGCTAAACCTCAACCCCAACTTTCCCTTGTACTTCTCCAGCCCCTCCGTTCCCTTTTTCTAATATTAATGACTTACTGAACTGGGATGTGCACCTTGCCTTTAGCAATCTATCTTGTCTATTCTGTGCTTAGCCTCTCTCTTTCCCATAATTTCCACCATGCTTGGCATGTACTTATTCATCTTTCTTTTTCTGCTGTAATGTAATCAATGAAAATTTCATTAAAAAATGCACTTGTCTTAACCTCACCATATTCTATTGTTTACATCATCCTTTCATCCCAAGTCTTGGAGAAGTGTTATAGACAGTGTGGGTAGAGCTAAGATGAGCAGAGAAAAATATCAATAGTATTTGGCTGGGGATTATAAAATTTTGTTGGCTGAAGTTGTCAAAAGACCTTGTGTGAATGTATGCATGGATTTTGCATGTCTACACCTGGACAAACATGAGATAAAGGTGTTAAGTTTCTGCTGGGACCATGGAGAATTTGTTGAGATACAGTGGAAAACATCTGGCTAAATAGCCCCATTGGACAACAAGTTTTGGGAAGATACATATGTGTGTGTGTGTGTGTAGATAAATGGTGGTGATATAATAGCTCTGAAATTTGCCCCAAAAGATAATATTCCTTTTCAAAACAAAGATTTTTTAGAAAACTGTCTACAATTGAAAAACACTGTAGTAAAAAAATGAAAATAATAAAAGTTGCATATACATGAAGGACAGTGCAATTTTATGTTAGAATTCAATGTATCATGACAATACATCTGCTAAATACCATGGCTGTGATTTTTACTCATAGACAGGACATTTTCAAATGAGTTTTGCATGAAGTTTTATTCTACCTATTTATAAATGAAAAAAATTGTTAACTTTCAGCTAGAAATCACTTTCCTTCTGGCTGATAATGTGATAATACCTCTATTTATACCTCTATAGAGAACAGCACAGAAATAATTTAATCATTTATAATACAAAACGTTTATGCATTTTAATTCTCTAAAATAGCAACAATATTTTTGTAAATCTGTTTGTAACTTCAAGTGTTTACAGAAAATTCCTTGTAATATCACATAATTTCCTCATAAACACTGTGTTATTAAATAAATCCTCAAAAAGGCCATGATCTGTAATTCTTTAAGTAGAATCATAGAGTGACTTAGGTTGGAGGGGGGCCTTAAAAATCATCTAGATCCAGCCCTTTCCTGTGGTCAGGGCTACCACTCACCAGGGTGCCTCACTGCCCCCTAAGTGAAAAATACTACCCTTATCATCTAATCTAAATCTTCTTTAAGGTAAGATCAGTCCTCTTTGTCCTGTTTCTATCAGCCTGTGTAAAAACTTAGTCCCCCTCCAGATTTTAAGCTCCCTTCAAGAACTGGAAGGTCACAGGAGGTCTCCTTGGAGCCTTCTCCAAGCTGAACAAGCCTAGCTCAATCCATCTTTCTTCAAAGGAGAGGTACTTCAACCCTTTGATCACTTTCATGGTCTTTCTGTAGATCAAGTCCAACAGCACAGAAAAATGGACATGGAAATGCACTTCCCCAAGCTTCTTTATTTTTCACAATATTTGAAACAGTGCTGACACTTTTCATGAGTGTGTGCAATGGCAACATCTTCAATAAGAACTCTGGCTCATTTTTTTTCAGATTTGAAAGTACGCTTTTTATGCTCTTAAACAAACTTCAGGGCTTAACGGAAGGAGTGTAACTAAATGCTCTTGGGAAACATCTGTCTGTTACTTCTAAATATTCAAAAGGCTGGTATATTTCATTTACAGTAAGTTTTGAAAAAATATGAAAGCAGACAACCATTTTCCATAAATTAAAAACAAAACCAAACAAAAACAAATGCCCAAATGTGGAAACCTTTCAGTTTCTTTCTTTCATGTCAGGGCTGAGCATTTATCTCATACAACTCTTGATGTCAGAGTGATCTTAGGTGCCATCAACAATGAAACAAATCCAAGCAAAGAGTTCTGGAAAGTAGACAGTTCACAAAAATGACTGATTTTTCCAAATAATATCTCTTATGGACATCTTTGATTGAAACCAGATTAATGGCTGCTTACCAAATTTTAGAAGCAAAATATTGAATGAAATCAAGCAGAAAGCTAGGAGCAAATGTTTTAAGGAAGAAAAGAAACTATTAGCTTTAACTACCTTAGTTTAATTAGAGAAAAAATTGTCATCAGTCTTAAAAGTTAGCTGGTAAAAATGTTTCCTTGTCTTTTACAACAGTATCCTGTTGTTTAACAGGATACACCATTCAAGGAAAACCTTTTCATTCTGGGTTTTTGACTTACACTGAGGTTGCTCACAGACAGCAATTTTCTCTTAAAACTGAGTTTAATTGAAGTTTAGTGTGAAAAAAAAGGGAAGAAAAAAGAAAAGAGAGAAAAAAAAAAAAAAAAAAAAAAAAGACCAAATGAGAGAAAAGGGAATAGTTGTTTTAGGATCATGTTTTCTTTCTTAAAACAAACAAACAAACAAAAACCAAAGAAACAAAAAACCCACTTATTCTCCTGACAATTTTAGACATCATTTGTAATTCCTTCCCTGTGAATACACTTAGGATTTTTTTTTCCTGATATTTCATATATCAGCAAAGTATACTACATTTAAATACAGGGAGTTATTTAATATTTTCCTAGAAAGAGGAGATTAAAAAAAATATTTCTGCAATTGTTCAATTGTTCAACATTTTAAAAGGTTCTTTATATGTGGCTATTAATGATAGGAAATTTTCTTGCTTGATGTCCTGAAATGCTTCTAGCACAACTTGCAAATGTGATTTTGAATGTTCTCATTGTAATGTAATCTTTCATCCCCTACAATTACATACTGCCACTAGCTTTTTTTGCTTGAAGGCTAAATGTTAAGTCAGTTTACAAAATAGAAGGAATGATTAAACATAAGTAATTTTACTCCCTCCCTCAAATGTAACAATTATTTATTTATTTATTTATTTATTTTCTGAAAAGAAAAGATAGGAAAAGAAGAGAAAAGAAAAAGGGAAAAATTTATGGTAATGAAAATGTTGTTAGATTTGTTAATTTGCTTAAATACAATAACTTTCATGCCTAAAAACGCTAATACATTAACGTTTATACATTAAAATGAGACTATTTCTTTCTGCCATTATTATTATTATTATTATTTCACTTTACATTTAAGTCTTTGTCCTGAACTCACTGGGAATTTACAAAACTGTAATCATGGGTGCTATTTATTCCACAGTAACAGTACTAATGTATCTATGGTCTTTGGATTTCATATGAACTCATAGACTAGACACACAACCAACACACAAAATAGAACAAATTTGTTTTCAAATTTTCTTTCTTGTCAATGGCAAGAGTTGATCAAATTGTTAAAATATCTCAGTCAACATAGCAAGTTAACTAATAGCAGATTATTTTTTGGCAGAAAGATGCTAAGGTTTCTATATTGATCTTAGTGAATTTTCTTTTTCTCTAATTGTGAGACTTCTATATCTGATGCTCCTATGCCACTGGGCTATCATAACTCAAGGTATGAGGAAAATGTATTTTCTTCTATTTTAGATCTTGTCACAGCCAAACCAAGAGGATTAGCTATGTCTGCAAATCAAGTTCACGCTTCAATGTCATCCTTGATGTGCAGTAAATTATCTAGTAACCAGTTCCCCTTAAAGTTAAGAGGGGCATCACATACCATGGTGCCCAGACCTATTGCTGTAAATCTAAACTGAGAGACGAATGGAGAAATCAAGAAATGGCCTTGTTCAATCTGATCTCTCTCTGAAAGGCAAGAAACTTAAAATAGCCAAGGAAATGTCTATGAGCATAATCCAAGCATTAATTCTTCTGAATGCATCAGAGGTTTCTGGACTAAAGTCTAAACTTTCCCGTAATTTGTGTCTGTCTCAGTCTGAAATTTTTGATTGAACTTATTCCTAATATGTCTATTGCAAACTGGAGATGATTAAAACATGGGTTATAAATCTGAAAATTAATGTGTATTTATATAATTAAATATTTAATCTTTCTTCAAATATAAACTGGCATCTATTTAAGTAAAGTTATTTTTTTTCCAGTTCCCAAGGATCAGAAATGTACAGGGTACTAGGGGCTTGGAGTCTCTTGCATATATATTTGGCAGTTTCCTCGGTGTCTCTGATGAGAGAATAATCCATTTATGTATCAAACACCAGTATATTTTTTTCTGGGAAAAACACACACTTTAGTGACTTGTTGCTATGTTTGGAAATATTTAATACTGAGATGTATTGAAGACTAAACTTACAAAATATATTAAGATTACATTTTAAGAATATTTTTAATTGAGTTTTATTAATATTATTTGCATTTTTTTTCAACCAAGCAACAACAAAAATATCTATAATGTACCTTCATTTGGCAAGGATCACACTGCCATGGATATAAGAGATATAAAGATATAAAACAAATTATTTTGTTGTTGACATTTGCATTTACTTTTAAAAAGGAAAAAAAAAAACAACAAACTTTTATCTTATGTATGTATCAAAAGAGATTTTCACAGACTGCTTCATAAGCAGTAACTTCCTATGTATAAAACTAAGACTACCAAAATTTTTTCAAATACTTTAATATTTGGACAATAATGACAAGAAACCTTGGCAAAGTCTTCAACGTCTTTTTTTTTTATATCAGTATACTTCTTTTTATGGGCATCCTGAATGCATATATATGTGTGAAGCTACACAGAGGAGGTAATAAGATTTAGGAAGAGAGGAGTTTGGAAGGGCATTTTTGAAATTCCTACTACAGCACCTTACCAGATGCTTTACCTGCTTAAGGAGACTTTATTCTGTTCATTTTTCTCTCTGGAATTTACTCCAGCACCGTTGACTGAACATTTGTCCATTGACAGGAAAAGATAAAAAAAAATACTCTTAGTTGTGTGTCATTGCTATGGCAGTTTTTGAGGAGATGGACAAATAATATTCCTGAGTGGGTCTGCAGCCTACATTCACATTTCCCCCGCTTGTTGAGTGGGTATTAAGGCCAGGAAAACAGCCTTCTTTGAACTGAGTATGGAAAGAAGTTCAGGAAAACCTAGGCAATAAAAGTGAACAGTTCTTGGAGAGAAATGTCTGTGTCCACACAAAAAAGTGATTCTTAGACAGAGTGGATTACAAGACAGTTATTCAAACTTTAAGCCTTGTATAAAGACTTATCTGTATGGGTTAGTGGGGGAAAACAACCGTGTTCGACTGCTGTCTAAAGTCAAAGATATCAACATTTATGTCTTCCCTCAGGTAGGTTCCCAGTGTGTTGCCTGACTTTTTGTGCATCCTTTGCACTCAGAACTGAACAGTAATACCTACTATGACAATGTTTTATGTATCTGGCATTATCATTTTTGGGTATGAAGTTTTCCAGAAATGAGCTCTCAGAAAGAGAAGTGCTTTGAGCAAAGACAGTTCAGCTATTCTCAAGTACAAACAGAGCACAAAAAAGAAGAAAAAAAAAAAAAAAAAAGCTTGATAAATTATGTAAGTGATTTTGTAACTTGGAACTACTCACAAGGAAGGAAAGTGCTTTTAGTGACATATATTCAAATTATGCCTTAATGGATATCACGTGCAGGGCATGGCTAGTGTATATCTCACCAGAGTTTAAGCTTAGCACCTGATGTGTTCCAAAAAGTAAAGTTGCACTGGGCATCCATAGCTCATGTAGATAGCTAATGAAAACATCTTCCAGTGATGTACATAAATGGAGTGATCTGCAGCTCTGCTTTCTCATTCCCTGCAGCTGTTTGTAAATGTTGGCAATCATGACAAGTCTCAAATTCTACTCTCTCATTCGCCATTCACAGATGGACCTGACAGAAAGCATGCTATATGCTGTGACACTAAGGTTGGGATTCATCTGATCTAATTTCAGATGTCTACAAATAAAATTCATCTGATCATAGGATGAGGTAACTCTCACCCTGAAAATGCTTTTAAAATTCTTTTAACTGTTAGGGATATCTAATGTAAAATGGTTCACCAATAAGGATTTCCTTAAGACAGATGAATCTCTTGCTACTATCTTCAGTACATCTTCATCAAGTACAAATGTCCACTACAAATTCTTTTCTGTAAAACAATGGAAAATATCATATGCAGTTAAAGTTAGATTGACATGAATGTTCTACATATTATGCCCAGAAACAAATAATACTTTTCATCAGAATGCTGACATGCTTAAAGGGTCAGATAATTTTCTGTCATGCTATTTTAAATTAGAAAAAATCCTACAGAAGCAAAAAGAAAAACAAAACAAAACAAAACAAAAAAAAAAATTGAAAAACATGAATAGCAAAATGGCCAGTCAAGCTGTTCTGAGGAGTGTATTAAACTTCTTCTTGGTCAAATAACATTTAATGATAATTGCCATATTTTAATGTGATATTTTATTTAGAAAACAAAACCTAGACAAAGACCTTTTTGTTTAAAACAGATACTATATGTGGAATGAGAAGACTATGGTTTCTCAACATTCTTTCTGTGTTCTATGGATAAAATCTTGAAAGTTTACTTTATAAAGAAATTATAATCATATATCAATATAATTTAAAGTTACATTTTGTATAGCATTTCTTTTCTGTTGGACAGATAGTCTGGGATATAATTCTTATTGTTTTCAATGTGACTGAAGAGGTGGGCCACCATTTCATTAGTTTTCTTGTATGTTCATAGTTTCCCTGCAAACCATGAAATTCAGTAGTCAATCGGAAGTTAAGTCTATATAAACATTTTTAAATTATACGGATAAGTAATTCTGTCAGTCTAATAAAATTAATGGGAACCATTTTAATGTTGTTGAACTTAATTTGGATTATCGCCTTTCTTAGACTCCCTCCAAACTTCTCTCTCCATATTTCGATTTTTAAATCAACATTAAATATTAAAATTGAATATGAAATAAATTTTAAAAACAAGAAAAAAAACCACTACCTATATTATTCTTAGAAAAAATGAATTTGACAATTGAAAAAATATAGTCAGGAGGATCAGAAATGTTTTCACTCAGTTTAATGAAATAATAGAAAATTTAACACAATTAGGAAATTAATAATTTTTACCTGTTTCATGTATGTTTCACAGCCTGAATTTCTTTAGAATATACCATGATTAAGACTGACCTAAATACAGCTGAGCAAAAGCTTAGCTGTACAGATGTCTTCCAAGTGAAGAAGACAATACTGGGTGTGTCAGTTGAGAGGGATCAAGAAGAACATACATCTGTAAACCACAGACACCGCAGTATACTCAGACAGAAGTAGACTTTCCCAGCTGGCAGAAAGCAAAATTGAAATCATGACCAAAACTGCCAAATAAAATTACTGTAGTTCAAATAGATAGTTCCAGACCTGAAGCTGTCCCCAAACTGTTCCCAGATGTCCTAAATATAGTCAGACATTTTGTTGTAGAGCCATGCTGAGATCCCTCTTGGTCTTGTTTATTCAGTCTTCCAGTGAGGTAGATGAATACCAGAAGTTTGAAAGAGTATGTCTGGAGAGCCAGATGAGACACTGAGCTGCTCCAGGATTTTCCAGTTTGAATTTTGCTAGAATGAAGGCAAGTTTTAGGAAAATATAATAGTAGTTTTGTACTCATACAGAGCATAGTTCTGAAAGCATTAAAATTATATTATTTCTTTAGGAAGATCACTAATGCATGAATGATGAAATATATCTCTGGTATATATGTACTAAAAGTACACCACAAAATTTTCTGTGAATTTTTCTTTTAGCACTAATCTCAATAACCATTCATACCTTTATCAAATATAGTCTCCAGCACGATCATTCTTTGTCTGTGAAAACTAGTCACTGTATCAGCGAGGCATTTCCTTGAAATAAGTAAGCACATATTATTTCACACATCCCTCCCGCTATTACTTGATTGTGATAATACTGAATTCAGTTTAAAATTTTGGAACTGGAAATAAACTTTACTCTGTTCTCAAATCTGTAGAAAAAAAAATAAAATGTTTTCACATGGATCTGAACTATAAAAAAAAGGCAAGAAAATAATGTGTAGTTTTTTGTTTTGTTTTATTTTCCAATTAATATTTATCTGAATATGAAAGTATTGAATATTTCTGCAATACCTTTTCAAGGGTGGGTGACAACTGGGAACAATGGTTGCTGTTACTGGGAATTGTTTCGTGAATTGAGTTTCTATAGAAGTGTTTTCTATAGAAGAGGCAGATCTCAAGACTTTTAGAAGGAACTGGAAAGACAGGCTGAAAATTGCTGACTATCTGACCATTCCAAAGCAAGTTAGAGGATTCATCAGAAAAGTTTCATTACCTGCTTAATGCAACACTTCTATTCAAATTCTCTTTATAAAATATATATATTCCCAAATACAGAGAAATACATTATTAAAATCCTTGACAAGAATAACACATTTTCTTCTGTTCTCAAGACTGTTAGACACATCAGTAGAAACCTGACTCAAAGTGTTGTCCATACCTGAAGGCATTGCTACGATATGTTTGAAAACATTAAATAGTGAGAAAGCGTATCACTCTTCAAAGTGGCTCTGACATCTTCTATCACAGGTAAAAAATAAAATAAAATATCACAGTGTTTGCAGTGATTGCAATGATTGTTTTTTTGTTTTTTGGTGGTGGCTTTTTTGTTTGTTTGTTTGTTTTGGTTTTTTTTTCAATAATTGCTTTAGTATTTATTACTGTCATTGGGACAGAGGAACGGAATCAATCAAGATGGGCTTTACTAAATGTATGACAGTCAGCGTCTGGTCTTATGTGCCAGAGAGGCCTGCCTAATGCAAATGCTATGATATTAAAATAACATTTTTGTGGTGATTATGGATTTTGCTGTTGTTAACTGCCCATTTAATATACAATACCTGAGACACCAGAAGATTCAAGTGTCTACAGCATTAATTCCTCACAGCAGGGAGGATGTCTAAACTGAGGTAAACAGAAGGCATTCCAGATTCCTGAGTCTGAATGCATGCATCTGCTGTATACACATTGTATATCAGGATGAGGCTGTAGTATGTGCCATTTTTTCTTTTATACGGAGAACTGAGACTGCAGGTTGGTAGCAAGGGTGACTGTACCAAGGTGGCATGGTGATAGATCCTAATCTGGACAATCTATATGCCAAAACAATAGAATAACCTGGAATGGTCACTGACTTGGTAGCTGACGCTGAGCTATCAATATTAACCTTTATTTAAAGGAATTAAGGACTCTGTAAAGGCCCCTGCTAGTCTGGAAGTCTGATGTAATGATCTAACCATATGTTTAGCTGTCATCAGTTTCAGAGTTCTGATTGGAGCTTTGATACTCATGGCCTCTGTGGTCTTAGGCAAGCCCCTTCTCTGCCCTGCAGAAGGGAAAAATGATACTCTTCCTCCTCACAGCGAGGTTATGCAAATTCATTAGTGACTGTTTGTGAAGGGCTTTGAAGTAGAAAATCACTCCATAATTGCTAAGTATCATTTAATAGCTCTTTTATAGCAGGCATTTCCTTTTGAATTACCCTGCTTGATGTTTCATTAAAATGACATCATGCTCACTTGCAAATTATAGTGGAAGGTCATGTGCTTGCCAGTATAATGAAGCATAAAAATTATAGACGTCCTCTCTAAATAAATTAATTTGCAAGACATTATCACTACTGAGGTCAGACTATATCTAGTTTCTCATATCTATGGTGCTAGCCATATACTAATCCTCATTTTTTTTAATTGACTTTTGTAACATTTATTTTAAACTGATCTCTTAATTGGTGTGATTTGGGATATATGTATTTTTGTTCTTAAGTCAAATAATATTGTTAAACTGTGAACTACAAATTAAATACCAGATTTTCACACTGAACTATCTGTAAGTGCTTTCTATGCCAGGCCAGGATAGAAGAAAGGGAATGAAATACAAGAAAGAAGACAAAGTGATGATTCTTTGCACAGATAAGGAGCAAGAACAATCTGTTGGTCATTATGGTGTAATGTTATGAAAGTCTGCCTAAGAGTGTCTTACATAGGAACTTCTGGCTCCTACTTGGACTTTGAAGAAGTGCCTGAACTGCTGGACAAGAGTTTCTTATTTCCCAGATACACCATATTGAAGGAACTTTATGTCCATATACAAGAGGTACTTTAAACATAATGCCACCTATTTTACTGGGCCACAGTGTTAGTGGTGAAAGTTAGTGGGATGACAGTGGAGGTTGAACCTTCCTGACAATATTTCATTCAATTTTGTTGCCATATCGTCAGACCATCCCTCCACTCCTGTCTGTCACGTGGCATCTGATATTAAAGTGCATGTGAAGAAGGTGATATTGAATTCCTCCACACAGAAAAAAATGGCATTCATTGACATTCATCGGTATCTTTGAACATTATGCGTTTTGGCAGTGACAACACTGAAGTGAAACAAGACATTTTAGACAGCCATGCACACTTATCACGCCATGAAATGAAGAGAATTGCTATCAGCTCATCCATGTGAATAGAAAAATGGTGATGACTATGTTGAAAGATAAATTCCCAGTTACAAAACGCTATCAAATAGTATTATTGTGCTCCTTATATCTGTTGTAGTTTCCATGGAAATAAATAGTAAGCATTACTTTAGGAGTGACTTACATACATCCTTTTATATGGATACAGGTCCAGGACCCAGACCTGGTCTTGGAGTGCAGGTAGCCCTGGAGGAGGTGAGTATCTGTATCTGTATCTGAGAGAAGAGATTTTAAAAAAGATTACCTATCCCACAGCAGGGATCAGGGACTCTGAAAGGTAAACAGGCTTTTCTGTTATTCAAAGAGAAACAAGATCTTCTGTTAAACTGTAAGCACAGGTTCAGTACTTCAATACAATTACTTTTTTCAAGACACCCAACCTTACCTAGTACTTCAAAAATGTGAATATTATTTTTAGTTCATATATTACTAGTACTTAGAATACATATTGCAATAGTAACTCAGCAAAAATGACTGTTAAGAAGTGATAAGCATTTAATGGACTCATGAAATTGGATTATTTGTTTATGAGTTTATTATTCTTTGGAATAATTTTTAGCTCATGAAAAGGAAGCATCTTCCAATTCCTTACAAAGATATATTTTTACATATAACTATAAAACCAAGAAACCATTCAGGAGAAATATGACAGAAAAACAAAGCACTGACATAGGGAAATAACTTTACTTTACTTGAAAACACATATACTTGGGACATACATTCCCTGACTGAAAACTGATATTTGGGAGAAATAGAAAAACCAATGTTCTGGAGAACAGAACATGCTGCTAAGTGTTTATGGCACCAGTGAAATAGGAAAATGTCTGGACATGCTATTTGCCAAATAGCTGTTATTTGTGAAGGAATAACTCCAAATATATCCCACTGCTTTGGAGCACAGAGTGATCCAGTAAATGAAGACAGACAGTAACCCTGGTCTTGATCTACTGCATATAATTAACAAGAGATCTTAAATAATTATTTCCTAGTAAATTCAGAAAGAAAAGCTGGGGTGTATGTGTGTGTGGTGTTTTGTAACCTTGAGTGTTGCAACAGATCGTTCTCCATAAGACTAGCTTGTATTTTTTAAATGGAAAACTACTGAATCTATGCATAATGGGACAAATAATGAAAGGTGGAAAACCAATAAAGAAAAGAGTTTTTAATTTTTGTCCTGAATTGTATGAAACTGGGAATAAGTGTAAAAAGATAAACACATGAACATAATAAATTCAGATAGCCATTCACATCCAATTGCTGCAGTTAACTTCTGCTTCCTCAGATCACTTAGGTGAGTTCAATACTCTCTAAGCAGAAGTGAAAAGCAGGCACGTAGAGGGAGAGAAAGAGAGAGGAAAAGCTTCCAGTATTCAAATAGAAATCCTGGATCCATTTCCTTCTTGGAGAAATATCTCTGACATATAGCTTGGAAATATTTCCATCTAATGATGTATTTCCTCCATAGCCAAACAGAACATCCTCCCTCTGTGAGCTAATGGTATTGGTAGCATCCAGAGCTCTGAGAATCCTGACTTCATCCAGCAGTCAGCAGTGAGAACTCTCCAAGTTGATCTGTCATACAGTCTATAAGATATTCCAATTTTTCTATATTTTTAAATTCATGATAATTTCTAAATTGAGAAATTAATAAATGTTAATGAGAATTTGTCTTTTGAAATGAAAAATATAATTGTACCATGTGTAGGTGTGGGCATTACTTTGTTTGACAAATGACTCCTGGGTAAGAAGGGAGAATCGTGGTTACATCAAGCTTGGTACTTGCCCATTAATGTGGTTTACCTAATCTTCACATAAGAAGTGATATATATATATATATATATATATATATATAAAATTTTATTTTTCCCTCTTTCTTTCCAAGATTATCAAACTATCTGAACAGGGAGGGAAAGGCGGGGGGGGGGGGGGGGGGGGGTGAAAGTATAATTCTAGAGAATGTAAGTATTCACTCCTTTCTGGTTTATTTATTATGAGTATTATAATATACAGTACGCCTTGCTTCCTAATGAAATGTCCATGTTCCTTCACCCCGTCTATCAGAATTCAGAATGATTTCAGGCCATGCTCAGTTTAAAAATTAATTGAAAAGAAATTAGTCCCACAAGGATATAACTGTGAGCTGTAATCTTGACTGACAGTGGGATGAAAGGCTGTGGATTTAATCACACTACTTTTAAAAGCATTTTAAGTATGTAAAACTTTTCAACTTGCTACAAGCGTATGTGACTTCAAATTGCTCTTGGTATTTATCTGTTCATCTGAGTAATGCAGGAAGCGCTACAGGAAAAAAAATAATTCAGAAATTACTTTGAGGTGTTTGTCACTATTAGTTCGTCACAAATGTAACAGCTAATCTAAGAAAACCCTGAAAGATCATCTCTTACATTTCATAATTGAACAGTTTTAGTTGTATTTTGGTTATCTGAGTAGTTATGTCACTGAATCTCTGATACAGGGTACATCCAGGGTACAACTAATGATACAAAACAGTAGACTGAACAACAAAAAAAACTACATGAAGAAAAAACAATTTCCAGCATGCTTCCTATTTTTCTTTAAACACTGTTCAAATGCTCATCTTGGCAAATTCCTCAAATCAGCAGGGATGACTTTGGGCCTAAATTGATAGGGTCTCTACTGCGACTGGTAATGTTTAATACCTTCGCTAATTACATAGACAGTGGGATTGAGGGCACCTTTGACAAATTTGTGTATGACACCAAGGTGCAGTAGAAAGAACAGATGCCATCCACAGGAACCTAGGACAGACTTGAGAAGTAGACCCATATGAGAATCATGAAATTCTATAAAGCCATGTTGAAGGTTCTGCAGCTGGACCAGGGCAACTTCAATTAGTACATACCAGAGAATGAGTGTAATGAGGGCAACCAGCAGAGAAAGACTTGGGGGTACTGGTGAATGGAAAATTGGAAGTAAGCCAGACAAGCATGCATTCAGCCAAGAAAGCTAACAACATCCTGCTTTGCATCACAAGTGTAGCTAGTCAGTTGAGAGAGGTAATTCTCCCTTTCTACTCTGCTCTTGTGAGGCTCTGTACTCAGCCCTGGGGCTCCCACCACAAGAGAGATGTGGTGCTGTAGTAGAGGGTCCAGGGAAGAGCCACCAGGATGATGAAAGCACTGGGATATCTCTCCTATGAAGGGAGTCTTAGAGAGTTGGGGATGTTTAGCCTAGGGAAGAAAAAACTGTGGGGATATGTTTTCATAGTCTTCTAGTATTCAAAGGATGAATGAGGAGCAGCTCAGGGAGCTGGGATTGTTTAGCCTGGAGAAGACGGGGCTCAGGGGAGACCTCATCACACTCTATAGTTTCCTGAAGGGAGGCTGTGATGAGGAGGGGCTTGGCCTCTTCTGTCAGGAAACAAACAGGACCCAAGGAAATGGCAGCAAGTTGTACCAGAAGAGGTTTAGATTAGACATAAGAAAAAACTTTTTCTCTCAGAGAATGGTCAGGCACTGGAATGGCCTGCCCTGGGAGGTGGTGGAATCACCATCCCTGGCAGTTTTCAAGAGGCATCTGGAAGAGGAGCTACGAGATATGGTTTAGTGGTTTGTGGTAGCAATGGTGATGGCAGGACAGTTGGACTAGATGACCTTGTAGGTGCTTTCCAACCTTGTGATTCTATGATTCTATGACCAAGTGCTCTATCACCACTTCAAGTCATGACCTATTATTTTTCCTGCACAGATCAAGGAGTAATAGTTTATTATTAATAGTTTATTATTAATCTTCTAAAATTGAGGTCACTAAGGAGAAGAAAATCAGAAACTCCTCAGAAGAGCCACTAGTAGATTACTTGGGGTCTCTTTTAAGATTTCATCCTATTGCTTTCCTTTGCCATTATTTTCCTTACTTGGTATAGCTTCATTAAAATATCTCCAGTCCAGGCTTGAGGTTGCTTTAAAGATACTGCACATTCTTGTGGGAGTTCAGATTTAACTAAACAATAGCAGTAAAGAGGCAGGCTTCAAAACACGCTTTTTGCAATTCATCTAGAAGTATAATTAGTGTCTCCTTTTGGGGATTCTGATAAAACTGATGAATAATGTTTCTCATTTCAGCTTCAAAAATCTACAGAATAAGCATCTAGAAATATGAGGCAAAATGAAGATGACATCAAAGATGTAGCACATAGCTAAGTACTTCACAGTAGGACATTAGTATTCCAGCTTGGAGCCATCTGCCAAAAGTTGGAGAGTCCTATAGGTGAAGTTAACACATACATAGAACAAATGTTTATATTTCCACTGGCTATTTATGTTTGAGTTCATAAACATTTATGGTGTGGAGCTTCACAATTTATTACACCGTTTTGGAAACGGTGTGATTATTTGCTCTAATCTAATGTTCAAAGGCAATATTACATGGCAGTAATAATATGAAATATTCTAAGAGGGCTGCATGTCAGTATAAAGCCAAGCACTTAACAGGTACAGGGTATCCATGCCTTCTGAATAGGGACAATGTAATTATGGCAGTAATACAAGAACAAATCAAAGGATGGGGATATGTTTTCTAATAGCTTACATCCAAAATTGTTCCCAGCTGTTAGACAAAAGGGAAAAAGAATTGGAGAATGTTACTCTGGAGAAGACCTATGGCTAATCCAATTCCTGTAAAATTCTTAAGTCTTGACATTTCAGTTCAGAATCATTAAGTAATTAGCAGTGCACACATATTTTCTCAGTGTCTGTTATAGCTGTATCCCTCTTTTGGATTTTGTAGCTTCAGGGAACATACTTTACAACTGACATGAAAAACTAAATGCATACACATTGGCTCAGTTGAAAAGCAGTCACTGGTCTCATTTCAGTGGCTTGGTTTCTTTAGAGCACGTGACCATGTCTTTAGAGTGGTAACTAATGCTTCATTGGTAAAAGCAGTTGTGTGTTGTACTTCAAAGTATTCAATCTAACCTAAGATATGAAAGAACAGACATTTCACATGGAAGTCACAGAGAATATGAAGGTTTAGTTACATAGATTAGAGAAGGAAGAGAAGGAAAAGTTGTGACTGCAGATATTTTACCTGCATCATTCTGTAAGTAGTCTGAGAATTTGATCCAAAAGATTATTACCTGTTTGGTTTCTCTTTGGCTGCAAAAGCCACCTTTCTTTTCAATATTAGATGGTTGCACTGGATGATCCTGTACGTCTTTTCCAACCTTGGTTATTATGTAATTCTGTGATACAGAACAGATCACGAACGAAGGGTGATGCATGCTCAGGTCATGCCTCAGTAGCCTCAGTATGGGGTAAACAGAGTTTGTTCCAGATTATAGCCAAAATCTCAGAATCACGTCCAGTCCTGCTAGTGTAGGCATAATCTCAGAGAATGAAAAGCATCCTTGTTTCTTCTGACACATTTGGCAGAGAGCAGTGAATGTGGCTGAATGCTGCTTTCCCCACCACAGAAAAACTTCCTCTGAAGTGGGATTGGACAAATGCTGCAAAATCAATGACTGACAAAGGCAAAAACAGACAAATTCACAGTTCACTAAGCATGTAAAAACCAGAAAGCAGACAGTGAGCCACCCCTTTTGCCTCAGTTGAAATATGAAATGTATTAAACAGAAAATTCAAGACTCTTAAAGAGAGAAGGATGCTGTCGAAGGCATTGCTGTATTGTAATGTCATGATTTAAGCAAGAAATCAAGAAAAGTTTAAGATATAAAGAAAGGTAACTAGATTATATGTATTTTTAAGAGTATGAGAAAATCTACAACTATCAAGATCTTTATACTTTTAAAATATTTTAAAATATTTTGTAGCATGTTTTTTGCTTTGGTTTTGTTTTAGTTTCTTTGTTTTTAAATGAGTATCTGAAGTTCAAATTCAAGTGACATCAAGAAAACTTATAATAGGTAACTACACTTCATGATGTAGACAAACAAGAACTATCATGAATGTAAAAATCACAGCACATTAATTTGATGCAGAGCCCCAGCACATTTTACATGTCTTACAAATTTCCTTCACTTCATTCCCTTCATGCTTTAACTTCCAGCCTAAATGTATTAATAGCAAGTAAGAAATTTTGCTTCTGGGCTAGATTTGTCCCTTAGTATATAGACATGTATTACTGGGTGCTTTTTCTCTCAGGCACATGTACCCACAGATAGCAATTGTATCACAAAGAGAGATACAGAAATGTTGATGGAAAGGAACCTGCAGGGTCCTCTCCAGAACTTCGTGAAAATACAGCTATTGGCAACAGCATCAGGTCAGGCAGCATTTGGCTAGATGTATGTTTTTAAATTTCCAGGAAAGGAGATTTTCTGTCTTGCTGGGGCTCAAGGGCTAGGAAGGTGGGGATGAAGGCTTAGATTTTGGGTTACCTATCAGGATCACCAAGCCATTTCCTCTAACTGTAAAGCAGAGCCCCTGTGCTCTCCAGGCTGCAGAGATTCAGTGCCTTCTGAAAATGCTGGTGATAAAGTACATTACAAAACATGTTTACATTTTTGTTTAGCATGACTTGCCCTATAGCAACTTCTGACATCACTCAATTCTACTGAGAGGATTTTGAAGAAGCTTTCATGGAATGTTAGCTTCCTCCTCAGCTGAAAGGAATATTGAATGTAAATCATTTATACTGATCATGCAAAGAAAACTTTCAGTCAAATTACTTGCATTCATTCACTTGATAGATGTTCGCAACATCCACAGTACATAGAGGATTGATTCTTTGCCAGGGAATACAGCAATCATCTGAGTGAGTCTTTGTACCTTCCTCTCAGTTGTACACTAAACATGCATATTTTGAATAAAACATTCAACTGTGTTGACATATACTTCCCAAGGGGTCAGGTGTACTAGGTTTAGGGTTATAATTACTCACAAGGAGAGCATTCAACAGGCATAGCAGATGAAAGAATCTGGATGAAAGATCATGTTTCCATTAGAAATAAGGAGACGTACCTGAGTTTAAAAGTTTCCTTTAGTCCCAGCCCAAAATTCACTTGAATGTGAGGGCTGTTTCAATCCACTTCTAAAGGGGAACAGGAGGGGTTGGAATGAACATAATAATCTCATTACAATACTTCTCCTATTTACATTTTCAGAAGAAAGATTTAAAATTTTACATAGGAATAAATATACACTAAAAGAAAGTTCATGAAAAACAAGCCAACTTGTAATAACCCTGCTGCATGAAATAACATTGATCGTTTATTGCCATTACATACTTTGGTTTCATAAGTCTACATCATTCTCAAACATCCCACATTTTTATATACTATATGTATATTTAGAAAATTCCCATCATAGCTTTTGATTAGTTAAATGAGGCTGCAAACCAGTGGACAAAAAACTGTTTAGTCTAAGACTGTTTAGTTAAAATGAAAGCTGCGTGCACGGTGGATATGTGGATATTCTTATGGAAGTGGTCAAAGGCAAGAGGATAACAAGCTTTCAGATGAAAACACAACTGGCTTCTGGTTCAGGTACCTCCTCCTCTTATTTCAAAGTGGAAGTATTTTATTAGCCATACTGTTGTTTATATTTTGACTGATTGGCATCTATGAGAAGTAAAATGGCTTAAGTTAAAACACTTGTGAGTAAGTGTAGTGGGGGAAGGTGCAAATGATGGGAATATGGTTCAAATCCATATGACTCACTTTTCCAGGTAGGGCTTTTTTGCATGCATCCACATCAATTCACAGCTGGAAGCAGCAATAGACCAGATCCTTAAAGGTAGGAAAACTACCACTGATTTGGAAATGGTAATTGTAAAATGACTTTATCAGTCAGAAGTAACGGAAAATCCTCACATACCTACAGTATATGGCAATTAGTACTGTGCAAGCAGGACATAAATGCAATTAATAAAGAGTGTACTGTGGATTTCAAATTGTTTGCTGGCTGAAATAGTATAGAAACAGTTTTTAAAAGTCCTGTTTCAATCAAAGAAAGAAGTTGAAACAGTATGCTTAGTGTTTGCCTCATTTGTACTGGAGCTACAAAACCCCTTACTGTTATATCCAAAGGCAGGTCATGGAAGTGCATGGCCTGACACTTAGTAGTGTTGAACTTCATACAAGTGGCTTCAACCCATTGATCCAGCCTATCCAGATCCTTCTGTACAGCCTTTCTACCCTCAAGCAAATCAACACTTGCTCCAAACTTGATGTCACCTGCAGACTTTCAGAGTGTACACTCAGTCCCCTTTTCTGGATTATCAATCAAGATTAAACAGGACTTTCCCTTGTCCAGTAAGTGGGTCACCTGGAGGTCCTGGAGATGAGATTGGTCAGGCGGGATCTGCCTTTCATGAAGTGGTGCTGGCCAGATCTGAAATGAAATTCCTTTTATCTATTTACGCTATGAACTGTGTAAATTCCATCTCTACTGGAATTTGATTGCACATATAAAATGAAAGATTGGTGATTTAGAAAAAATGCATTTGACATTTGCTACTCTCTCCTTCTACTGAGACCAACTGTGGGATAATCTTTACAATCATAGAATAAGGGTTGGGTTGGAAGAGTACTTAAAGATAAAATTCTAGCCCTCCTTCCATGTGGAAGAATACATTCAACTAGATCAGGTTGCCAAAAGCCCCATGCAACTTGGGGGCATCCACAGCTGTTCTGGGCAATCTCTACCAGTGTCTCATCAACCTCATCATGAAAAATGTCTTCTTTATATATAATGTAAATCTTCCCACTTTCAGTCTATATGTTGTCCTACAAGTACATATACTTGCAAAAAATCTCTCTGCATTTTTCTTATAATCTCTGTCTCATGATGAGAGAGTTAAGAGCAGGCTGCACACTTCAGAGGATTCTCCTTATTAGGTCACATGCCAGAGAAAATACACTAATCCATCTCTCATTTTAAAAGCAGAGGTTGTGTCTTCTAAGCAGCCCTCAGTGGTGCCAAAGCTAAATTTTGTTTTGGATCTAGAAGAAAAAAGCCTTGGTCCCTAAGCTAACATAAAGATTTACATTCAGTGGAGAATTACTACACTTCTGCAAGTGCATGGCTACTTCCATCTCATACACACTGTGCCTGTACTCACAGCACGCAGATTCTTGGATTACATAATCATATACACAAATATATGACATTACTCTTCAGAATATTTTCCCCAAGAAAGATTCATTCACCCAGGAAACAATGCAGCACCTACAGTGATAAAAAAATATATGACCTGATAGAGGTCAGCTGCAGTGAAATATAAACCATGTAAGAGTCATACCATTCATCAGAAAAGAGAAGGTGGACGAGTTCTCTACAGGGAAATAGGTTCAATTGGTACTCCTAAAAGCATTTTGAAATGGCACGATCAGAAAGGGTTAGCTAAGCTATTAATCTCAGTTCAAAGAACATGCAAGTAAACTCCCTGGTGCACCGAGAACTAGATTGAATCCGTATGAAAATGCTGACCCATTGGCTCTAAATATATCAGAGGAATTAAAGATAGGAGGAAAATAAGTAGGATAAATACATTTTTTTTGCTATAGAGTAACTGTTTCTTACCAGCTGGCTGATTTATTATTATTATTTTTTTTCTTTTTTTTTTTTTTTTTCTAATACACAGAATATGAGGGCTTGGTTTTCCCTTTCTAGTTTTCTCTTGGTAGTAATCTTTATCCATTTTGCTGAAACACTTTCCTCTGCATCTGCAAGAACAAGCAATACCACTCAGGAAACTCTACTAATTATTCATTGTGGACAAACCCATGCAGAAAATTTCTGTATCTGGGTGGTCAATTTAATATCTCAAAATGAGTTTAAATGGACTGGAAACAAAATAGCAGAAGGAAAATAAAGTAGTGACTAAGAAAATTTAGACATTCTTAAAGCAAATTAATTTACTTGTTTAAGCATAGATGTATTTATTTATTAGTCTGTTCTCCTCAAGTGTGCCATGATTACATTCCATAAGTATTTTAGGTATGAACTGGTCAGATTTCTCAGAAGACAGAAGTAATCTTTGGTCATGGTACATTTGTAAGTGTAGTCAAGAAGAAGCTTTTGTAAAATGTGTTGAATACTACTAATATAATAAAAAAAAATAAGAAAATAAACAAAGAAAGGATACAAGAAACACAGACACACACACACAAAAAAAGGAAATTGTATGCTAGAAAAAAATGACTTAAGGACTTAAGTGTGGAGGGTCATTGATTGTAAATGAAGACAATGTTTTTTAAATATCATAATCTACAGAAATTAGATGTTTTATGTGGACTATAGTATCAAATTCAAAAGTATGAATCATTAAATTGAAGAATTATAAATAATATCAAATACAACAAACTAGAGATAATATCAACAGAAAGGTAGGGAAGAAAACAAAAGTTAAGTAAATCTGTAGAAGATGTAAAGTCAATACATTTTACTTAAACAATAATTTGCTTTTAAATTGATATTTCCAGGAGCAAAATTGATATAACTTAACTATATAATGGCAAAATGTCTGACCTTCACCACTTAGCGTATCCCTTAGCTTGTAATTTATAACTTTTTAACACATCATTTGAGGAAATACTGAAAGAGCTGAGTCTGTTAAGCCTGGCCAGAAGAAGGCTTACAGGATTCTTAGTTTAACTGTCTAATAGGCAGATCACAGACAGAGGCAGTTATACAGTTGTTTGTTTGTTTGTTTGTTTGTTTGTTTGTTGTGGAATAGCATAACAAAACACAAAAGACAAAAGTTTCAGCAAAGAAAATTACAGTCAAACGCATGGAAAATTTTCCTTATCCTGAGAGTGGTCAGATCCTTGAGCAGACCACTCAGAAACGCCGTGGAATGCCTGTACTTGGAAATATTCATCAACACACTGGACAAGATCTGGAGCAGTCTAATATCAATTCAAAGCTGTCTGTTCCTTTAGCAGATTTGACTAGATAGTTTCCAGTGTTCATCTAAATTAACTGTGTTAACTGTGTTAAAATCTAAGATCTAAATTACTGTGTGATTTAACAATTTGAGTAGTGCCTGAAAAACACTCAGAAACAATCAGTTGTCTAAAATTCAGGTTCTCCCTTAATTGCACTATCTCTGAGCAGAAGAATATTTTCTGCTTCCTTGTACATGAGGGTTAGAAAATAAGCTGCTTGAAGCTTTGCAATAAGTCATTTATCCTGTCTGAAAAATATAGCAAATGGATCTTAAGAACTGTCAGTTCTGTGAACATACAAGGCCAGAGAGAAAGAGGTTTGTTATTACTGTTCAGGTATCTTGAATGCAAAAATTCTCATCTCAGCTACCCACCAAGATTCTTTGAAGAAATTAGAAATTAAAAAGGATTCTAGTGAGCAGGTAATCTGGTCTATTTCAGATATGTTAAAAGAAATAAACTATACTTTGGAATGGACTACTTATCTGTCATTGACCTAAAAATACATGTAGCTCAGTGGAAAGTATGCTATGAAAAGATTCAAGTAAAATTAGTCCCATTCTAAGCGCCTTGTTAAAAGGAGTTCATATTTTTGTGGTCCTTTGTTGGTTATTGTTCTCAGGTTGGTTCAGTACCAGGTAACATGATCATGTATTTCACAGCTTGGGACTCAGAATCAGAAGAGATACAACCATCACATCCTCTTAAAATTTTTTACAGATACTATGATCAAGTTCAAGAAATGTTTGAAGTCTTCTTTAAAAACCTTGAGCAAGTTTCTGAATCACAGACTCTGCTTATGGATTATTTTCACCTCCCAGTCATCTTCTGGAGGAGCAACATTATGGAACACATACAGTGCTGAATATTTATGGAGAGTATTAAGATAACTTGGTAAAGTTACATCTGCTATTCACTGGCAAGAAAGAACTGATTAGGATGACAAAATCAGTGGAATTTGGGCTGTAGAGATCTTAAGTATGGGAGACGACAATCCTAATGTGTGCAAAGAGAGTAAGAGAGCAGAATGTAAAATTCAGAAAAGAAGATTTTGACTTATTCAGGAAAATGATAATTATCACCTCAAAGAGCTTGGAAAAAGTGGAAAACTTTGTCCCGCAACGACAGTCCGCTCCATTACTTGGGAAGACAAACAGACATTTCAAATGACTGGCTTGGCTAATGTAGGAACGTTGGCTGAAACACTGAAGTGTACAGAATGGAAACAGGGAAAGACTGCTCAGGAGGAATCTAGAAATCTTGCTTGAGCATACAAGGAATGTTATCGGAAAAGCTGAAGCTGAGGGGGAGTTAAACAGAAAGCCTCAAAGATAAAAAGACTTGAGCAGCAAGACTGGCATTAGTAACATCAGTACTTTAATCTACTGACAAAGTATAAAATGTGAAATTAGCTCAGCTTTACTCTCCAAATATCTTTAGGTAGATTTTCCTGTTTCTTCACTTTGCTTGGCTATAGTCTGGTGAGAAAAAAATGGTTTTAGAAAAATCCATTTATTTTTTTTTTAATCAAGACAAATTATGTCTGCCACATTTTCCATACATTGCTTAATAAGTGCACCAACAATACATGCTTTTTATTTTTTAATTTGATTTTATTTTTTGTAATCAGATTTGCTACCATGTAACTAGCTTTTGTAATAAAATCCATTTGAGCTGTAACTTTCTAAAAAAGCATTTTGTTGAGATGACAGATTTCTTTTTTTATTTTCCACTCTTAGAAATGCCTTAAATTTGGCATCATGCAGTCGAATATAACATTTTTTCCAAATTACAATCTTTGAGAACAGACAAAATTTTCTTATAAATTAAGCATAGTTCCATATTATTTTTCTCACCAAAAAAAACTACTCATTTATTGATTTTTGTTGAACATTCTTCCTTCATCTACAGTTTTTGTTTTCTTGATTTTTGTTTGTTTGTTTTGTTTGTTTGTTTTTTACTTTTGATGCAACATCAGTTAGGTTGATATATTAATGGTAATCACTATTTTTTACCCAGCAAGTGGCACAAGCTCATGAAATGTGCAATGAACACGTTTAAATTCAACTGATTTTGTGCTCTCCCCTTGTCCTGGTTTCAGGTCAGACATTGTTAATAGCACACAGATGGTTCCTTTCTGCTGAGTAATGGGTACATGCCTGGATCTGAGTTGGCCTGCTTCCTAGTGAGGATCTGTTGCCATGATGGCATGGCGGCATGGGGTGAGTCATGTTACTGGCTGTCCCAGGCCATATGTAGCCCATGATCTGCAAGTTGTACAAAACTGTGTTAGGAGGTCCAATGCCTTTCAGCCAGGAGTCTTTTCTCTTTTCTAACTCCAAGGAAAAGCAACGAGCTTTTGATGGCTGTTTTGGAGACTTTACTATCCCAATTACAATAGTGTCCCTGTCATTATATTCTGAAATACAGAGGTTCTTTTTGTCATTTTGTCACTAATGTAATGGTAGAGAATTATGTGTATGACTGGTTTGCATAGTGTACAGTATAATGTTGAACAATGATATTAGCATCTCCACAGTGGTCACTGATAAAATATAAGACTTCTTCATTCTGTAGATTTATGTCTTGTCATTGGTGTTTTGCTGTTTTGTCACTTTTTTTCCTACTCTGGAAATGCTGTATCCTCTTGATTCAGTGAATGATTAACTAGCTCTAGGCATCAGATTATACGGTAGTAAAGAAACATGCTTTGAAACATGCTATGCTCAATACATTTATTAATAGTTTCTTGATGTGTTACAGATGACCAAATAAGAATTCTGACCTCAGGAGAACTCTTGTTACAGATAATATTTGGAAAACAGAAATTAAGAATTTTGTTTCCCAGTTTCAGTTGAGTACCAGTTTTACACACATTCTATTCTGGACTGCAAAGTTATTCAACAGGGAATAAATACCAAGGCATTAGAAAGATGATGGAAAAACAGGCAGAAGCAGAAATGAAAAGCCTCTACCTCATGCAGTGATCTGGAGAATGTGTATTAATTGTCACTTGTTATGAGAACGGGGATTCAGTTCCTTAAAGCAGTGATGAAAAGGAAACTGAGACAAGCATCAGGCAGAAACTCAGAGACACAGTGCTTCTTCATTTTAGTAGCATGATTACATAAGTTCTGAAAGAAACAAACAACAAGAGTACTTAGACTGTTTTCTCACACCTGCAACATTATCAAGTACTTTCATTATTTCTTATCTTCCCAGTTGTCATAAAACTGTAACAGCATCACAAAGATGATCTTATTCTTCAGTGCCTCTTAACAAATCAATAGGGAGATAATTATTTTCTCACTGCAGTATCATAATTCTGACAGTTGTACTACTGCATCTGATACGTCCTACTACTAGAAAAAAATATTTTATGTGCTTAGATTAAGTCTGTTATAATTTCTTTCATTTGTAGGTTAATTTAATTGAACTCTTGAGCATAATTTTGGGGAAAAAAGCATTAAAATAAAAGTGACATCATCTGGAATTTATATATGACTGCATCAACATAATACACTGAGTTTTCACAAGATTAAAAAACTCTTAGTCTGTTTAATAAAATGTTATTATGCATTTTACATATGGAACAGAAGATTCTCAACCATGTGATATGACAGAGACAGAAGGTCAAATCCTGGTCACATTTATCTTTCTATAAACTATAATTTCCCTAAGTCAAAACAAAACCAGAGCTATTCTGATATATTTGATTCTGTTTAGATTTTTTTCTTTTGTTTTAAATAGCTGTTACATAGTTCCTTCAGCCCTAAATTAAACCTTTCTTATGTAATAAACATTTTGAGATATCATCCAAAATAAAATATTTGAAGGATTATCAAGGATTATCAAAGCAGTCACATTGCGTCCTTTAGTTAGAAGACATTTCATCACACATTTTCTTTCTTGGCATCATTTCATGACAAGCAGTTGCATTCTAGAATTATTTGTTGATTTGAGTATGTCCAGGTAAAAGAGTGTGATCTGGAAATAACATTCTAGTTTTGACTGTGGGTTTCTTGGCTTATCTGTAGTTTTATATTTACACTGGGAACATAACTATAAATAAATAATAAATAAATATATGGAAAATAAATTCATCTCATATCTATGCAATATTGGCATCAGTGATCTCTTGTAGCAACCACATTGATATTTTTTTATTCTTTGCATTTACTGGTTCATAGCTAAAGAGGATCAGATTAGGAACAAGCACTGGGAACAAACCTCAAAAAAGTTCATGCAATGCCTTCAGCTGTGTGGCCATCTGATCTTTCCCAACTATGTTTTCCTTACTGCTAAGAAAAATCTAAGGTCATAGGGAAGACAGTATGACTTGATTTTAGCCTAAAGCTCAAAGGAGAATTCTTAAACATTGAAACTAAATGTACTGGGACTGTTTGAGCTGGATTTAGCCTATTTCATAGCAATCTGTATGTCAGTGTTTTAAATTTGTGGCCAAAATAATACACCAGTGCTGTAGCTACTAGTGTTTGCACAGTCAGAGCCTTCAGTGTTTCTCACTTGGTTGCTCCAGTTAACAGACAAGGGCTGAGCAAAAGTTTGGGAGAAGGTGTACATGACTTAAACTGACCAAATGAATTGTGCACACTGTACATCATCTTGAACTGCAATAAAAATAGGGAAAGTGAGTGGGAGAGGCAGGGGGGTTTCGTTGGTTTTAGACTGGCTGGGAATCAGTCTACTGCTGCTTTTTCATCACTTTTTTCCTCTTCTTCTTAAACTGTTTTTGTCTTAATTCATTAGAATTTGTGTCTATGCGCATGCTTGTTGTTGTTTGTTCATTTGAAGGGTGGGTTTTGTTTTGCTGCTATTACCCTTCTGATTCTCTCTCCTATCCTATCCCACTGTGGGGGACTGAGCAAGGGGAGCAAGGAGTTGAGTGAAGCCTTACCTGTCAGCTAGAATTAACCTTTAGGTTGATGCCAGCTAATTTTCAAGGACATCTGGAGTATCTACCAGCAGAGAATAAATGCCTTGAGTGAAAAACAAATAGCAAAGTTTGCACCTGCAAATAATCTTTGCTTTTGATGGACATACAGCTGCCAAGATTTCCAGTAGGGAATCACTTTTTTTTTTTTTTCTTCTTTTTTTTCCCCCTACAAGAGTAAGCCCTTAAGAGGAATCTGTGAGGCAATGGCTGTAACAGGGACAAGTCACGAGATGATTTGTGATACTACACATCATAAAATCACAGCTAAAAATCTCTGCACTGCTAAGTGTACAATAAATATGGTAGTGAGAAAAGATCAACTAACAATGTGTGACAGAAGGAAAATCCCACATTTTGTTTAATATAGCTTTAAATCTATGTTTACATACCAAGGAGCAGCACTATTTTGCTTTACAGTTTCTGACATTCTAGACAGTATTGTGACTAAGAAATATTTGGGAAACATTTTACTTCTTTACTAAGTCTTGACATATTATATATGAATAATGCACCATAGCATTGATAGTAAGTGGTGTCTGGCTCCTAGCAGTTTTCTCAAGCTAGAGAATTGCTCAGCTGGCTTAGATGGAAATTCTTTATATTCCATAAAGTTATTTTAAAGACCTCAGATAATTATCAAACTCCAGTTTCTCTATAAATTACAAATGAACCAACATCTTCCAGGTTTTTTAGATCCTTTCTCCCAATAATTTGTAAGTGAAAGCAAATAACTTTCACTGTTATTTCTTTGTTTTTGTTTTTGTTTTTGTTTTAAATCTGCAGAATTAGCAGACAGCCTGAATAGTGAAACACATATATGTTAATCTACAGACAGAATGCTTTAAGCTATTGTTTTCAATTTCTGTTAATGGTTTCCAACTGAAATTCTGTTTTTCTATGTAGGAAGAAAAGGAATTTTTTTCCCATCTCAATCCCCAAAATCACTCTCTAATGAGTAAAAATGTATAAAAACCAACAACTGAGCATAGTCTTTTTCTTCATATTTCTTGAAATTTGATATTTTCCCAAGGCATTGACTGCAACTGCATGCAAACCATTTGTAAAATAAAGGTACATTCTTGAGAAGAAATCTGTAATTCTGAACAACGGATAGATTTTTTTACCTTCTGTTGTCCTATAGCCATAGTAACTTAATGCTTTTTCATCCTCCATGCTCTCTGTAGTGAAATCAGACTGGACACGTTTGTCACCATGACAGCAAAACACTATGTATTTTAACCAATGTAAACACTATGTATTTTAACTGTGGAGAGTGTAAATCTCAAGATTTTTTGGTCTGGAGAGATTTGAGGTGGCTCACTTCACTAAGAGTCCCCACATAATAAAGAAGTGAAAAATTTCCTTGCTTTTGAATACTAAAGAAACGTGCGTATTCTGTGCCTCAGGTTGTATTTCTCTTGAATGTTGGCACAAAGCTAGCTGCTGCATCTTTTTCCTTATAGTAGTCGATGAAATTCTGTTCTGACAAGGTCGCTGCTTAGAAGACAATGTTATTGGTTTTTTTTTTAGGAAGCTTTGTTACAATTCAAAGGCTTTCTGCTTGTGACAACATCATTGTAGTTCACAAAATAATCAAAGGAAAATAAAAGATATATGATTTCTGAAAGCCTGAGTAGTAAGACAGTACCTCAAAATATGTGCCTTAATCGTATTGCATAGAATCTAGTTAAGACCACTGTGTCAGGACAAAGGAATATGGAAGAGCAGCATTTTTTTTTTTTGAGATACTGTCTTTCTTCAGCTGTGATGTCTCACTCAAAATAGGTATCTCAGAAAGCATTTCTGTTCCTTAATGGCCCATCATTGTAACCCACCTTCCTTCTGGGTCACAATCACTTTAGGAAAGCATATGCTAAATGTATGGCAATACACAGCAGAGGCACATAACTTTTAAATAAAATCATCAGAAACCTGTTGAGAATTGTCTGAAAATCTGCTGAGATTATGGAATTTGTTTCCCTACAATGTACAGTTTTCTCCCATACTTGAACTAATAAATTCCCATTCACTTCACTAGAATGAATCACAGAATGGCCTGGTTTGAAAAGGACAATAATGATCATATAGTTTCAACCCTCTGCTGTGGGCAGAGTACCAGCCACTAGACCAGTCTGCCCAGAGCCATATCCAGCCTGGCCTTGAATGCCTCCAGGGATGGGGCATCCACAACCTCTCTGGGCAAGGTGACAGCAGAGTGTGGCTTTCCTTTGCATTGCTTTCATTCAGTTGATATTTCTTGTTTGAAGGACTTGCTTAAATTGGGGCAGCCCACTGTCCGATTTCTATAATGCTCTTTCACTTCACTTCACTATTGTGTGCTGTTATGTATTGTGTTGCACAACACTACTTTGCTATCAGAAACAGCAGTTAGGTAATACCATAAAGACAGGGCACTATCAAGTGCTGGATCCACCTGGATGTATAAAGAGAGAATTTACTTTACTTTTTACAGCATTCAGAAAAACAAGACAGATCTACACTGCATAGCAAGCTGTAGCTCTTGAAGGTGCCTGGATGTAATTTCCATGATCTCTCCCTTTCTCTGAAGGGAAGGAATGCTGCTCTGTGTTGTCACAAGCCAAAGGCACATTATAGCTCATTACACATTTATCTGGCAAACACCAAAGGCCTCTGTTGAATATTCTTCTAGCTCCTTCCTCTCCAACAAATACTGCAGGAAATAAAAGGATCTCATAAAATTGAGAGGAGTTTGTGGATTGAGTTTAGTACTGATGAAGTAGGCACTTTACTATTATCCATTCTTCTATAAATTAGCTTCAACTGCAAACAATTAGAAACACTATAGATGGAGGACACAAAGAGATTAAATCCTGCAAAAACAACTTAAATTTCTACTTAAGGGGGAAATTTAATATGAGTGACATTCTCTGTGGTTTGCAGTCCACTGCCAGCATTTTTATTTCTACAAATTGAGAATAACTTTTTTTTTTTTTTTTAATTTAAAGTTAGATATTATCTAGTGCTGACTTTATTTTAAGCTACACTTGTTTAAAAGATCTTTAATTTATTGTTTATGGTGTAGTATAATTTTAGTGAAAAGTATTTTTTGCATGAAAATGCCTACAATGAAAAATATATTTTAAATGAGATCCTAGAATGCAATATTAAAAATGCAAGAATTTTTTTCTCATGCTTTCTGCTTGTTTCATTCACTCCCAATAATAGTTTATTAAAATTGTTAAGATGCAATAATCATATTTTCTGAGGCTGATTTACCATTAAACAGGCAGAGAAGAGGCACTCTTCCTTGTTTCCGTTCTGAGTGCCTCTCACATTAAGGAGAAGAAAGAGAGACTGAAAACATCAGCCATCACTATGCAATAACTGTAGCAAACATAAACCTGACAGTTACTTAAGAAATATTCAGCTGAAATTTTTATTCCTCCATCTTCCAAGTTTGAACAGCCCTGTCCTGAGCTGAAGTGGTGCCCTGGACCATAGTCAGGCACTGTGAAAGATGCGTTCCTTAACCAAATTTGCTTTAGAAACAAGAGAACAAGGGGAAAAAAAATATTACATGCAAGGAGTCTTATGCTTAACAACTTCTTACAAACCAACCAACTATTTTCTTTCTGTAAGTATGACAACCTAGGTAAGCATTTGTTGGAACTCTCCTCGCTAATCTGGTTGCATGGCAATTATCTCACCTTTGAGTTAAGACATCTCTCAAAGATACTCCTCGAGGTTGAGTGATCATTTTCCAACAGCACATCTCTGGTAAGTGAATGACCATGTGCATAACTTGTTCTTCAGGACATTAAGATCTTGTATCAATAATTTAATTTAGTATATGCATTGTGTATTAAATAATAAGTTGAACCTTGCCATCAAAATCTGCTAAGCCTCATTTGCAGTTGGGACTGAAACTAACTTCATCGTCTGGTATGGTGCTATTGTGTTGTTGGTTTTCTTGTTTTTTTTTGTTTGTTTCTAGGAGAAAAATAATGTTGATAATGCTCTGGTGACTGTAGTTGCTGCTATGCAGTGCTGTACAGAGCCAAGGCCATTCTCAGTGAAGAGCCCAAGGAGCTGGGAGGGAACAGAATTAGGACAGGTGACTTCAACTGGACAAAGGGTTATTCCATACCATATGACATCATGTGGAAGGAGTTTTGAAGGGGGTGGGAGTTCATCCTCTCCCTTTCATTGTTTAGGGGACTAGCTGGGCATTGGCTGGGGAGTGGTGGGCAGTTGCGTGTGTATTACTTGTTATATACATTTTTACTTATGCATGTTTGTCATGATTATTATTCTTTTATTTTTCTCTATCTTAATAGCTTTATCTCAACCTGTGTGTTTTACATTGTTTTAGTTGATTCCCCATCCCACTGGGAAGATGAGGGGTGAACTGAATGAACTGAAATGAATGGTGTGGTGCTTAGTTACCTGCAAGGTTAAACCAGAAAACTCACTTCTACAATATTTTAGTTCAATAAATCATATTCTCTACTGTGTTTGGTGATCATTCTTTAAGTAGCTGTCACAAAACCATGACAGTAGTTTAAATCTCAGCAGTTACAGCCCCACAAGAATCCCAGCGCTGGCTCTTTCCCTCAGGCTCTGGGTGCCTCCTTCCCACAGGGAGACACAAGGATCACATCTATAGTGAAGGAGTAAACCATGTTTTTTTGCCAAGGCAGCCTGGGATGGCAAATAAGGGACAGATGGGTATGATAGGGGTTGTCTAAGTGCCAATACTGGCCCAATATGAACAGCCCTATGTGGTGATGCCCCTGCATACTTCTCACATCTACAGCAGTGATGGTAGGGAGGTGGGTCAGGCTGGAGAATGACTCTAGACTCCACACCATAGAGTAGAGCAGGGATCCCTGGAAAGGCAGATTAAAACAACTGAAGTCCATTGGTTCCCTTACAGCCCTAGCCAATGGATAACAATTTCATTAAAATAACACTGACAGTGAGCTAGAATCATATTCTCATGAACTGGACCAAGGGAAAAGAAAAAAACTACATTTAACAATTATGATTGTCAATGGAATAGAAGCAGAAGCCAATATAAATGAGGGCAAAGGCTGTTATGGCTGTGCTGTTGTCTTACTATGAATATTTCACATTCATGAGCTCTGTGAAAATTCCCTCACATTTTTTAACTGCAAACTGACTAAGCGTTCAGGGGAGCCACTTAAATTGAAACTGTTATATAGGTCACGATGTAACCAGATGACACATTATACTTTTTTGCTTATTAACACAGAATTTTAAACACGGAGAATCAGTGTAGCTTTACCATATATAAATCTGCCCATTCTGTCTGAACATCCACACGGGATAATGTTATATGCTGCCTCAAAGTTCTATGTTTCAGTAAAAGAAGAAAGCATTGCAAAGACTTTCATTCTCATTCAGAAATGCTTTGATGCACTTCAAAGATAAGAGCACTTCATTATGTTCATGAAGAGTAAGTGTCCTACTATGACAAGAACTCTTTTAATATGATGGTTAAGTGAACCTTAGCATTAGTCTCAAATGAATAAAAGCACTTGCTGATGTCAGGTCATGATTCATATTTACCCTCTTCAAGTCCCTTGTTCACATCAAAAATGCTTGCATCTTCTAAAAAGTCTGGGCTTTGTTTCATAGCATGATACAGGATTACACTAACTTGGATTTCTTACAATAAGATGAAATATTTAAGTCATTAAGTTAACATTAGAGATAAAAGACTTTCAAGTTACTATTCATAAGACCACCTTATCTTTTGTGTAGAGGACAGACATTAGTGGGTCTCAAATCTTGCATTTTGAAGTCTCATGGACAGCTTTTCATTGACACAAAACTTGTCAGATGTTATTCTGTTCATTTAAACTCATATTTTAGATGAATCTCTCTTACAGTGGGAGTACTTTTAATGGTTCAGGAGAAAATAAATCATAACAGAAGTTTTCCCTTAACAAAATTATGTAAAAAGTCTTTGTCTCTATTTTAGTAATTTTCACACTTGAATCGTAGGAAGTGAGAGTGTTTTTTGGGCTTCAAGTCATTATTTACTCATACTCTGGTGACTGATGAGAATTCACAACAAAATTGTTATACAATTTGCTAAGAATTATGCAAACAAACAGAAAAGTGTAATCTTAGTTCTAAACAAATAGAAAAGTGTAATCGTAGTTCTAAACAAGTCTAACATCAGGCTAATATTACACACATTTTCTTTTCACATACATTGGAACTTAAATATTTTTACATTGGCTTGTTAATTTTCCCTCACATCCTGATTAATGAATTAAACATAGGCATCTTTCATTAAATGCTGTCTAAATACTCCAAAAGTGATCCAATGACTTATTTCTGTTTTCTTCTACAACATTTTGACAGTGGTTTGAATTATCTTTCACCAACGACATTAATTTGCTAAGTCTACCTGAACTGGTAGTTTTTGGGAAGTATAAAGAGGACATTTTTGTTCTGTTCTCTTTTCATTTTATACCTTTTCCTTACTTAGTGAGAGCACTGGAAAAATGAGAAAACGTTCCCCTTCACTATGCTGTGAGGTCTATAAAGACAGGCAAGTCTTTTCTTGGCTCTCTTTTCCTTATAACAATTTTCTTCTCTGCTCTACATTTCTCTGACATTCATGCATCTCCTGTTGTCCCCAGACTCCCCTGCTGATGGGGATGTGTCAAAGTCAAATCACTTAAACTGTTACCGTTTCCCTTATGCACTGTTCTTTGAAGAACCACTTTACCATATGGCAGTTATGTCATATAATCTCATCTGTTATGGTTATGTCTAAAAGCCTATTAGAAGAAAACCTGATAATACCAAAGCTGAAATTTTATGCAGTGGAAATATACCTACTGTTTTACACAAGACTATTTATAATGCATTATAATAACCAGATTTTTCACAACTAAGAACAAATACAAAGCACCAAGTTACTGATTCAAACTTAGATATTTCCTCCATTTTATTACTTGAAATTGCATACTAAATAAAAATGAGGATAAAATATGAGGCAAATGAGGTCAAAATTACTCCTTTGTTTGTATTCAGACTAAGCAATCAAGTTTGAAAATTCAAAAAAAAAATATATAAAAAAAGAATAAATAGAACTCTTTAGCTATTTCAAAATAAGACTTTATGATTTTACATTTTTTATACTTTTTTACCTTTTTAATCCTTAGAAATTTACCAAGTTTCTACTTTCTCAAATCATTTGAACTTCCAAAATTATATTTTGACATGTTATATGATATGTTAAAATTTCAGTAAATAGTCCTCTCTTGTGCTATAGATAGTACATTTGTAGTGGCTGTCTGGATTTAGCAGAACATGCTTTATATGCAACTACCATCATGTAGATGTGTTTCACATAGATTTGCAGGAATGTGACATATTCTCACCTGTTAAAAGTAAAACAATGTAGAATAAATATGAGATACTTAAAGTGTTGGATCTGTTAGGTCAACATGGATGACTTTGAATCAGACGCTAAAGGAACTTCCTCTTCATTTGCTGCTCTAATTTATTTACATCTACACTTGAAATATCATTTCAAGGACCTTTTGTCACAATGTAAAGAATATACAGCCTATGGAAACAAATATATGGTGTAACTGTAGGCTCCATGTTATTATTCCAAGACTTTGCTAGATTTTTGGAATTCTAGGCACACCATTCAAAAGCTAAACTGTGTTGCCAAGAGGTCAGAGCTTGAACAAAAGAATAAAAAAAGGTTACTGGAAGAGCTGTGAATGATCACTGATCTTTTTCTCCAAGGCTACCAAGACATAATGGACACTAGGATAGAATTATATACCTCTATATGTATATGTATCTGTTTAAAATGTTTAGCACATACAGATCAGATCAATGTTATACAGCTGCATTTTAGATGATGAATGTTGCATAAATATGTTCATGAGCATGAATCAGAAATGAAGTAATGACTTCTGAATGTGTAATTAATATGTCTCCTGCTGATTCAATATCTGCTGTCTAAACAGTTTGGATCTTCGTTGTGCCAAATGCATGCTTTGTGTGTGAAAAAGTCTGTTGCACCAGAGAAAGAAATAAAAACAGACATTAAGCTGGATTTATCTGTATTTCAGGGAAATAACACTGATATATTCTGAAATAAAAAAGAAACATTTAGCTAATTCAAATTATTGATAGTTTCCATATTCTCCCTTGGAAGTGCTCAGGAGAATTTTGTCTCAGGCATATTAAGGTTTTAGGGTCTTAAAGATCATCAAAGTGGAAAAAAAATCTGGAGATCCAAATGCTTTTGTAGCTCTTGTTGGTTGTCTCTTTGGATTCACAAACACTTTGAATGATCTTCAGTTCACCTTGAAGTGTTCTGCATGTAAAGTATCTATTTATGCGTCTTCTGAAATTCTGAGTGTTAGTGTTAGATGACCCATATGTTTAATGAAACATATTTTAGATATCTTCTGTTCTCTTTCTTACATTTGAAAATATTGTTAGGAGAGACTGCAAAATGAAACTTCCAGCCTTTATTGGAAGGTCAAAAGAAACAGAGAGCAGCTGCACAGGGATAGCCAGTATTGGTCTTGGTCCATGGAAAGAAAACGTGCTATAGTGTCAGTAAGAAAAGCTCTTAGCTAGCTTTCTCAGGGAGTGCTCAGGGACTTTGAGCAATGACAAAGTCCCAGAATGAGCTGTCTGCTTAATTAATGCTATAGACTAAAATAGAAGATGTGTTTCCTATTTGCTTTTAATTAGGGCAAGTTTGGAATTATAAATGTATTTACATTCAAGGTAATCAAATTATTACCTTGACTAATTATCTCAATATTGTTAAAATCTTTTGTCATTTCCAGTTTCTGACATTTATTGTGGTTCTATGTGAAAATTAATTCACCTTCAATTTCATTCATCCTAGATAGCTTATCTGTGAAAAATTTCAGCAAAAGTTGTGCTTCGTATAGCATTGAAATGCCACAGCTACTGCTGGGGTTGGAAGTTAGGGAACAGAAGCTTTCTTCCATGAGTCACAGGGAATCGAGCTACCATCACATTTCAATCTGGAATTAGGTAATTATCCTTTTAGACTATCACACCTAAATTCCTCCTCTGAGGGGTGTACTGTCTAAATTTGTGGTTGATACGCTTGCTCATTAATTCAGTTTGACTTGACTACAACTCCATTTATTTTAATCTTTATAGCAACACAAAATATAGAAGACTCCATACAAAGTAAAAGGATACATGCAGAATGAAATGAATCACTGAAGAAATATGCAGTCTGCAGAATAGACACAGAAGAGACATTTTTTTCTTTTTCTTATTTTCTTATCTAAAGGGTATTTTATTAAGAGGTTTGACAATTTAAACCTTTGCTAAAATTGTACATGTTTGCAGAAAGTAAAATTATTTTATCTGCAATGATGTTTAGGGCATGCTGTATAATTTATAAGTAATAATATATCTATTAATTATGTGAATAAATACATATTTGTATTATTATAATATATTATATTACAAATTTGTGAACCAACTAAATTAAGGTACAATTACAGACAAGCTACAGCATATATGTATACTGATAAATACGACATTATTGTATCAGTACAGTAACTTGGCACTGCTGTAAGATACAGAAAACTCTTTAAAGACTGAAAGCACTAGTGCTGAAATGATGATAATAAGAGCAAAAGTCAAATGTATTAACAACACCTCTGGGATACTTGGTAAGAGTCTAAATGTCCAATTTAAGGAAGTAATATATTGCTACAACGTTAAATGAAATAATCCAGAGGCAGTTAATGGTTTTATACAGAAGATCTTGAGGTGAAGTAAAGACACAAGAACCAAGAACTGAGGAAACCTAGATTTGTATTGGCTTTTTTTTTTTTTTTTTTTTTTTTTTTAATTTATCACAGATTTCCTCCGGAATTATGAGAAAAAAAAATTAACAACTTTCTTTTATAATGAAATTAACCATTTACATCATTATTTTTTACTGAACACAGATCTAAGGTCCATCACAAATAGGTGAGTAATAGGTATGTTAACCTATTATAACCTAACATAACAACCAGCAGTTAAACAGTAATTGTTGTTAGAATACTTAGTAATTTCAACTTCTATTATAATGATTTCCATTATAATGACTATTACTGTTCCTTCCTATGATGTATGATGTAAATGTCTACAATCAATTCAGATTTATAGCAAATATGCTTTCATTATAAAATGTGAAAATTATTCCTCTATAGAAAGTATATTCTAAAAACACTATTGTAAACTGTGAAATAGTGATGCATATATGTATATTTCAGATCATTAACAATTATTCTTTGGACATTAAAATTCTTCTGGCATTTCTGTGAATATGTAAACATGGGTACTGTGTACCAGGTGTGTCCAACCCACAAGCCAGAGGGCTGCATATAGCCCAGGATAGCCAGTAACATTGTAGCAACACAAAAAATCTAGTAATGCACAATATCATAAACTTACAACTATATTGTGTGGTATTTAGGAATACTTTTCCTGAGATGACTGCACTCAAGCTTGGACTTTATAGGTGACAATGTAATGCTATGAAGGGGAGAACACAGTGCAGTATTAGCTCCACCTCTCACATCCACACACTGAGTTAAATTGAATAGCGCCTTACCAGATTCAGGCAGTATCCTAGCTCTGCCCTGTCTCCTGCTCTGCACTATCATGGCAGTAGCCGCCTTTCCTAGAGGCCCAGCCCCACTCACACAGCAACAACCAAACCATCTGTCTGCCATTAACACTGTCTCAGCTGAAACCAGGACAAGGGTATGATAAGGCACAGGGCTGACTCCTACCTCTCCCACCTTCGACAAACAGTCATTCAAATTTAAATATGCATGCATTATGTGTTGCATGCATCTCTGCCACACAGTGACTACAGATAATATTTTGACCTAACTAATGTCATCTCAAAAGAAAACAGAACTGGTCGATGAAAAATGGAGAGAGAAGTACTTTTTTTGTTATGACAAATGATATGGCACTATGTTTAATTTGTAAGGAAACTGTGACACTTTTCAAAAATTCTAATTTGAAAAAATGATATTTCAATACCTGCATGAGGACAGAATTGAAAACAAATCCCAAAATTTTAAAATGATTTGTAGAAGTTAGAAAAAATATAAGCAGTCTGTAGATTTAAATGAGAGGAGAATATTAATTAACAAGAAATATTCTAAAGAGGATGTAGAAGATATAACAAGCTGTAATTATTGTAAGCAGTACTGGATTTGAATCAAGGACAGTTACCAGAGGTCTCACAACCTGTTGGTGGTAATTCTGGGAGTCTCTTTGAGGATAGTACATGATAATTTACTCAGTAATAACCTTTTCCAGCAAGAAGGTATTCTGTTTATTTTTAATCACAACTTTTATCATATGGAATTCATTAAGTTTAACTAAAGATAAGCTTAAATGTAGCCTTTCTGAGGGAAATGTACCTGAGCACAAGCTTGTATTCAGAAGGAAAATATGTTCACTTGTAACTTATGACTCTCCCTTGAATGTGAGACTGTGTATGCAGAGGTGACATCACTGATTTATGTTATCTACTAAATGATTCAGAAGTGCCCCCAAGACTTCTGCCATATTACTAATGTGTTCAGTATTTTCATTCCTGTTCTTAGGAGTTGGTACACGGGCAATTGGAAAGATTTCAACATCTGTGTCTGTGAGAACACTGAATGACATGCTGTCTCGGTAGAGTGGTGTTTTGTTTGTTTCTTTAAAAAATTACTTTATTTTTATTAAGATAAAAATATTGAGTGAAGAAGAGAATTCTTCCCTCCATAGACTCTGTTTCTTATATTTTTGCATTATATTGTGAACTTTGGTATCCTTTAGCATCTTTAACTAATATGAGTTGCAAATACATGCCACCTACAGAATGCAAACCTGCGGTATATTATCTGTTGTTGTCTCTGTGCCTTTTGTTGCATATAAGGTGTAGTAAAATGATACATCAGGGTTTATCATCTGTACCCTGCTGGTCACTTGACAGGTATTTCTGTTCAAGATATATGTCAAAAAGTAAAAAGAAAGTGTATTGAAAGAAGAAAAGTACGTATAAAGCACCGAAAATGACAACATCTGGCAAGTTCATCAATTGAATTTTATAGCTCACATTTGCTTGAAGTTAAAGTTTATTACATGAAATGTGTGGCAAAAGGATTATGTAATTTCTCACCCAATTGTTATGGGAGAACATAAGGAATCTGTTGCATCCATCACAACTGTAAAAGCCAAAAGCCACTTAAGGTATAAGTGTATACCAAGTGGTTCATCTGGTTTGTGTGTGCTAAGAAGTCAATAAAACCAGATATGAATCATATTTTAATGCCCATCTAGACTAAATTATTTTTAAAAGAAAGATAGATAAAGGATAAAAAAAATAAATCTACTTGCATGAGAGCCTTATATATCAATAGCCCTCCTTGAATGTCTGCAATCTTGTAGACAGCAATCGTTAGATATATTGCAAATCTAGTATTATGGGTTTTGTTTGGTTGGTTGGTTGGTTTTTTTTTTGTTTTTTTTTTTTTTAAGAAGAAATATGAATGTTCCAAAAAGCAATTAATAAAAGAAAGACAGACACAGCTCTTGAAGGGTAGGAGAATAATACGGAAGTTTATAAAAGCCTTTTTGAAAGACAATCTCTCAGAAGTAAAAGTTCAGAAGAGCTGTGTCATCTAATTTGGCAAACCAGCACCTTCTTTTGCAGCAGTGGCATTCACACGATCACTTAGAAGTATATTTGAAATTCTCTTAAGGCGTGTATGCTTTTCCTTTAAATTTAGCAGTCATCATCATCATAAGATACTTTTTTTCTTCTGTCTCGAATGTTCACAGATGATGTAAACATCTGTCTCTTTCTGCATCTCAATCATCTGAGCCTTCCATGGGATGAGGAAGCCTTTACTTGTTCCAGAATAATTCATTCATTGCATTTCATATTTCATATTTCTTCATACAAAATTAACACTTAAATAAAATATCATATCATTAAAATTCAGAAATAAAAGTAATTTTTTCTTTCAGTTTTGGAGATTTTGTTCAGAGATGATGAATAAATGGCATCCCACTAAATAATCTGTTATAGAGTATGTACATTAAACGCCTCACTGAAGCACCATAGTGAATACACGTGAAAAAAGTGAAAAAGAGAAGTAATCCTTTATGAAACTGCAGAAATTATTCATTTCTCATTGAGAGCCAGCCTAACCCTTTTTACTCCAGCAGGAGCTGTGGTCTTGAACAAAAAGTCTGGAAATTAGAGCTTTAGATGTCTATTTCTGTAAATACCTAACTTTTTCATCTTTTCCAGAAATTTTTGACCACCAGCCCTCAGACACTTCTAAGAGAACCATAGTTGGCTGTTTGGGAAAGGATTCAGCGTTATTGCTTGTACTCTTTTTTATGCAACCAGTCTTTACTTCAGTCAGAAGCTGTTAGCTGGGTTAAACTTCCAGTCTTTTTACACAATTTGATTAATCTGCTGAGTTGGCTCAGGATTGGAGCAATTTGCTGTTTTAGAAAAGGAATTAACTGTGACTGTGGACTTTAATGAGAACAAAAAGTAAACACTGTTTGTATAAGAAAGATAGTATTATTATTATTAGTGACATCATCAGAGCTATTATATTCTTATTAATAAATTTGAAGCTTCCTAAGTATTAATATGTAAGAAAAAAGTCAGGATTGTTTTAATTAAGATAAGAAAATGGTCACAGATGTGTTATGGGTATAATGGGCAAAGCAAATATTTGAATTCATGTTTGTATAATAAATAGAGTCCTTTAGCTATTTTAGAAAATGGAATTATTTTAGGGAGAGAAGTTCTATCTATGTAAAATATAGAAAAATTACTGAATCAAGGTAGCAGTGAATCCAAGACCATAATTAAGGTACTAAACAGTTAAATGAATAAAAATTTATTTTGTAGTCAGAAATACATTTTCCATGTAGGGTAAGCATTTTCTTCTCTAGTTTCTTCTAAATGGTTCTGTTTGGAACTTTTCCATGCAGAGATGACTACAGGCAAAAGTGAAAACAGAAGAAAACAAATGGATAATCAGATTTTCTTAAGCATCCTCTTTTTTCCATGTTGACATATTTTTAACTATTCTACATTAAAACGTGAACAGGCCATGTTATCTTAAGTATAGTTTCTCAACTACTTTTATCTTTAAGGAATGTCTTCATTACAAAGACATCTTCAAATTTTATTATTTAATTTATATGATGTGTCATTTACTTAAGACAACCAAAAAAAATCAATTAGAATCCAACTGTTGAAAACAAAATTACATTAACTAACCTTAAATTATATATTACATAGCCATACAAAACAGAAATATTTAATTTCAAAAACACTTAGGAATAAAGGAATAGTATGTCATTTTCCAGATTAAATGTACCTTAAGGGAGAATAGTGTAGACTGTAATCAAGTAAGTGCATTTCCTCACCTTCTGTCTCTTACCATATCCAGTCGTCCTATGTTTTTTTGGACTCTCACAGGAGGAAGTATTTATGATCCTGTAATTATTTGTTATGGCATTAGTTCTTTTTTAATTTATTGCCATAACGTTTTACACAGCATGTTTCCTTTTTTGTTTGTTTGTTTGTTTTGTTAGAATGGGGACAAACATACAACAAGTACTAACATTTCTGTTCTATAGTAGTTCATGAACTGTCCGTTTCTGTCTAAACACATATATGGAATTATTTTTTATACTCATCACATTAAAAAGCTTCCTGAATTATACTTAATCACCTACGATTTTAGTTTTAGATTAATAGAGGGATGACTTGATTTATTTTAAATGCAGAGGGAAATCTCATTATACAGTGAGAAGATGAGTATTCTTGAAACTATAGATAATAAGGCAAAGGCATTAAGATATCACCTGTCTGAACAGTTAATATACTGGCACTTTCTGAACATCAAAATTTGCTCAAAATTTCCCAATTATTCTAGGTTTAACATAAAAACAACAAAGTAATAGATGATATGTGTTAAAATTTTTCTTTGTTCAGGATAGCATATTATTCTACATTTTACATTTTCTCACTGTGACTATGACCAGTGCTTAATGAAATTGTTTGAGGAGAATGTCACATTTTTTCTGACTTTGATACATTATATAAAATTGAAAACAATTTGATTACTTTTTAAAAGGGAACATGTATATCTGAATGAATAATAGCATACTGTACAGGGAAATCAGTTAATTACAGAGTGATAAATCTGTGATTGCATAAAGAATGTCTACCACCAGCTTTCAAATATTAATTTATTTACAGATATGTAAACATATGTGAAGGAGATCAGCATCTATACTCATGAAGATGATTTATGCAACTAATAACTGGTGCTTCCCAGCAGATACAAGTATTTGGGTCAAATTTGATAGGTAACCTGACACACAAGACTAACAATGATTCTTAAATTGCAGTTGGACTCCCATTTGCATCTATCTCAGTAACAGTCTGTGAAAGGAATATTTTCAATTCATCCATTATCTATCTATCTATCTATCTATCTATCTATCTATCTATCTATCTATCTATCTATCTATCTATCTATCTATCTATCTATCTATCTATAATATGACTTAAACTTATTAGTTTTAGCAACAAAATTGAACACAGTATTGATGGAAGGTTTAAGCTCCACTGCCAGCATCTACCTCTGGCGCTGTGGGCTAATATGGTAAAATAGGAAACATTACTTCTGGAGCTGCCCTATTGGTTATTAAATAAATTGTCTCCTCTTTTCTTCAAAAAATAATTGTACAGGACACCTAAGAAGATTCTAAACAATAATAATAATAAAATAATAATAACAATAATAATAATAATAATAATAATAATAATAATAATAATAATAATAATATAGTAGTAGTAGTAGTAATAATAATAATAATAAAGACATGCAGAAGTGTCTTTCTTTTAGTTAATGAAATGTTCTTTAAATTGTCATAAAGCTATATGAAGTCTGTCAATAACAAACTTTGAGTGTAAATGCAGGAGAATTAAAATCAGAGATTAAAAATAACACCAATAAGAAATAAAAGTATTTCTAAGAATATTCTTCTAATTATTTGTGTCTTAACCCCATGAAACTGAATTTTGCTTTTAACTGATAATCTCACATATCAGTGCATTTATTCTTGGTAAAACTGGTTGTGAGAGGAGAAACAGTTTCATCATGTTTCTGTTATGGAATTAACAGACTGAGAGATGCTCTACTGGACTGAAGAACGTGGCAGAATATTGTCTGGAATTCATGTGGACTGTCAAGTAAATACACATGATAGAAAATAATTGTAGATTTTTGGTTGTGTAAAACTCATTTGGATCAGTACAGGGATAAGTCCAAAAAAGCATAAAGTCGTCTACTGTGCAAGAAGTCAGACTAGAAAATCCTACTAGCTTCTTCTATGCTTAACTGAAATAAATAACAGAAGTAATAAAAGCTAAGCAGAAGAAAAGATTCAAAAGTTTGGTGAAGGGGGAAGATAAGGAAATAAAAGGTATGAAGAGTGGCTTCTTATCCAGTAATCCGAATTACAGCTATAGCTTTATTCAAAAAGACTTCTTTCATTATTGTGCTTGTTTAAAAAAATAGAGATTCCATAATGTCTGCAAATGTTGCTCATTAGTATTATTTCATTTCCTCTCTCAAACTGAAAATAATAATAAAAATAGAGTGAAATAAAATAAAAATGAAAAAAAAACACTTCTAATTTTCCAAAGTTAATGTGGGCTCTTTTTGCCATATCCTAAATTCAGACTTTTTTTTCTTCAAATACATATCTAATGATATTTCACTTTTGGAATGTAGCTTGTAATGAAATTGACTTACATCCGTGAATGATAATGCTACATCTCCAGACATTTTAAGTGTTCTTTTGTAAAGCTTTTATATTGGAATTCAGGAGTTCTTGCAAATTGTTTTGAATTAGAAAAAAACTAGAGTTGATTTTCTGGTAATGGGAAAGCAGACAGTTTGAGGGATGTCATTCCTCAGAAATGCTGTGTATGTTATTTTAGTTAGATGTGAATGGAATTTGAGCTCATTTAGAGGATTATGGTAAGGAAACTGCTTGAATGACAAGACATTATAATGCATCAGAACTGCAAGAACAGATTGTAAATAGCACAATACTCATTACAGAATTCTATGCAAGATGTTAAGAGATAATAGTTATAACTTATTTCCAAACTTTTCCTTGTTCCTTGTTTGAGTATACTATAGAAAAACTAATGATTGTAAAACTAGTTATTATAAAGTTCCATGTAAGTAATGAAGTGTTTGATTACAATAGTAAGTTATCAACTACTGGTTGGAAAACAAAATTAGTTTTGAAGGCTAAAGAACATAGATCTCTAGATTTATCTTTTAGTATTTGTACTGAGAACTAGCTAAGGTGCAATAAGAAAATGTCAGAGGTTAAAATCAAGTAGATGCCCAAGGAATGCCTAAAGCTTTACCTCCTCTATTATGTCTTAGGGAATTTATATTTTAAGATGAGATTATCACATTGATAGGAAACACTAGTGTAAACCTAGCGTTAAATTTTAACTCAGAATGCATGTTGAACAAGATTATACAATTCTGATTACTATAGACATTTTCAAATGCTTAACTTTCTAGATTCATTCTCCCAAACTGCCAATCCATCTTTTATAGGCAACTTTCCAGGCATTTATTTAACTTTTTCTTAATCTTTTTCGTTTTCATTTTCCTTTTCATTTCCTTTTCCCTTCCCTCTCTTATGCCCATCCATCTACAGGGGGAGTAGGCGAGTGGCTGCATGGTGTTTAGCTCCATACCAGTTTTAAACCATGTCTATAATAGGAGTGACAGGCACTTACTGCATCTCAGAATGAACTCATATTTAAACAGGGAAAAGCTTTATTCTTTTATGGATTATCACACAGCTGACAAAAGGCCAGGGACAATATAAATATTTTTCTTACCTATTCAAGCGAAAGCTTGAACATTTATTACAGTTTACATTCCTATTTGATCTATTAATTATATAGAATAAACATAATTGAAACACAACACAACTACTTTTGCTAAGAATTCACTGAGTATAGGTATTGTATACACGATAATGTATAACATCTTCACTAATGAGCTAATATTCCTTAAGGTATTAAAGCATATGGAGGTCATTATTTACAGATAAGTTTTTAGAGAGGTTGCTGTTTTCCATCTATAGCTGTTGTAAAGTGAGATGGGCTATTGAGGAGCCTCTGAAGTGTCTGTAGACTTCACATGTAACAGCCAGAAAGCATATGCTGCCTTCTATGCTTACTTAGTAGTCCCAGGGGGCAATAAAAGTAAAACAGGTTATAAAATACAACATATGGACAAATCTGCTATTGTAGCCAGCATAGCTTTTATAATGAGAGACATCAAATACCCAGTATGAAAGGAACATGAGCTAGGTTCCTGGTCACCCTGTGATACAAGATGTTTAGAGTCTCTGTGAGTTGTATGAGAGAACTGAACATTTATCTGGCAATAACTCTGTAATTTTTTCCTTAGTTTTGTAATCCTCATGGCCTGAATTCCCACCTACTAGTCATGTCTTAAAACAAGGGTATGCATTTGCAAAGTCTGCCTCTTTGCATGTAGGTAAATCAGGTGGTTAGTATACAGTAGAGCTGGTGTCTGGAAGAGTCTGAATACATGTGTTCCCATAGATTATTTTGAAAAGTAGGGCCAAACTGAGTAGGCACAAGTTCATTGTGACATTTTCATTGCCTTCAGCCTTAGCAATGTGAAACCAAGACAAAGCCAACATAATTTATTAGGATGAATTATAATGGATTCATGTTGTCTTATTGTTCATGTCTTTACCATAGTAGTCGTGTATACTCTATGAAAAAAAAAATAATAATTAAAAAAAAATAAAAAATCAAGATATTCCTGCATATACAGTTCAAAAAAGTAGCTAAGACTAGGATAAATCTGTTTTTGTCTTATATGAAATTTTGCACAAGACAGAATGGGACAACTTGTAAATGAAGTTAACACTTTTCTGAACATGTTGTCATGCAGAATTAAAGGATGGAAAAATTTTCTTAAGGGTGACAAGGAAATAGCATATGCTATCATATGCTATATTTGGTTGTGTTTTTACTTCTGCAAGTTCTCATCAATCCTTCACCCCCCCTTCCTCCTTTCAATCTCATTTGCAGTCTATTCTCTTTACTTTGTTAACCATCTGATACTTCCTGAGAAAACAGAATAAAAGACTCCCATTACTTTTCTTGTCCATAAACAGTCTGCTAAGTTTGAAAGGAAGCTTTTATGACAATTTTATCAACCAAATGCAACAGCTTGTTTAAAAAGCACTTAATTAGAGAATATTTATCTTCATGTAAGCAAAAAGTTCTTATTATAATAAGAATTAGACAACAGACCTTCCTAAGTTTTATTTACATAAAAAAAAAAAATAATTTGGCCTTAAGTGACAGCAGCGTTAACTAACCATCTCTCTTTCCCTAAATAGCACATTTCACATGTGATACATATAGCTGTGCCTATTGGACAAAATACCTACTGGGAGTGAGTCAACAACTATTTTCAGAACAACAGAATCTTTAGTAATTCCATAAATATTCCATTTTCAGGATTTCAGATGGCTAGTCTGTTTATTACTGATTCAAAACATTTGTAGGTTGTAATATATTAAATACAGTTGGATTATTAAAAAAATACCGAAAATATTAGAATAAATATTAAAAATACACACCTGCAGGTTTGTTCCTTACTTCATATGCCATCTTCTAGTTCTATATGCTAATTTTTGAATTGTACTTTGTATGTAGACACACATATATACATATGAAAATGAAAATAGCAATATTCTAACAACACAATTGGAAAATGAGTACTATTCTAGGACAGCTGGTATTTGAAGATAGAGGTACAAGATCAAGTTAAAAAATTAAATCTTTCACTTGACTAAATATTATGGAAAATTTGTAATCCAATTTGTTTCTTTAAATTCAAAGTGATTCTTAATTTTTAAATATGATGACATTGCCTATGGTATAAGCTAATCTGGAGTTAATTCCAGTTTCATTGGTTGCAGGAATTCTCCTGTCAGCTCTATTATATCTACTGCACTCATCATAGAAAAAAAATCCTTCATGTGCAGAAAATAAGCCAGAAAGATAAAGAAAAAAGGATCACTTGGTATATTTTAACAGGTGGGACCCACTGACATTCATCAGCAGAACATTTATGGACACTCGCAGAACATTTATGGAGATCAATCAGTGGATGTGAATGCAGTGAGGCAGTTGTTGGTGCATTTCAGCAGTGTTACAGGGAGTGAGTCATCTCCACTGGTACAGGTTTACAGGAGGACAACATGCAGGCCCCTGATTTTCGCTGGTGAAAAAGGCATAGTAAATGGTGATGAGCATGTTGCAAAAAGAATGTTTTGTTGCTGAGAATTTGCTCTATCAAACAGTGTTATTGTGCTCTCTTTTTCTGTTGTAATTCCCATGGAAGTAAACAGGAGGCATTACTTCCAGAGTGATCTGCAAAAACGCCCAGTAGCTCAAGGGAGAATCTCTGGCTCATTAAAACAAATTGTTAATGTGTACACTTAAGAAATTTTTCCTGGAATTGCATAAGACTATGAACAAGTATTTAAGCAAGCAACTTACAGAGGAAGCAAATTTTACACTGGTCTCAGCTAAATGAATCTAGTATTACTTCAACCACTTTAATTAGTCCAAAATGAATTAATGTTTATAGTTGCTTCTTACATTGAGTAAACAAGGAAATGAAAGTTTTTTAAGGTAAGGATATGAAGTTTTGAAATAACAATATATAGCATAAAACAATCAAGTTTTTGGGATATAAAATAATTATTAGATTTCTTGCCTTTGGAGCAGGAGTGCTTTTTTTCTGAACTCTGTCTTCCGTATGTTTGGGATAGAGAAAGTTTCCTACAGTAATCCTGCATGTGGCCTCATTAACAGCTCTCTTTTTATTTTCATGATTTATCATCCTGATCACTTGTGACAATAAATAATAAGTACTGTGAAAAACTCTGAGTTAACATAAATTGTAAACATTATAAAAACAGTTATTTTAATTGCTGTTGGAATTTCAGAACACACCAGATTTCAGTTGTTGACAACAGTACAAAAGACAAACTACTATAGTGGAGATAATTAACTTGTTTAAGTCCTACATTTAACGTTGAAGAGAAGTGAATTAAATCTTTTAGGAGATAATCACTTTACTATTGATTAGATTTTTGTAGGGTGAAAAGGAACTATTTACATCAGCTCTCTCCATTTGTATATAATACTTGTCTGATAAGATGGCATAAACAGCAAAAATAATTATCCCCAAAACCTTAAAACATAGATTTCAAACAAATTATTGTATTTCACAAATAGTTATGGAGAATTCTTAATCCACAGTGGTAAAACAAAATATATGAAACTGGCAAAATACGGTTTTAAATATTATTCTTTAAGGTGTAGGAAATTGTATCTTTGTACTGGAATTACGTTAGACAAAAAACAGAGCAAATAAGTACACTATACTTAAGTCAAATTCTTGGAAATGATTATTGTTTTTTGTGTGATTAAGTCACAGGTGAGGCCTACACCAGAAAAGAAAAAAAAAAAAGAGGAAAAGAAAAAGGAGGAAAGTGCATGCTGCCATTCTGTGATGGCAACTAGTACGATTTGTCCTTTTCCCGTAGACAACCTGCACACAAACCATTTGTTTTCAAGTAAACATGTATGTTCAGAACAACCTAATATTTCATGAATTGCAACACTTACTGCAAACTCAGAAAACAGTTTTCACTACAACACAGACTAATTGAGGATGTAAGGGACGTTAGATGGTCTTAGTCCAACCTTCTTCGAGGTCACTTCTGGGATCAGACCAGGATGGTTATGGCTTATTCCACTTATCACTGGAAACCCATATCCTGAAAAAAGACAAGGCAGTATTCTAAATACAGAGATTATTGCTGACTTCACATAAATAGGACCATACTTCTATTGCCTAATAACACTGAGCTATACTTAGCCACATCCAAACAAGATCTCTGCAATGGAAGTGGCAGAAATTTTCTGTGCGGTATCTTGCTGTATTATGACTGTTCTGAACTCAGGTTTAATGTACTTTTTAAAAATAATTACATAAAATTATATTAAAATATTTCTTAAAATGTAATTATATATTTAGTTTTCCGATTTACTCATTGATATTGACAAGAATGTGAAAGATGCTTTTTCTTTCCAAAGCTTATCCTTTGAAAAACAAAGCCTACAATTTTGAATGTAAAGCTTCAAATGTTATAATTTGAGACCCACTGCATTACAAAATCTGAGTCTTCAGAGTTGGTCTCTACTGAAACCTGTTATTTAGAGAGTAAGCAGCATCTCATTGGGGATCTGATGTCACTAATGATGTGATAATAAGCTGGACAGGTGATTCTGATAGTTTTTCATCACTTCCATTACTCATTGTGATACTGACAGTCCACACTAAAGACATTTTTTGGTTTGAGTATTCAATGTTGAATTTGCTTCTGATGCTTAGGTTTTCCTGTGAACTTTGGATTTTGCTGTCCTGTAAAGAAACAATTAAGTTATTGTACCACTGGCATTGATGCTAAGGCTGTAAGTATGTTATTGAGCTCCCTCTTTCACAAACATCACAGGCTGAAGAGGGGCCCTGGATAGATAGCTAAAGTCAGCTTGAAAATTAATAGTAGTCCCACTGGCAACATTAATCAATGCTAATTTCTGTGGCAGTCTGGCACACAACTAAGTGAACATTCATATATATTTTTATAACACCACATGCCACTGGCAGATCTAAGCTATTAAAAGAGCTCATTGTGAGGGAGCCAGTTCACAGCAGATGCTTCCTTAACACAACAGATTTAAATTTTGTCAAATGCTACCTTGCCAACTGTGCTCACCTAGATTGCCCATTTGTCAATTTTTTTCATAAACAACATTATATGTATTTTTCCAGCACAGTTTTTATGCACAGAATGTGCTTCTTGTAAGAAAATTGTGAAGTTATATTGTTAATATTTTTGCAATTTCTTTTCAACTACCTAATGACCAGTACAAAAAACTTAGTATTCTGTACATGGTGGCTCTGCAGGTCTCTGTAGACACTGATTGCTAAGCTGTATTTGATTCTTACTCACTTTCAAATTCCACATGGTGATCGCTCTAGGATGGATGCTCTTCTGGATAGGCACTATACTTCTGTTACTTGCTCCAACATGATCACCTTACGCTACCTCAAAAACAAGCTTCTGGTATTACTAGCGCATAAATATATTTCCAAATTATCTGTAAAAGATTATGACGTAAGAGCACTGACATGGCATTTTAATTAAGCTTAGACCATATTTCATTTACTATTTTTCTCACAGGTAAAATGAGACATGAGACACAAGACAACAGTACATAGAAAATTAATAGCAAAGAAACTGGGACAAATATTAAATCTGCAGGAAAAAAAAAAACAAAAACAACCCACAAATAACAAATAAACAAACAAAAAAGATAACATGATAGTATGAAAAGGATTTTGAGCATAAAATTCTTCATAGCTTCAGCATGCAACATAAGGTTGCACAAGGTTATTTAAACTTCTATTCATAAAGGCACTGACAGTCTTGTAACACTTTAGGACCACATTCTGCAAAAAAGCCGATTGCTTTCTGACATGAATTTGTGGCAGTGATAACAAGACTTCATAAAAGTCATTGTTTTCAGAGTAAAAATCTAAGACCCAGAAGAAATGTAGAGCAAGAAATAAGGTGAGAAATGTATCACTGTTATTAAAAGTACAGTCATGGGAGCTTAGGAGAAATTGCCTGGCAAGAAAGCACATAAACCTTTTGGATAATTTAATAGAAGCCAAGGGAATGTTAAAGAAATTAGGACAGTAAACTGAGATTTTATGAAAGAGAAAGAGGAAATTAAAAAAAGAGCAAGAACAATGAAATGGAAAGTTGTGTTCTGTAGTTCTTTCTAGAGGTTTCTTGAAAGATACAGCATAGATTGGATGCTCAGCTCTACTGTGAAGATATTATTATATCTTCAGAAAAAAAACAAGCCTTCTCTGTTTCCTTTCAGGCCAGCTTTACTTGTTGAGGTAATGGGCATCAATTTCTGTGATCTAGTATGGGCCTACAGGGACTTCAAAGGCAATGAATGTGACCAGTTACAAATTAAGGATGGGACATTTCCTGTTTATGGAACTATACAGCATTCAGTAGAAGAAAAATTATCATGCAACCTGTCATTTGTCAGCCTCCTATGTTTGCTTAATGTTAGTGAAAAGTATCCTGATACTTCAGATGTCTTTGGTTTTTTGCAGATTATCTGTAAATTATATAAGACATCTGCAAAAAGCACCTATTTTGGGACAAAATGACCATATTTGTTGATCAATGTCTTCGGCACAATAAATTTAATGATGTCATTTTCTGTTTTGAAGACCTCAGTCATGGAGATTGTTTTTATTCTGTTTTCTTGGAGACAGAGAGAAGCAGTGCCTGTGGTTTTGGTGGCAGTGACATATGAAGGGAAGCAACTTGAATCTTTGAGATTTAGTCCATATTTACATATTTAGTTCATTTACTGAAGGCATTTTTCATCTGGCTGTTCATAGAGTTAACAGCTTCAAAATGTTGTTTCAGCAACTTCAATTTCTGCATAGAGTAATATTGTTTTGAAAGGATCATTTTAGATCTGTTATATCTACTGACTGCAATATTTTTGTATAGGCTTTCTTTTGTAGCTTATATATTTACCACTTCAAATCCAAATGACTAGAGAACTCTCTACAATAAAGCCATTACTAAACAATTTCAAATCCTACTCATGAGTGCTGAATGGGGCACTAGGGAAAGTTAGTTACGTGAGGAGGGAAAGAAGAAAACAGTTTCTAAACTCTTAATTAGCTGACACAATGTCTTGTGAACTCATTCTTTCACTATCTTAGAAAGGCAGGCTCACCTTGTGAGTCTTTTTTAGCACTGTATCTGAATCACAGCCATGAACAATGCCAGTTGTCTGCTACATTTTTGAAAGAATGTCTGAGTTATTGATTTCCCCTTGTCTTCTAAGAAAATATCAGGAGCCAGAATTTTTAATGCCTGCTCCTGTGCACTTGTGAGACCACCTCTTTTTTTACTAATGTGGTGGCAGGTGGTGTTGCTTGAAGTAATATGAGATCAGAACCCAGCTCTGTTGAATGATAAGAAACTGTTCTCTGGCTTGATGACATTCAGATCATAATGTAAAAAGCAAAAAAAAAAAAAAAAAAAAAAAAAAAAAAAACCCAACAAAAAACAAAAACAAACAAACAAAAACCAAACAAAACAACAAACAAAACAACAAACAACAACAACAAAAAACATCTTTCTACTCAGAACAATGGAAATGGAATAATATAAAGGTTGTTACTCCAGGATGTGATTTTTATTATTTTCAGGAAAATGTCGATAACTTTCTATTTTTAAACGGAGAGTAGAATCTATAGTGTAGTACCTTTGTAATACCCTTTTAAGTTTATAAATCATATTAGGAAATCACATTCACCAGAGGCTGGCTGGCACAAGAACAGGCTCTCCAGGGCAGTGGTCATGGTGTGAATCTGCCTGAGTTCAAGGAGCGTTTGGACAACACTCTCAAACATATGGTTTGAATTTTGGGTAGTCACTTGTGGAGTTAGGATTTGAACCTGAAGATCCTTGGGATATTCTATTATTCTATTTCAGACTCTAGCTTTATAGCCTCGTAGATCTAGCACTAATATTATACTTTCTAAGGGGCTTCCTCAGCTCCAGAATAAGTGAATGAGATTTAGAATCTAAGTCTCAAGAGAGCTTTGCTTGATATTACATTGCATGTCCTGTCTATAGTGATTTTTCTCTGTTTTTTAGCTTTGGGCTTAGAACAACCTTCCACTGCAGTGTCAAAAATAAAATGAGTCCAAGCAACAGAATTACATCTTAACTCTTTTGTACCCCATGACTCCAATATTTAAACAACTTTTAGTCTTTAGAAAAAACATACAAAATATGAAAATATTTACTCTCTTTTATATGAAAGGAGAGAAAGAGCAAGGAAGTTAAATGAATCAATCATGCAAGAAGTAAGTGACAGGGCAAAGAATCAAAACAGTATTCACATGTCCTGGGTGACGTGTTTTATGTAACAGCCTTGGAATATTTGAAATCTAATCAGCTGAAGTTCAAATTCCATTGAACATAAAACATTCACAGTTTTGAATTTAAAGAAATGAGATTTGTGTATACAAAGTAGAGAAATCCTGAAATAAAAATAAATAAACAAACAAACAAACAAACAAATAAATAAATAAAAGAAAATAAAAGAAATCTTACTTTTATTTATATTTTTCTTTAATTTGTAAAACTCTATTTTTCTTCCTATGGAGTGGAATAGAAGTAGAAGTGGAGATCAAAAGTTATATGAAATCCTTGGAGAGAGAGGAGGTGTGAGGTCCACATAATAAAATGTTTCCATGTTTCCATGGTAGAAAAGGGAAATAGTCTGCCTCTCATTCCTTTTCTCTTTTTATCTGAACTCCGAGTTTCCCAAAAGCTTCAATCATTTTCAAGCTCTGATTTATTCTATGGTCATGCTAGGACAATTGCTTAAATTCAAAGTGATGTACTGTTTAGGCGAGCATGTTGCAGAGAGTTATAGCCATGTACATTTTGAGATAGACAACTTAGTTATCTCAAGAGATAGGCACAGTCAAATATCTCATGAGTTAGAGACATCAGATTTGCAATACTAGCACAAGAAAGACAGAGATAGCTATTACATATGCTCTTACACAAGCTTAAGACATTTGAAGTAACACAGATTGTGTCTAGTTTTAGACACAAAGGCAATTAAAATGACGTATATCAGTACTGAAGTACTGGTGGTTCTTTCATTTTTCTGTTGGCACCAGATCTATCTATATTTATATGCTGTTATTCAACCCAGTTAATACGGCCATCAACCAGCTCTTCCCATATTCACTACTACTTGTCTAATACTGACCTGTTACCTTTCAACTATTTCAACTAACAGGAGTGACTACTGCAGCAGTAAAATCATGATGGCAATTTCTAAGCCATTAGTATATTAATCACTTCACTTTGAATGATAAATCTGATTTTCTAAGCTCTCATTACTTATACATGGAAGGTCCACTTAATTCGTGTAGGTAGAGCTTGTAAAAAGTGTTACATTTAAGAATATTTTAAATTACTTATGATTTCCAAAATTATTCCATCTAGAACCACTAGCAGTTAATGACTTAAGGGAGGTTAGGCTAAAAAAAAAAAAGAAAAGAAGAATTAATAATTGCCTACTTTGGCATATACGTTATAAATAGGAAGAATGAAAATGTTCTCATATCTGTGGATTTTCAGCCATTCACTTGCACACTCTGGTGACATGTCAAATGGACTTTCTCTGGAAAAGAAGCCAGCTGCCTTTTGAATAAAAAAGTGACAGAATGGCTGCATTCAAAGAAAGTCAGATGTTGATATTCTTCACCACACGAAGCAGGAACACAAGCATAAAAGAGGAACACTGGGAGAAACTCAGGAGAGAACAGTGTGAACTGAAGAGAAAAAATAACTCTGTTATCTTTACACACTTACAGCTAGACCACTATTTTTTTTTTTTCCTCCTTTTAATGAACTAATACTTCTTCTAAGGTGAATGATAAAATAATATTTTCTACTTCTTTCTGTACACTGCATTATCTTTTCCTTTGTAATTTCAGCACAGTATCTCAATTTCTTCCCTAGAAAGAGGGTCTGTTCTCAAAAGTTGCACAAACTGCACTATCCTCTGTGTGCTATAGTTTATTACTAAGAAAAAATAACAATCACATATGGCTTTTTATTTTATTTTATTTATTTTATTTTATTTTATTTCCACTTTGTGATGGTAGGAAAATACAAAAGCTTTTCAAAATAACAACCCCTTTTCTTCCTCATCAATTCTTCCATATGCCAATGAAGGAAACTCTTACCCAAACTTTTGCTCAGAAGTAGGAATATGAATTTTAGAAAGGTTATGAAACTTACTAAAACATCATTAAACGTTACTGTCATTATTAGTAAGAATACTAATACTAAGAAAGAATTAGTAAGAATTATTAGTACTCTCCTTATTAGAATTAGAAATCCGAGACAAATTTTCTGACTCCTGGCAATGCTTTTTTTTATAGGCAACAATGAGTTCACATCACTCATGACTATTCTTTGCCAGACTGAAAGGGAGGGAAAGAAAAATGTTCCACGGAATTTAAGCAAACACTTATTTCCTCATTGAAATGACCATTATGAAATCCCACAAGAACATATTCATAAGTGGCTTTTCAAGTAGAGCATAATATTGCAGCAAGAAATCTTTGTTTGCAAACTTTACTTTTCTTTGCTTTTCACTCAGATTCCTCTTTTTGCTCTTTGTTAGTGAGGTGGTTTTTTTTTTTTGTTGTAGTGGTTTTTTTTTCTCTTCAGCACACTACATTCAATACTCAGAAAGTAGAGTTAACTGCAAGTGATTCCTTTGCTTTAAGGTGTGGATGATTCTAGAACAATATAACATCGATGAAAAATCACATTTTCCCCATAAGCTAACTTAAAAAGGCAAACGATTCTTGCAGAGGCTTTGCTTTACCATTAACTTTTGTGTCATAAATCATTTTTGTACAAGAGTTTACAAAATATATATTTTGCTTCATATTTTAAAGGGCTTAAGATTCTGAGAAAAGATCAAAATTCTCAGTATCCAATGTTACATTTACGGCCATAGAAATAAGACGAGATCCTTGCTCTAAAAACTAAAAACCTGATTTTTTTTAATTTTTTTTTTAACAATTATTAAAAGACAAAATGAGACATGCTTTTCTTTAGTATTAGTTATTCAGCAGTACCCCGAAAAGTGATACAATTGCACCCTGACAGCTTAATAAATGGAAAAAAATACCTCCTTTAGGATGCATAGAAAATGGAAGTTTGCCTCTCGGTTTTGTTGACAAACTTCATTCTCCTTGAATATCCTGTTGCTGTGAAGTAATTGCAATAATGAACACCAATAGTTAAAAGGCATGCTATATATTGAGAAAACACCAGTCTGATGAAATAAGTTTTTATTTATTCCTTATACAACTGATGTTTTTTTTTGAAGAGAGATATCTTTGATTCACATAGATACAACACTGTATGGGAGAGCAGAACATTTACATACAAAAATTTTTCATTTGGGATCTTTATCTACCCTGCAGTGTTTTAACTGAGGCCCAGGTATTAAGGCAACTGAAGGCAAGTGAATCCCAGATTTGCTTTCTACTGCCTGCAGCGAAAACCTTGATGCCTGGTTCATGTGCAGTAGACAATTGCGTTTTAGACAAATTTTGTCTAAGTAAATCAGAACGAGAGTTTTACCATATTTATGTTGCTAAACTAGATCTGATTTCAAACTAGGTCAGTTCCTGAGGCAATTAACTGACAGATGAAAGTGGGAGAGGATATAAAGTTCCATAGGTTGTTTCTAGACTAAAACTTACTGAACACTTACCTGTATTGCAGTTCTTGAGGAAAATATGAGCCATAGGGAATATATTTGCTCAAATATCTACTTCTTCACATTTTAATGATATTTGACAGATCAAATTAAAGCTAGTGAGTTGGTTACATATACTATTAAGTCATACATGTATATTTTTACATCATGTTTACATTTACAATCATACATTTTATTTTTTACCCATTTTTGAAAAATACTTTAGTTGTCATACAATTTCTTTTGCAAAATGAGGAAAATGTGCAGATCAGGAATACATAAATAATATTTATGCTACTTTTTAAGCAACCTCAGCCTTACAGGGATTACATTGTACTTATCATATTTCATAATTATATTGCTACTCTTCCTATGATTAACTAGGATGATTTAAAATTCTTTTCTCATCTTTTCTTTTTTTTCTTTTCTTTTTCTTTTCTTTTCTTTTCTTTTCTTTTCTTTTCTTTTCTTCTTTTCTTTTCTTTTCTTTTCTTTTCTTTTCTTTTCTTTTCTTTTCTTTTCTTTTCTTTTCTTTTCTTTTCTTTTCTTTTCTTTTCTTTTCTTTTCTTTTCTTTTCTTTTCTTTTCTTTTCTTTTCTTTTCTTTTCTTTTCTTTTCTTTTCTTTTCTTTTCTTTTTCTTTTCTTTTCTTTTTTTCTTTTCTTTTCTTTTCTTTTCTTTTCTTTTCTTTTCTTTTCTTTTCTTTTCTTTTTCTTTTCTTTTTCTTTTCTTTTCTTTTTTTCTTTTCTTTTCTTTTTTTCTTTTCTTCTCTTTTCTTCTCTTTTCCCTTTCCCCTCCCCTTTTCCCTTTCCCCTCCCCATTTCCCCTCCCCTTTCCCCTTTCCCTTCCCCCTTTCCCCTCTCCCTTTCCCCTCCCCCTCCCCCTCCCCCTCCCCCTTTCCTTTTTCTTTCCTTTCCTTTCCTTTCCTTTCCTTTCCTTTCCTTTCCTTTCCTTTCCTTTCCTTTCCTTTCCTTTCCTTTCCTTTCCTTTCCTTTCCTTTCCTTTCCTTTCCTTTCCTTTCCTTTCCTTTCCTTTCCTTTCCTTTCCTTTCCTTTCCTTTCCTTTCCTTTCCTTTCCTTTCCTTTCCTTTCCTTTCCTTTCCTTTCCTTTCCTTTCCTTTCCTTTCCTTTCCTTTCCTCTCTTTTCTTCTCTTTTCTTTCTCTCTCTCTCTCTTTTTCCTATATATACATATTTACATATTTCAGAGGTTCTTCTTCACTCATGGCAGCCCATGCAAGCCAAAATTTTGGACACCCATGATTTCAGTTATTTCAGACTGGGAAAATAGACACTTCATTCTCTTTCTCCTCTTTTATAATACAGTTTTTAGATTGGACACACACACACACACACACAAAATAAATGAATAAAAGAAAAAAGAAAAAAAGAAAAAAGGCAAAGTTTCTGTGTCATTTTAAGCTGATCATTACTTTAAAGAATATATAATTTGAATTTGCATTTTAAAGCCCAGAAGAACAGTTTTGGTAGGAAAAAATATGTAAATTGAAGGAAATACCATCTTCTTTTCTTGCTTAAGACAGTACCTCTGGGTATGAAATAAGAGGAAGGATATGTGCCTTTAAACATAGAACTTCTCCAATCTGAGACATTCTGTGACTCTATGATTCTATTCTATGAACATGTCCATTTTTATTTTTATTTTTTTTAATTTTTATTTTATTTTTATTTTTATTTTTTATTTTTATTTTTATTTTTATTTTTATTTTTATTTTTATTTTTATTTTTATTTTTATTTTTATTTTTATTTTTATTTTTATTTTTATTTTTATTTTTACTTTTTTTTTTTAACCTTTACTTTCTTCTTTTTTTCTATAAGATGAATCTTAAGATTGTAACAGCACATCTCCATTTTTATCTCTATTTAAAATTATCCTTGTTCTATTGTTTATATAATTTATAATTTTGAGCTTACGAATATCATGATGTTATGATTTTAATTATTTTTACAGTAGCATGGACTATATTCTTTCTGTGTATCTTTAAGGTCCTGTAACTTATCCTCACTACAGTGTAGTTATTAACATCATCAAATGCCTATCGTAAGAAAAAAACATCCAGGAGGGTGAAGATATTTATCCCTTTGAAATAACCTCAGCCAAATTTTTCATATTGCCTAATGTTTTTTGCTTGCTTGTTTGTTTTGCTTGTTTGTTGCGCTAAAATGGACTTTAAGAATTAATAAATCTTGAAAATAAAAGTAAAATCTGAACTCTCCAAAATGGCATTATAAGAATGACCCATCTTGATATAAGTACTGCAGCTCAGCTGAAAACTAAAAATTCACATATTCACTTGAAAATTCAACAAGCTTAAAAGAGGTTTTCCTTTGGTCTTTTGTAATGATCAAATTAAACTATTTAGGCAGTCCAAAACCTATTATTCATTTTTCCTTTGCCTTGCTGAGTCAAACTGATAAAGCTGTGTGTACTTTTGTCTGTCTGAGATTCTTTTTGTTCCCATACTTTCTTCATTTTGTGAGACACCTGAGGTGACAAGAGTTCAATTTTCAGTCCTCAGTCAGGACTTTCAGGCAGTACTAATGCAAACTACATCATATGTCAGTTTGCAGCTGCTCATATCTACCACTGCACATGGGTGTGTTCCTGGCCATTGATCACACCAGCCTCATCCTCACCCAAATGCAGGAGCCAGCTGCATTCCCAGACAGATCATACAATCACAGAATCATACAATTGTAGGTGTTGGAAGGGACCTCTAGAGATCATCAAGTTCAACTCCACTACCAAAGCAGGCTCCTTACAGCAGGATGCATGGGTAGGAATCTTGGTCCTTCAATCACTGCAGATTTGTCAGGCAGTCACAGGGCTTTTGGTTTGTCCTGATTGCTATCCTGGTCCCAGTCCTGCTCCTTTGCAGGATATTACTGCTGCTGCTTGAGGGAAAAAAATTGGTTTAGCTGGCTTTGTGGATGCTCTTAGCTCCCAGCTTGCAACCTCACAGCATCCACTCCTTGAGGAACCTTGATACTACCACTTTTTTAGAGACTTGTCTGTACATGGAACTATACACCAATGTATTGGTAACAATACATAACAGCTTGGTAACAATGGTTAACAATGTAACAGCTTAAAATGTACTTCAGTGCATTGGGGAAAGACAAAGACAATGTGTAGGCACTTTCTGAGCCAAAAAGTGGATGGCACTGCCTAATAAATCTGAATTTCAGTAGGATTAATTAAGTTATTTTCAATATGGTGCTAGAATATTCACATGGTTCTTTCATCCCAGGGGCTGGGATGAAATCAAGAGGTAGAAAGGAACTATCAGCCAAGATAATGCTGTTAAAATTTATCTTTGCATTCATGGATCCCTTCAATTAAATCATCAGGAAAAGAATTAAGATTAATTTATTCATTTATTTTAACTAAGCAAAAACCTGTACTATCATTGAATATATATATATATATATATATATAATTATATTTATAAATTATTTTCAAAACTGATCTTTTCAGACTATTCCTAATTAACAAAAAGACCACCCAGGAAAAGCACCTTGAGCAACATACCATTTAATTGAAAACACACTTACGGATCAACATATAATTTAAAGTTAAGAACATCTATATAGCTGGAAACCCATACACATTGTAATATTTTCTCTAAGCTTACTAGCTGGAATGAATCTCCCAGCAGCTCATTCTTGATATAATCTGGCAGGTTTGCCTTCAATTTTCTATATTTCTTATTTGATCTGAGTTTCTGGACAACTTCAAGACTCAAATAATAGATTTTCCCAGTGTAGTAAAATTATTTGCTAAAATCAAATTCTTTCTGTTGGTAATTTTTGACTTCATAATATCCTAGAAGTACAGTGAAAGAAAATAAAAGACTTCTCCTTAAATATTTGGTTTGTCAAGCATTACATTCCAGGGAGTTAGTACTTTTATTGTGTCTAAGGTTTATTTCATGAACTAAGTTGCTTTTATCCCTTGACATGGTGTCATGATTTGCAAATGTGATCTGCATTACTGAATAATGCCAACAGAAGATTTCCAAGGAGTACCTATTTTAACCCTCTGACAAAATGATAAATAAGCAGTATTCTGTTGAGCATGACTTTAAAGTATTCCTGAGATAATACATAGTGAAGCAAATTCTGTCATCTTCCAGGAGATTATTTAAAACAATCCACATGTTCTTCTAATACATATGCCATGCATATTTGACACATTCTTAATGGACTTTCATCAGTGTCACTCTAACTGCAATGTAGGGATGCTTCTGGCTTGACCAAAAAATATACTCATTCTGTACGGTATTCTAGCCTCAGATCCCACAGTAAGACTGTGAACACAAGAACTGTAGCTATAAATAAACTGGCAAAGAATCTGACCCTATGCAAGTTTTAGTCTCTTTGTATAATCCTAGTAAGACCATTTGGAATATGAAGTTACCTTTATATTGGCATTGGTAAAATCATTCAAAGTATATGTAAAGTAAGTGAACACTTGTCATAAACTTTTATAAACACAGCCTCTCCTCCACAGAGTTTGATTAATATACTTATTCATTTTCTGTAAACTGATATAAATCCAGAACTGGCTGGAGAAACAGAAATGTGATCTATTCACAGCTGACAGTCTTGCTGAAAAGTTTTTTCCAGTGCAGTCAGTGGCATAGATGTGTTCCTTTGTACTCATTTTAACAATGTTAGAGGTGTTGTGCAATGAAGAAAGACTAAAACATTCCTGTACAGAAAATTCTAGAGTATAACCCTGGTGAGCTGTACTGTCTGATGTAGATATCATTACTAATAACACTGCCAGGATACCATTTTGAAAATCTTTGTATCTGATTCTGGTTCAAGACTAAATGACAGAGATGAAATACTTTTGAACCCGTCACAAATTCTCGTGTGTAGAGTTCAAAAAGTAGAATTCTTTACATGAGTGTATCCAGTATCAATGAACATACCATTCTAAATTTTTTAATTATATAGCATAGGGCTGAGTACCTTTCTTAATACTTATTCTTCATTCAGTTCTCTATTAATGAGAATAGGTTGTACAGTCATGGAAGGACTGTAGTTCTCTCTGTACTGCTTAGCAAAGCAGTCTGTCCAATTTTATTTCTGTGTTTGCTGCCTTTTTTGAACCTCAGGTATTTGTTTCCAGCTTATCCATGATGACAGCAAACTCCATGAATGGTATAATATACCACCAACAACTGTTTTGACTTTGAGTAGATGTTGGAAGTGATTAGCTCAGCTCTTTATTATGTCTTTATAATTTTGTGTTCAACACATTAGCTGAATATCTGTTTAATACCTATTAAGTTCAAAAAATATTAATAAGAATAAACAAGATAATTAAACAATTTCCTTTCTGGCATCTGTGATGAAAATAATTTACTATAAGTTTAAGCATTACTCCCTAAACCATTTAATCAAACTGGTTTTGGCAGCTTTGACAGAAGTAGTCAGGCATTAAATGTGAAGCTCTCTTCCTCCAGTGCCTGAAGGTAACAGGAAGCCTGGGTGCAGAAGATGTATATCTCACCTTCCAGTGATTAGTTTGTCAAAGACACAAGATCTATGAATATACTTATTTAGCCTGCCAAAAGGAAATAGTACAGCTTGAAAAATCATCAAACCTGATGTAGCAGAAAAATTCTAACTATTGATTATATTCAGACTTTTTTTTTAATCTGAACATGTACTTCAGTGCATCAATAGGTCAAGTAGTCTATGAGTGCAATGTAATATTTGAATATTGAGTCAGCAAGTTAATATGCCCTTGTGTATCTCAAATGATTTTCTTCTGGGATGTCTCTTAAAGAGAAAGGAGGTATAGTGTAAGTCTAGAAAAATATATGAGGGCTGGGTTCATTTTAACTGCATGATTTCTCCTCTTTTAGACAAAACTGAAGTGGTGCACCACATGCAGACAGGAGTATACAAAATTAAAATTCTAAACCAATTCATCTTTGTAAAAAAATAAATACCATTTTTCTATTATCAGGATGGCCTACGGTGTGGGAGAGATTGAAAAAAAATAAGAGAAAGAAAATTAAAATGGAATTTAGCTCAACTTAATGTTACTATTGTGAAGAGAAGCATAAATTTAAAAAAATAGGTATGTTCTCTGAACTCCCTGAAACAGCTATACAAATAATATGCTTGGAACATTTCATTCTGAAAGGAGAAAATTTCCATGGCAGTACTTTTTTTCTAAACAATGGAATATTATTTCTACTGAGTTCACTTGGCATGTGCTGTATATATGAAAGTCATCATAAAGCTCTTGGTTGTTATGGAATTAGTAGTATTTTCAGTTATTTGGATGAATTTTTTAACATTTTTTATTGATGTTCATGCAATATTTTTTTTTTTGCCTTATGTTTCATTATAAATTATTCACAATATTTTACAAATTTTGTTCCATACATTTACTTACTCATAAGCAATTCCCCCCACCACCACCAAAACAAACAAACAAAAGGGATTTTTTCTTCTGGATATTGTTGACAATTCAGAGAAAAAAAATTCAAATGACTTTTAAAATGAATTTTATTTATTCCTTAGGATTTCACATATCTCTATTATCATAGAGGAAGTTATCACATACCTCTATTTTCATAGAGGAAGTTATTATATCTTTCTCTATAATTTATCTAAAGACACCATGGAAACAAATTGTTTATTTCAAGGCAAGAATTTTTTTTTGTGACCCTCATTTTTTTTCTGACAGGCCCTTACTGGGAGGATTATTCTTTAACTATCTGTTTTAAATTAGTCTCATAAATTTAATTAATGATTACTCAGTAGTGAGCTGAAAAACTAAAACTGAAATCTGGGATGGAAGAAGGGGTAATGGAGGAGGAGAGAGGGCAGGAATGGATCCTATCTGTCTGCACTGTCCAGAGTGAAAGAGACATTTGGTATATCTTTCATCTGTGATACAGTTTGCAGGAGAGCAGGCAGCCTTGAAAGTTTGTGTAGACAGCTATTTTTCAAAGTCTATTTGTGAATCAGCTGTAACTTGCACAGTTGTTTCTATGAAAGTGAACTATCCCTGGTGCAAGTCAATATGCATCCATGAATTAAAAAAAAAAAAAAAAAAAAGAAAAAAAAAAGAAAAAAAAAGGAAAAAAAAAAGAGATGATTCTGTCCTCTACATGTGTCTAAAGAATTCCCTCAAAAAGAAATCTTCAAGTGACAGTTTTGTGTCCTAGATGGATCGAAACTGAGCGATTTATTCATTTTGGGAAACAAATCCTTATAAACTAACTGTGGGCTAAATACTAAGATAAACCCCAGACAGAGGTAGTTATTTAGAGCAGCAACTGCACTAGCATATGTCAGAAGGAATTAAAAATGAATTTCTTTCAGCATTTCATTTAGACTAATAATACCAGCAAGGGAACTTTATTAGAGTGAGAGAAAATGGATTTCAGATTTCATCAGTTCAAGAGAACTAACAGACTGAGAATCTAACCATATTTAGGTCAAGGTTGGATTATAAATTCAGAAACTTCTTATTAGAGTATTTCCCTATTGATTCCTTTCTTTCTGACTCCTACTGAGTCTACATCTGTTCATTTTCTGAGTAGACAGAATGTGAAATAGATGCAAATATGATACAGTTTGTTGATTAAATTCTTGGCTGTGTTTGTCTGTTGGAAGCCTGACCATCAGACAGTCTATTTAATCAAATAATAATCTTCAGTTAATGGTGATCTTTTCCAACAACTGTATCCATAGAGCCTGTAGTAACCTGTATTTATTGAAGATCTATGTCTTCATGGAATTTAACATAATTATGTTAAAAAAAAAAAAAAAAAAAAAGAAAAGAAAAAAAAAAGATGATTATTTTTAGTAACAGGCAGTACTACATGTAGCATTTTTCCTTGTCCCAAAACTGTAGATACTTTCTTGCTAGAAGAAAAAAACATTTCTCTAGTACAGGCCAGAAAAACATTTCTGAATTTCCCTATGGCTATGCAAAAACATGAAAAAATCAGCTTTTTTGCAGGCTGAATCTTTTATTCTGATAGCTGAGGTTTATTTGTTGAACCAACCTAAATCTGTCATTTTACAGTCTCTGTTACATCCATGATTAAACGAAGAGGAAAAAAGTTTCTGTCTTTCCTCTTACTCTAGGAACTCCTCTACTCTTAGATGGCATAGTATTTCAGTATTCATAAAAAGAATATGAAGGTTGGTGTTAAAAAAGAAGAATTAGAGCTGCTGGCATACTCACATTAGAAGCAAACAACCTGCCACTATAGTAGCAGCGAGAGTTAGTGATGAGAAAAAGTGTACGCGTTATAAAATAGGTGTCTCTTTTTTTTTTGTTATCAATTACATTTGTTTTTAATGTTATTTTGAGTGCTTTCATCCTCTGCAATTCACCTTCTCCCCATAAGCTACTACCTAGAGTGAAAGACTGGCTGATTTTTACTGTCCTGAGTCCGAGTAGATCAAACATGAATTTTCAAGTATCTCACTTTGTCCTTTCTGGCAGGACATGTGGATGTCTACATTTTTCTTAAAAACACTCAGCAATGAGGCTTCACTATAAGCCCCGGATAATCAATTATAATATTTCACTAGCCATTAGTTATTTATCCTAAAGTGAAGATTTGTTTATGATAACTATAATCTAGCCCACTGCATTTTGTCCTGTTCAGGCAGAAACTGTTCACTTGTTCAGCACTGATACGACACTGCTGTCATATCACAAATTAGTCTTTTCATCTTTTATTTGAACAGAACAATTTCATTCAATCTTTCAAGTAGGTCAGGTTCTCTAGACCTCTCTGGAGTCTCTCCAGAAGTATAAGAAGGTTCTTGAAGTGCTGCCAAAAACTGGTGACATACTCAGCTGAGGCATTGTCAGCGCAGAGAGGAACAGAAAGAACATTTGTCTGTATAATATCTGCATTTTTCATAACAGCACGATACTGGTGTGCTCACATTGTTCTTGTAATCCACCATAACCCATAGCTCATTTTCTAAAAGACTGACATCAGTGTAGTTCAATTATCAGACCTGATCTTTATTCAGTTTGAATTTTCAGTATTCAGCCTGAATGAAAGTGATATATTTTCTGTACTGAATGATATTTTTATCACACCAATTTGCCAAGATTTTATTAAAGTATACGTACATGATCCTAGCACTCGAACCTTGGTGTCATCTGCAGATTTAAAAGTCATTTTCTCAGTCAGACAATGATAAATTTATTAAAGAAAACTAGAAGTTCTCCGAATGGAAAAGGGAAACACCACTCTCATTTTTAATTAAAGTAGCAAGGGAGACCTAGGACATTACATGCCG